>NC_139720.1:177108532-177526611 GCF_964211835.1 Anser anser | reverse complement strand
AAGAAAGAAAAAAGAAAAAAAAAGAAAAGGGGAAACATAGCAAGAAAAAGTAAAGAAAGCAACATAGTGGAACACAAAGAAGTAACCACAAGCACCAAATAATTAAGAAATCAATAAACAATTCAGCATTTCTTTGATGTTCAAATGACCTTTGTAAATTGGAAGCTAAGACAGTGTATGCAATATGAAGTCTTTTGCTAGCTAATGTACCAAGTAAATTTGAGTAGGCTGGTAAATTTTGATTTAACTATCTTAACTGTTTTGATAGGTTAACTGTAAAGATCATTGAATCAGTCAGATATTAGTTCAGCAAAAGCCAAATAAAAGACAGTACTTAGAAAGGAATAGACTTGTAGAGAAAATACCAGCAACTTGTGGGAGGTAGGTGGTAAAATGTAATCATCTGTAATGATGCTCCTTCTTTCCAAAATCCATGATATAACCTCCCACTGTTGAAGACTGAGGTTAAACAAAACCTAAGGAAAGACAACAATACTTTTTTGATTAATAGAAATATCAGAGTTCATTGAGCAGCTAGAAACATCTTACATGCCTGGGCCTGAGAAAGGCAGGAAGGAATATGGAAATCCCACCTTCGGCACCACAGCATGAATGGAGCAGTCTCACTGGATTGAGGCAGCTGAGCCAGGGTCTGATGAGGGCTTCAACACAGAGATACTGTTGGGGAGGGCAAAATGAGAGGTTACAAGTCCTTTTTCTGTGTGTCAAACCACAAGTCTTTTTATCAGAGATCTGCTTTATGTGCAGCAGTATGTTGTAGATGGGTAAATATACAATGGTTGGAAGGTGATTTTTCTGCCTGAGGTCAAAAAACACCTGACTCTACTGAATGAATCTTCTCTTACACCACCTACATGCAACAGTCTTGTTAGGGTCACTCTGTGGATCAGCTTTTCTTCTTCTTCACTTATGTATTCCAGCCCAAATCCAGCCCAGATATTTCTCTGCAACTGGCATAATATTAAGGATTCAGCTCAAGGACTCTGAGGCTCTACAAATTGCTGAATGCCTTTGGCATGAGGGCACACAGCTCTTCATAGAACAAATCCAGCTCCCCCAGGAGTATAAATGAAATCGCCCCAAATGTCTCACCATGTATACAAAGTCTGTAATTCACTCTGTGTATCAGCTCTTTAAATGAGTCGATGCTCCTCATACACAAAAATAATCTTTCTGAGATGGTGGCAATAGATTTTTCCAAGATAAAGGGTAGCACTGAGAATCTGTGTTCACCTTTTATCTGCCCTCTTCGTGCTGGTTGTGTTGATGAAGTCTACAAAACAGCCTGAATTGGAAGTCAGCTTGATAATTTGTATCTTGCTCTCTTACCTATCATTATAGTCCATCATTGTCTTCTAAAAGATTTTCCATTGCTTCTGAAACAAGTGAAGTCAGCATTCTCTCTCTCTCCTTGGGAAGCAGTACAGCTGTCATTTTGCCAATCTACCCACAAAATGTTACATCTATTTAGCAGTTCTGAGGAAGAACTAAACGGATTTAGCCATATTTGATCAATTTTAAGTTTATTTTTATGTTAGTTCAAATCACTCAAGCAATAAATGAGTAAATGGAAAATATCACTAAGAGTGATGTTATATGAAATTAATCATGAGGATTATCAGGATTTCTCAGGACATTACTTTCATTATGAACTCTAGAAGTATTGAAGATTAGCCTTTTATTTTATTTATTTATTTATTTATTTTTCTGTCTCAAACCAATCACATTCGTTAGCATACAAACAAAAGAGTAAACAGAGACAAAAATGAACTGTGATGTACCTGTTTGGACCAGGAAGTCTGAGCACAAACCATGGCTGTGAGCTACTCATTTCTGAGTGTTTCAGCAACATATCAAAATAAACCCATGTGTAAATGGCACAGTCTGAGTCATGTATCAGATGCAGTAACTGGAGGGACATGATTCTGAAAAGTAGCCAACAGTTTTTTCCAACTATTCATAAAATAAAATGAAATAAAATGAAATGAAATGAAATAATAAATAAAATAAAATAAAATAAAATAAAATAAAATAAAATAAATAAAATAAAATAAAATAAAATAAAATAATAATAATAATAATAATAAAACAGTAGTGCAAGTGTATCAGCTGTGTACTCAGGCAGACAGTTTATGAGCAATCTGCTTTGATGTCAGTATAAGACTATGCTAATGATAATTAAAAAAAAAAGTATATAAAAAGCAGATTGCAGTAGAAGATGAGCTTCTGACTTTCTAGCATTTGGACAGAACAGTGTGAACACAAAAGCTCCAGCCTCTGCTCAGTGTCAGAAATTTCTATCCTTGTCCCTGCCTTATATTTCCACCTTTTGACAACATAATGAGGTTGACTGGAGCAATTAAATTTCACAGTGAATTTTCTCTGACTTTGGAAAACACAGGAAAGGTTATATTATCCATTGTGACCCTAGAAATCTTTGATTTTGGCTTTTGACCTAAACATTTTGATACCAAAGAAAACATTATGAACAGTGATGAGTATGAAAATAATGGTATAGGTTAGTACTGCTATTAAGTAAGATACTGGCTCGTGGTAAATGTGATGACATTTTCTATACTGATATGTTCCAACTACCAGGAAACAAACGTCCATGGATTTCATTAGAGTACTTATAGTCAGTGTGCAACTCTCTCCCCTTGATTGTCAAGGCAGTCAACACATTTTCTGCTGCAGGTCAGCGTGTGAACAGACCGCTGTTTATTGCTTTCCCAACAGGTGACTGAACCTGGAAGCTCCAAATCAAAAATTTACTTGGATTCTGATTCAAACACTTCCAAGGATGGGGCAGCTACAACTTCTCTGGGCAACTTCTTCCTTACCACCCTCACAGTAAAGAAATTCTTCCTTATATCTGATCTAAATCTACCCTCTTTTAGTTTAAAGCCATTCCCCCTTGTCCTATCACTCCACTCCCTGACAATGATTCCCTCCCCAGCTTTTTTGTAGGCCCCATTAAGTACTGGAAGGCTGCTACAAGATCTCCCCAGAGCCTTCTCTTCTCCCGGCTGAACAACCTCAACTCCTCAGCCTGTCTTCATAGGAGAGAGATGCTCCAGCCATTTGATCAACCTCATGGCCCTCCTCTGGACTTGTTCTAATATGTCCATCTCCTTCTTGTTCTGGGAGCTCCAAAGCTGATCACAGCACTCCAGGTGGGGTCTCCCGAGATCAGAGTAGAGGGGGAAAATCACCTCCCTCACCCTGCTGGCCATGCTTCTTTTTATGCAGCCCAGATGGTTGGCTTTCTGAGCTGCATGTGCACATTGCCATCTCACGGTGAGCTTCTTGTCAACCCACACCCCAAGGTCCTTCCCCTCAGGGCTACTCTCAATGCGTTCTCCACCCAGCCTGCATTTGTGCTTGGGATTGCCCCTGCCCAGATGCAGGACAAATACCCAGCTCTACATTGCAGCTTCCACTCAGATGGTATGAGTTGTGAGCCAAAATTGCCTTTGTAACACTTGTTTTCATTAAAGAAGGCATAAAGGTGAATGGTGTAGATATGCAGTATTCTTTCTTCTCTGAGTCACTGTTCCTACTGCTTTAATTAAAGTGCAAGAAGTTACATGAAGATATACTGAAATTCTAGCAATGAAATTGTAAAAGGACAGAATCAATGTACATTTTAAGAAATAAATTGTGACATAGATTGTCATTAACAATATTACAAAGTTTTTGAGGAATTTCTAATATCTGGTAGGGTTTTTTTTTTACACACTTTCAATAAATAATTATAAATAATTTTTAGGTTGAAAGTATCAGACTGAAGGGTCACAAATAATAATAATAGTAATAATTAATAATAATAATAATAATAATAATAATAATAATAATAAATCCTGAATAAGCAGTCAGCTGACATACAGGATGTTATTCCCTCCTGAAGAAAGTGTTTAGAGGTACAACAGCAGAAACCCCATTGTCTATGAAAAAATGTGATTTTTTTCAGACATGCAGCTTACAGCAGACAGTATCTTTGTCATCAGATATTTAGACTAGCCCTTCTGCCATACACTTTTATCAGAATAGCCTACTTGATGTAAGAGGATTAAAGACAGATTTTTCTGTGCTTGTGGTATTCAACATGTTTAGTACATGTAACATTTAGGTATTCTAAATCTAAACTCCAGTGCATCAAGATGATGGACATCTTTTATTAGGTGGCTCGAAATTTCTAGGAGACAGTATAATTTCAGTGAACTTAGTGCTCATCCTTATGTTAAGAATTTTGGCATAATTCACAACCATCTTTAGACACAAACCAAGGTTTAAATAATGAAAAGTCAAAGAGAAACATGATCTGTTAATAGCAACAAAATGAATTTGCCATCTCTCTTCATGAAAATGAAGAAAAACTGCAAACTGTTTTCTGGTCTATTCAACAAACTCATTATAATCAACCATACTACTCACTTCTGGCAGGCAAAAAGAAAGTCTAACAAAATATTATGCCTCACACAGACAGAACTTTCATAGAAACCCAGCTGAGAGAAGGGAGAGTGGAGGGACATCATTGATAGATGTCAGGACTACTGGGTCTTCCATAAGATTGGAGAACAAAGAAGAGGCGAGAAGCATTTTCATTATCAGATACTCGTTTAACAATTCTAGCAAAGAGCATTTCTCATGCACGTCATCCGCTTCTGCTGGGAGAGTGGCTCTGAGAATGCAGCCATGGGGAGGCATGTTTTGATCAAGTCTGCTGCTTTCCCTTTCAAAGTGAATGAGATAATGCGGCTGTGGAACAGCACCTTTTAATCAGATCAGCAGGATCCCATTGAAATGAAGTACAATGCAGCTGCAAGTTAGTATTCCCTAAAACAGGTGTATACTTCTCCCTTTGAAATTGTGAACACAGCTCTTGTCCCTGTATCCCAAACTAAGCTTCAGTGGAACTGTGCTCAGCATTGCATTTTACTTTTTGCCCTTTTGTCACATTTTCTTTCTGTCCAAAGTAGATTTATATATGTGCCAAAAATACATTTAACTAGCATAAGTCAAATGAGTTTGGGGTATTTTTTTTTTGCAAAAGGGGAAAGCAGACTGAAAGTTAAATCACTTTCTTACCTCATTTACCCTCCTAGTTAGTTTCATCTTTATGCCTGGACTTAAAAGAAAACATGGCAGAGGATTGTGTTACGAGTTGAAGATGTTGATCAGAAGTCAGTATTTTGGGGAATAAAATGGGCTGATGTTACACAACCCCTACACAGCCCTATACTCTGTTGCTAGTTAGTAAATACAGTACTGTCAAACAAGTTCCTCCCCTTCCTTTCATGTACATTGCATAACAGATTAATTAGCCATAACTGATGCAGTTGTGAACAGTATAATGATCACAGAGTGCAGCATACAGCTCCTGGAAATCTGCCTAGGAATAAGAAAGTTACTGAGAGAAAACAGAAAAAAATCCAGAGATGTTTACGAGGTCCAACACAACCAGGGGAAAAAGGAAGGATAGTCACTTTATCGTGGTCTCTTTTAGAGCTGATTTTCAAGACTCCCTTTTAGGGAATGGAAACAGGATGGACCTTGTAGATGTTATGGGGCTAAACTTGGGTGATGTGAAAACCTTTTCTACTGATTAGCCTTGTGCAAGGGAGTTTTGCATGATGCATCTCTGTGTGCAGAGGATGACTTACTGCACAGCTGGTGGTTTCTGTCCAGTGAACTTTCCAGATCTTCAGGTATAAAACCCAAGACTAACACCATTGACACAGGCTGAGGCTTGGAACTGCAGAAATAAAGGAGTGGGAACCAGTGTGGGCAATTTCCATTGTTGTATGAAGGGCAGAGCAGTAATTTTTTCATCTCTGTAGAATGACAAATGCCTTGTGACAACCTTGCCTGAGTTCCACACCCTCAGCTGCAGAAAATGGTTCCTCACCTGAGAAATTTAACAGCATGAGAGTTTTATCTTGAAAGCTATAAACTCTAGTTGTGCTTCCACTTAAATTTATGGTTGAAAGTTTAGAGACTAATAGAATGGAAAACATGAGTGTCTCAAACCTAAATTAGAGAGCTGGCCTTTGCAGCTGGGAGTTCAGAAAAATCTCTATTCAACAGGCACAGCAATGACATATAACATACTCCTGTACTGGGTACTCATCATCTCATTAAATAGAAACTTAAAATGAGCAAGCTAATGAAAAAATAAAAAATAAAAAATCAGTGGTGTGCAGTCATTGTATTTTTTTTTTTTTTTACTTTTCAATTCCCCACTGAGATTATTGAAAAATAGGAAAATAGACTAAGCTCAAAGAAAGCATGAATGTCTGTTTCCTCCTTTCTTTACCACTCCTAGGTGAAGGAACTTCAGAGGTGGAATTTGGTGAGGTCTTCTTGAGAAATAAGTGGATTATAAAATCTTTGGAGCCAGACAAACTGATACATTAACTATCACCCATAAACCTGTTTTCAGTTAAATGGAAAGATCTGTTGAACATAATTTATTAAAAGAAGCAAGAGTGTATGAAAGTAGGTGTGTATTAAAAACTAAAATGGCCTCTAGTGAAAAGAGTCTGGACCTGCTTTATGTGAACATAAGAGCTTAGAAACTTTTACTAGGCAGTGTTTGCTTCAGCCCACGCATGGGGTCTTAGCCTCATCCAGATATTCCACAAAGTGGGATACTTAACTTGAGATACAAGCTCAGTATATCCACAACAGACCCACAGGTAATAGCTGTCAGCTTAAAAGTTCTGTTTGCCTTGAAGCAGGGTTTAGAAAATAATACTTATTTCTTATGAAGATTGTATTTGAATTTTGTAAGTTAAATTAACATTATTCCTTGGGGATTTTTAATTTAAGATCCTACCTCTTCTGTATTTTTTTTTCATAGACTCCTGGTTTTCTTTGCTTTTACAGCGCCTCTGAGGCTTAAATACTGTGACTGTTATTTCAAATTTATCTCCCTATGTAAATGATTTTATGGCACAAAAGTAAGAAACAAGTAGAAACTCAAAAATAAAAATCATTAGTAGGAGATATCTAAAAGATAACAAATGGTAAAAAAAAAAAAAAAAAAGTAAAATTAAATGTAAATATGAGGGTCCAAATCAGCCTTATTCATAAAAAGCAGGACTAAATTTGCTTAAAGAAAGGAACTATATATATGAGACAAAACAAGAAGAATTTATCTGGTTGAGCTTCATACATAAGTCTGAGCTTGTAACTCTAGTCTATCTCAGTAAATGGGAGCAAACAGGCAAATCTGGAGGCTAATATTTCTTGCTTGTCTTAAATGCCTATCTCAGGATGAGATGAATGGTCATCCCCATTTGCTAATTTTTCCTAATTGATGATAATCAGATCAGATTTAGGTGTCTAGTTTTTAAGCGCCTAAATTAGAACAAATAAATTATGTCCAGGCTTTTCAAATATATGCTGATGACAAAATGATTGGGAAAAATTAGTATAAGATACCTTCAGAAATTGTTTTACAGAATCATAGAGTATATTGAGCAGATATCTAGCTTATAATACACTGACTCTGAAAATCTGATTCTAACTCTATTGAAATCAGAGAAAAGATCGAAAATAATATTTTCTTCAGGCAAGTGACAAGAACAACTCTTGCTTATTTCAGAAGACATTTAGAAATATTCTGCAAAATCCCATCAGAAATTAGGGCTGAGTCCTTCCAGGCTTATTACTTATCTAATTGTATTTCTACCCTTTCCTTTCCTTCTCCTTCCCACTTACATATGGACTCTTTATATTCACTCTTTTAGTCCTCTGCTTTATACAATTTAGTTGTTCTCACTCAGCCACATCACATCCTGTTTTCCTCCCCCTTCCTACCTTTCCTTTTTTCTTTTTAATTTTGTTGTTTAAAAATATTATTTTGCTTCTCTTCCTACTATTTTTTTTCATTTACCAATTTCCAAATCAATTTGGAGGGAGCCAAATGATCTTGTCTTGGATTTACTCCAACAGTTCCATCTTCTCTTAATCACATAATTCCGCTAAGGTCTTTCTCTCACTTTTTCATCTATGAAGTAAACAGCCTTCACATAGACTTGCACACATGCAGGCACAGACAATTTTTAAATTCCATCACTTATGCAGTCACTAGGTTTTTCATTCTAAATATGAAAACAACAGAACCTGCAAGCATGTCTTTAAAAGCAAGCTACTTTCAGGGCTTATTTTAGTACTCTAAAGCTAACTCAACATCCAAAGACCCTTTCCAGTTCAATTTGTGAAGGACAGATTAACTCCCTGCAACACAGACACAATTCTTCCATCAGAAAACAAACCTGTGGTGTAATGGGACCAAATGGGCAAAGAAATCATGGAATGTATTTTATTTTAGGTGAGAGTCTAAAAGATAAGCAAATATGTCTACCAGCCACAGGGCAACAAATCATCTGTTCAATTCAGTACAGCAAAAGAGTTTTTCAGACACCTACTACTGTCTTATATATTTCTATAAGAATTCCAGGAACCAGAAAGTAGTCAATTTCCAATATATTTTTTTCTTTTCACCCTCTCCCCCTTCACTTTTTCTTCTACATGATTTCTCTTCTTAAAAGAAAAAGGTGATAGCAGCTGACAAACAGGCATTCCCTATCTTTTTTTAGAAGACTGAATTAATGTTTTGATAAAGGAGTGAACAATAAAGATCCTTCCTACACACATGCACTAGCATATCTGAGCTTTTTATATCTAATAGATTGTTCCTAGTATTTTAGCACATGAGGAGCAAGGCATAGCTCCCCCATTATGCAACCGTTTCAGGTAGTGATAAGAAGAGCAAGATATATGCGTAGAAGTGTATTTTGAATTATAGGCTAACAAATCGATTTTAAGAATGTATAAGAAATGTAGATTTTCAAAAGCAAACGCAGTACTTAATAAAGTGTCAGTTTACTGCCTTGTGATGTCCTCTCTTTATTCACATAAAAGCACAGCTTTCAAATATCAGATGAAATTAAGCTTACCATAAAGATAACAGTTCAACACTTGAGTCTAGCTATCCCAGATTACTTGGCTGAGATTTCCAAGAGATGTGTCAAATAGCAATAGCTGTAATGTATCTTTTCATATGTCAACAGACATATATCACCAAGCTCATTTCATACAGATCAACAGTTAGCCAAAGCAATTCACTGCTCTCTGAGGTCTGGTTTGAAACAGTCATCTAGAAAAGAAGGATACTATATCCCATTGTGATACTGCTGAATTCATAGACATGCAGTCAAGAAATTTTGCACATAATTCTTAAATCTAGCCAAGAACAATTACTCATTGAGATGACAGAAAAAAGTCATCCAACCTTGGGAATAAGCCTCAAGACTCACAGCACCTTTTCATTAATTACTCCTTCTCTGTTTTGATGGTCCTGACACCATTTCATATTATCTGGCCTGACTAGTAGGGCTTATAAGGTGATCATGAAGTCATTAAATGTGTTACATACAGTAGGTTAGTTTATCCAATGGAACATTATTATTCTTAAATATTCATATATAATCACAATTCTATTTAGATAAACATCTTTCATCAGTCCTTTGGTAAGGGGGCTCTCTAATTAGGTTAATTCTCCATACCTATTATACTATGGATACCAACAGAAGCCTCCCTGCTCACAGGTGAATAGGTGAGCATAAATAAGAACATCCTGCTCATTTATCCTCACGTGATCCTCTCAGGAGATCAGAGTTTCCTATTCCTCAGTTTGTAGCTACAAACTAAGCACTAATATCTCAAACATGGACATATTTGTATAAAATGAATTTGCGATGGCTTACATGTTTTGTCTTAGAACACATGGTTAATCCGTCTTTGGACACTGGGTTTCAGAGCAGGATGATTTATGTATGTATGTATGTGTGTATGCATGTATTTATTTTGCAGCTCAATAAAACATTCAAAGGGTAGGTCTAGATTTATCACAGGTGGGCAGTTCATAGAGATTGATTTAATCCTAAGGCTTTCAGTTCTCAGATTTACATTGTGCCAGCCACAAGTGTATAAGAACTGCAATTTATGTAAGCCCCAAGAGAACTAATTATGTGTTAAGAAGAATGTACATTTTACTGTGTAGCATACAACACAGAAAAATTACTGTGCATCAGGCTCTTGAGAGACAGAAGAACTTTAGGCAGGTAATAGGTATAGTTGTGTTTGGTTTTATTCTAAAGCAAAATCCCTTGAAGGCTCATCAAAACTAATGCCTCTTTTTTTCTTATTTAAATATATCTTCTTCATAGTATAGATTTTTGCCCCTGAAAATGCTCTGAATCCAAATACCATGTAAAGGTCTTTAAAAAAATCTCAAGTTTCAACAGAAAATTATTTTTTTTCCTTGTACTAGCAATGTTAGGTAACAGCGTTTTACTGCAAAGCCAGTATCTAATGACACTAAGAGAGACTAACTGGCTATCTGGCTATCTTCATGTTCAAAATTAGTACAGAATGTCATATTATGGTAACAAATTAGAGGAAAATTTAAATTAACATTTTCCATACTTATGTGATCATTACTGTTATAAATAAATATAATTTAAATGTGTGACAATTATGGTTTGAGGAACCAGTATCTCATGTCACTGAGTTTGTTAGGCAGTCCATCCCATTGTCTTTTGCTTGTACTTGTAACAATATGCTATGTAAAGGTATAATTTTTACTCACATGGAAGATCTCAATTACAGAACTTAGAAAGACTTAGTTGCTTTCACCAAAAGTATGTGAATAATTCATAGATGCATTATAGAAGCACAAGTTATATGAAAATAATAATAATAATAATGACATGGTCCATGGTACCATGCCAGTGGAGCTATGTTAAAAAAGGAAAAAAATAAAAGACATCAATTTAAAAAGAACCTGTTTGTCAGAAAATGTTTTCATGGAAACTTTTTCAGAACAAGAGTATTTATTTCCTTATCTTACCTACTTTTCCACAAGAACACTTGACTGCAGCATGGTCAGGTAGTTCATTTTAGACGCTAAAAAAAATCCTTGAATCATAGGTTGTGGTGCTGTGAGGGTAGACAAAAAGCTGGATCAGACATAGGATAGGAAAGTGGTCCATGTTTTTGGAAATGCATATTGGGAAAGAACAAGAAAGGAGAGAAATGAATCTGGTTCTTGTGTCTGCATAAATGCTAAAAGGTTTTCGTGTCATTCAGACACGATCTTGAAATTCATAACAGTGTATCTCTAAGGCTGCAGTGTCTTTCTCCTTCTAACGTATAAAAGGCTATGGCAACCACAAGTCCATCATCAGAGCCTAAACTCTTCTAAGAAATACCATTTTCAGAGTGCCTAGACAGACAGTCTTTTTCTAAATCTTTTCTATAAAAGCGAGGGATGGTGGATGGTGATGTGTTCCTCCCCAGGCACTGCTAAATCTGCAATGGTATATGATGTAGCCATTAGTATGTTTTCTTTATCTGTATATTTTTAGTGGACATTTTACATGTTTATTTGTTAACTGATTTAGCCCAAACATTCTTAGAAGGGAGTTTTAAGTGTACAGAGGGACACTGTCAAATACTAACATGCAGTTTATATAGACCAGCTTACTTGTGGCTGCCATTGAAATGAAATTAGTCATTCTGGTGCTTGTCCAAAAACCATGAACTCAAGTCATGAAAGTTCACTTTGAAAGGCATTCTTATTGAGAGTTTTACATTGACTGTAGCTGACACAACAGGAACAACAGGAGCTGACAGTGTAGTTGGTGATGCCTATCAGTGAAGTTGGTGACTTCATGTATGAGGTCTTCAACAAAGAAGTAATTCTACCACTTAAAAACTTCCATTTAGCAACCTGGGTAAATAAGTACTTCCCTTCGTATGCCTTTACATGTCTATCCTTCTCCTTAACATACAGAGTCCACGTGCAAAACATAAAACTGTCCTGGGAGTATAAGAAAGTAGGTCACGCATTCAAGTAATATGACAGTAATCCCCCTGGCCATTTTCTTGGGCAGTAGTTCTTTAGCTCATTTCAGTATCTGTCAGGATAGGTGTACAAAGAACAAATGTACCTGTGGATCATAACAGTCCTGCTCTCCCTTCTGGTATACTCCTCTTACAATTAGTTATCAGCCCATGACTTTATGAGGTCCCAGTGTTTGGAAAAGGATGTAATTGCAATGGTCCCAGACCTCTGAAGGAAGTTTTCTGCTCAAACTATAGAAATAATGCAATCACCATTTTTATACTCCGTCTGGAAGGCATGTCTCTATCTCTAAAACCAGTCCTAATAGGCTATTGCCTCTTATCATATGGTATCTTCAGACATTCAAGTTTCAAACTCAACTACAGCTGTAGCTAAGGCAATCACAGCCTTAGGGGCACTTAGTCTAGCATTCATCTGAAGTTCAACTTATCCTGCATTAAAGAAGTAAGATGAAAGATCCCTTAACTCAGTCCCAGGTTTGAATACTGTTTGCCTTTGCATGGTGGTGGGAGTAACCCATATCCTCTTTTCTACTGCAACAAGGTCAGTCATGCAGACATTCAAGAGTTTTCATTGCTGACAAATTCTCAAATGTCTGCTTGAGTTTACTGTCATTTTTATGAGAGCAGGGCTAACAACATTTTATTCCTTCCTCCTTTTCAAAGTATATGCAATTATTAAACAAGCACCCTCACCAGACTTTATAAATATGTCTAATGAAACTGATCTTTGGCATACATGGTCCCTAGTTCATCAGCAGATACCATCATAATTCCCTCCCCTGTGATTCTGCCCCTTATTCCACTTATAAAATACATATTTGAATCAGGCTCTTGCTGTGTCAGTGCAATAAGCAAACGCCTTCAGAGAAAACCTAAAATGTCTTCTGAATCTTTTGAGGATTAGAAAGACTAGTAAAATGACATTTTATTTGTGCTTAACCCTCATAAGTGATTTTGACCTTTCATGGTGGATTTGCTTAAGTGAGCTTGAGTCATATCTCAAGATAGACATCATTCAGCAGTTTCACAGCACAAGGGTTGATGCAAACATTTTCTTCACCTTCAGTGCACACAGATTTTCATCTACAGTATTTCACTCTTGAGTCCCAGCTTAAAACCAAAACAAATGTTTAAAGCAAAAATACATAGCATAGATCTATGAGTTTACCCAGGGTTCTTAATACCAAAATGCCTATTTTGATGCAAAAGCAATCAGCTAAAAAGCATTTACAGCTGAGTCACTGCTGAATATGTAGGCTATTCTCATGGTTTGGTCAGTATGATACTGTTCAATACACATATACTGGTATATTATAGGTACCATGCTAAAACAGAAAAGTTTAGTTTATCAAATATAAAGCTGACATCACGATTCATGTCAAATTCTATTAGATGAGTTTTCCTTCTGCTTTCTGTTTATGAGTTAATTAACTGCTATATATAGTTTTCCCTATGTATCTTTGGGTAGCAATGTGACATACAGTTTCTAAGAATAATTGCTTGTGAGCCATTTGTTGAATACTTGAAATTCAAAACAGGAATGATATTGAATTGAAGTTATGTTGACAATGCTGTTTTTCCTGATTGGAAATGTGAATTATGTTAGTGAACTCACTTTACTTGACTACTTTTTTTTAGTAGTTTAGTATTATCTATTTCTACAAATAATCCTGCCAGAACCTGCTTTTCAGAAAAGATAGGCAGGGAAGGAGGGGTGATGTTGTTGCCCTCTGTGTTAGGGGATGGATCAATTGTGAAGAGATGCCTCTGAGAAACAGCCACAGACAGGTTGAGTGCTTGTGGGTAGAAGTTAAGTACCAGAGCAATAAAGGGCACCTTGTGGTTGGGGTCTACTACAGGCCACCTGATCAAGGGGAGCCTATGGATGAGGCATTTTTGTTTCAACTACATGCTCTCATGCTCGCACTCTCTCATCCTGATGGTGGACTTTAATCACCTGGATGTCTGCTGGAAAAGCTACACAGCAGGCTGTACACAATCCAGGAGACTCATGGAATGCGTTGAGGATAACTTCCTCGTCCAGGCATTAAGATAAAACAATCAGAGGAGAAGCTTCCTGGTGCTTACCAATGGTGCTTACCAATGCAGATGAACTCATCAAAAAAGTTAAGATTGGAGGCAGTCTGGGCTGCAGTGACCATGCCCTGGTTGAGTTTGTGATCTCGAGGAATATGGGACTGGCAAAGAGCAAAGTCAGGACCCTGAACTTCCAAAGAGTGCACTTCTAGCTATTTAAAGACCTAGTGGATGAGATCCCCTGGAACACTGTCCTTAGGGACAAAGGGGCTAAACAGAGCTGGCAACTCTTTAAGGATGTTTTCCTTAGAGTACAAGAACTCTCCATCTCCCTGTGTAAGAAAGTGGGCAGGGAGGGCAGAAAGCCGAGATGGCTGAGCAAGGACCTGTTGGTCAGACTGAGGCACAAGAAAGAAATGTACAGGCAGTGGAAGCAGGGACACATGGCCTGGGACGTGTACAGGGATGCTGTCCAGATGTGCAGGGATGGGGCCAGGAAAGCCAAGGCACGGATGAAACTAAGCTTGGCAAGGGATGCAAAGAATAATAAGAAGAGATTCTATAGTTGCATTGCTCAGAAAAGAAAGGCCAAGGAGAGTGTGCCCCTTCCGATAAATGATAAGGGAGAACTGGTAACGACAGACATGGAGAAGGCTGAGGCACCCAACAACTTCTTTGCCTCAGTCTTCGCTGCCAGTCAGGCTTCCCACATCTCTCAATTGCCTGAAACTCTAGGCAAGGTCTGGGAGAGCAAAGTCCCTCCCACTGTAAGTGAAGAGCAGATTCAAGACCACCTGATGAAACTTAACAACTACATGTCTATGGGGCCTGACGCTGTGCATCCCAGGGTCCTGAAGGAATTGGCTGATGGAGTTGTCAAGCCTCTCTCCATTATATTTGAAATGTCCTGGCAGTCAGATGAAGTCCCTGGTGACTGGAAAAAGGTACACCCCTCCCACCCTCCTTTTTTTAAAAAAAAAGGGTAGAAAAGAGGAACTGGGGAACTACAAACACTGTGGTGAGCCTCACCTCTGTGCCTGGGAATATCATGGAACAGATTCTGAAAGCAATGTCAAGGTACATGCAAGACTAGAAGGTGATCCGAGATAGCCAGCACAGCTTCACCAAAGATGTATCATGCCTGACCAGTCTGGTGACTTATGATGGAGTGACTGCATCTGTTGACAAGGGAAAACCAACTGATGTCATCTACCTGGACTTCTGTAAGGCCTTTGACACGGTCCCAAATGACATCCTGGTCTCCAAACTGGAGATATGGATTAGATGGGTTGACCATTCAGTGCATAAAGAATTGGCTTGAAGGTTGCACTCAGACAGTGGTGGTTAATGGTTCTATGTCCAGGTGGAGGCTGGTGACGAGTG
Source organism: Anser anser (assembly GCF_964211835.1). NCBI lineage: Eukaryota > Metazoa > Chordata > Aves > Anseriformes > Anatidae > Anser > Anser anser. The sequence continues at coordinate 177,511,230 of NC_139720.1, read as the reverse complement.
GTGTACCTCAGGGGTCTGTCGTGGGACCGGTGCAGTTTAATATCTTTAGTAACGACATAGACAGTGGGATCAAGTGCACTCTCAGCAAGTTTTCAGATGACACCAAGCTGAGTGATGTAGTCAATACAACAGAAGGAAGAGATGCCATCCAAAGGAGCCTGGACAAGCTTGAGAAAAGTGGGCCCATGTGGACCTAATGAGGTTCACCAAGTGTGAAGATGAAGAAGAGAGAAATTGTGGATGTCCCATCCCTGGAGGTGTTCACGATCAGGTTGGATGAAGCCCTCAGCAACCTGACCTAGTGGGTGAAGTCCCTGCCCATGGCAAGGGGTTTGGAACTAGATGATCCCTAAGGTCCTTTCCAACCCGAGCCATTCTGTGAAAATGTCATTCTTACAGATAATGCAGACATATTACAAAGAGAAATTACAGACACAGCTAAAGCCAGGCTGCTTCTATAAGAAGGTCTTTGTTATTGTTTCAAAATTTAGTTTTAATATTCCAGTTGTAGGCAAACTCAACACCTTTTCCCTGCTTCTCCAAATTTCAGTTAGTATCTTCTAACATCAACAAAATTTGCTCAGCAAATAGACTTCTGAAAGAAGACGGATATTAATTCCCTTTGCATTCTTTCTGGGATCAAAAGATGGACTTCAGCCACTCTGTTCAAGTCCCAGATTTCTAAATTTGGAAAGGGATCACAATTTTTACTGTAACATGTAGATGATGACATCATACTGTAATCATTAGAAATTGAACTGAACCGTCAAATTCATTTTGATTTGTAATCCCAAGCACTTCACATCCAGTTCTCCATAAGGGCAATTTAAATACATTGTTAGTCAAGATCTGCAGCTCTTCATGTGTTGTTAAAAGATTTCAATTGAAAATTATACATATTAGAGATGATATATGCCATTTTTTACTAGTAAGAATTAATTTGAATAACCATTTGAGGTGCATTACAGCCATTTCCTAAGGTTTTGCAGTTCTCTGCTTTACACAGTATAAGATAAACATTCAGCTTCTTTTTTATTGTTTGCTCCTATTGATTTTTTTTTTCTATAAACACTCAGGCTCTTGGTTAAAATTTTACATGAGTATACCTAATTACACTGTATGTAATCAGCATGTAATTATTCTGTGTATAAATGCAAATATGGTTTTCTGACAATTAACTTTGTTCACTAGTGAAGGTAAAGAAGCTATTTATTTACAGTAGTAGCATGGCACACATTATGCCAGGAAATCTGAATCACGCTCAAGTTCAAATGTTAATAATGGATTAGAAATATTCATTAAATGTGCAGGAATTGAGCATAATTCAAGGTGGTGCCATATATTCCTTCAAAAGGAAATGCAGGAAATATTGTTTAATTATTGTATAATGCTCTTAGACATAAATTAAATCTTCAAAGCTAAGCTCACCTAAGATAGTAGAACTAGAATGGTTAATAAGGTGATTACTATTGAGGGTTTGTAATTTTGAGTGCTGGACATTAATTTAGAACTTGTGAAGGGCACTGAAATTCATTACTACATATACTTTTTTTGTTGTCATTGTTTTGTTGTTGTTGTTGTTTTGTTGTTTGTCACTATACCATGTTTAAGAGCATTTTTATCTTATTCCCAAATCTTTATCAGTACTAGATTTATGATATGGAAATTCCAGGATTCTCAAATACCTTGTCAGAAAAAACACACACATACACACACAAAAGCACACATAAAAACACACACACACACACAACAAACAAACAAACAAACAAAAAACACAATGGGTTTAGCCATAAACCACATGTAAATTGGTAGGATATTTCATAGAATCATAGAATCATAAAATATCCTGATTTGGAAGGGACCCATAAGGATCATCAAGTCCAACTCCTGGCACCGCACAGGTCTGCCCAAAAGTTTAGACCATGTGACTAAGTGCACAGTACAATCGCTTCTTAAATTCAGACAGGCTTGGTGCAGTGACTACTTCACTGGGGAGCCTGTTCCAGTGTGCAACCACCCTCTCAGTGAAGAACCTCTTTCTGATGTCTAACCTAAACTTCCCCTGCCTCAGCTTAACACCATTCCCGCGGGTCCTATCACTGGTGATAACGGAGAATAGGTCACCTGCCTCTCCACTCCCCCTTGCAAGGAAGTTGTAGACTGCGATGAGGTCCCCCCTCAGCCTCCTCTTCTCCAGGCTGAACAGGCCAAGTGACCTCAGCCGCTCCTCATATGTTTTCCGCTCTAGGCCCTTCACCATCTTCGTCACCCTCCTCTGGACACTCTCCAACCTTTTAATGTCCTTTTTGTACTCTGGTGCCCAGAACTGCACACAGTACTCGAGGTAAGACCGCACCGGCGCAGAGTAGAGTGGGACAATCACTTCCCTCGACCAACTAGCAGTGCCGTGCTTGATGCACCCCTGGATACAGTTGGCCCTCCTGGCTGCCAGGGCACACTGCTGGCTCATATTCAACTTGCTGTCAACCACAACCCCCAGATCCCTCTCTGCGGGGCTGCTCTCCAGCATCTCGTCGTCCAGTCTCTATGTATAGCCAGGGTTTCCCTGTCCCAGGTGCAGGACCCGGCACTTGCTTTTGTTAAACTTCATGTGGTTGGTGATCGCCCAGCTCTCCAGTCTGTCCAGATCTCTCTGCAAGGCCTTTCCACCCTCATCCGAGTCCACAACTCCTCCAAGTTTGGTGTCGTCGGCAAATTTGCTCAAAACACCTTCTAGTCCTACATCCAAATCATTTATAAAATATATTTATGTTAATGTTTTTCCCATTTCCTTGGATTTCAGCTGGGCAGACAAAGAGCTTTTAAGGATTTTTTTTTCCATTTTTTTCCACACCTTTTTACCAGTCTAATTTACCTAACTCTATCTGCCCCATTTCCATTCCCAAACTCAAAATTCTGCTGGAATCACGAGTTAATAATACTGACGGACTCATTTCTCTCCATTCTTACTGGCAAGGGGAAAACAACCAACAACAACAAGAAACACAAATAACAACAACAACATAAAAACAGTGCAAATAAAAATCTTTCTGATAGTGTTTCATATATCTGAAAACTGAGATCATTTCTCAGTTGTCTGGAATGGATTTTTAAGATGAAGCAGAGAAGTGTAAATGCACTGAGTAACTTAATTGTGTGGGATCTTGTATGTTAATTTTCTGCCTTCGTAGACCAGGAGTTTGACTGATAAGTTAGCTCCAGTGACACTAACTACTGCAAAAAGAAGAAAAGCACATCTAATGCCTGCTTTCCCCTCTCATCTTCAGGATGAGAAGAAGAGGAGAGCATGTATTAGAATTTAGTTCAAAAGTAGTAGTTACATCTCTCATGTCCCTGAGTTCAACAAAGGCTCCCAGAACTCTTAGTTCAATAGAAATTTGCACAAATAAAGTAGTTCACTCACGTTTCAAACCGGACAATACAGTCTTTAATGTATAACTCCCTAAGGAGATTCCCCATTTCCAGCCTCAGCCTCCATGACACCATGAAAAGTTTGGGTGCCTTAAGAAAGACTGTATTTCTTTTATATGTTTCTTCACAACTATGCCTGTGGGTTATTCACAAAGGTTTGAGCTGAGAAGCAGGGAGAAACAGATGCATGGTGTGGCCTGTGACATTTAAACTGCATCCATATTTGGAAGTTAGCAGAGAACAGGGTCAGTTTGGCCATAGTCACTAAGCTTTAGAAACCCAGAGCTTAACACTTCAGACTCAAGCATTTCCAAGACAGTTAGCCTTGTTTCCAGAGAACAATCAAACGCTTTTAATTTACCCGTAAAGAAATAGCTCCTCTCAGGCTGTGACACTTGTGGTCAGATGAAACTCTGAAAAGAGTGTGCATCTTCCCAGAGCGCAATGTGGCACAGTTAGTTTGGGAAAGATTATTAGGAATATGGAAAACACAAAATGACCCATGACACCTAAGAAGTATGAACATGGTTCCCAGGAAGGGCTGAGGAAAAAAAAAAAAATCAGCAAAGTCTCAGAAATGGCAGAATGGGGTTTCTTGGGGTGCTGTCTTTAAGGCAAAGGTGGAAGCAGATCAGCCTCAGAACTCTCTTCACTTTGGAGTTTCTACCTCCCAGAAACTAATAGTAATTATTTCCATAGAAATAATTTGTTTGTGTCTTTTTAATCTCTCAGAATGTAAGGCAATCTAACTAGTAATATTAATTACAACATTAGGTGACTCTCTCTCTCATTCTCATAACTGTCATTTCGGAGATGGAACTTAAATTAAGAACTTTATTACCTTAATATTTCTCATTTAGCATGACTGCTATACAAACTCACAAGCTAAGAAAGGCAGAAACAAATCACACTAAAGAATTTTTCAAAGATATTTTCCCAAGGCTTTTTTTTTATTTTCTTCTTTTTTTTTTCTTTCTTTTTTCTTTCTTTTTTCTTTCTTTTTTCTGTTTTCTTTTTTTATTTTTTCTTTCTTTCCTTTTTTTTTTTTTTTCCTAAAAGGTCTAAGCAAATTAGTTGAAATCATTGAATGTCTATATGAGACTTTTCTAGATTCAGTATTTAACAGGAAAGCAAAATCCTTCTTTCTTTGCAGTATTTTTATTTCCTTTTGGAACATTGTTCAGAAATGTATCAAGTCATACCACTTGTGCAACTATTTTGGAGAGCAAATGTCTAATAATTTTTTTCTCATGGTAAACTGCCATTTTAGGACCAGACTTTTCAATTGTAATATGTATTTTTAAGGTACTTGGAAATCATCTTCTTTGCCTATCATGTTAAACAACATTACAAGAAATATTAGAAGGGCAATCCCCAAATCTGCTTTCTGAGCTAGCTGTTGACCAAAAGGAAATACTTAGGGCCAGGACAATGGCAGGGTCTGAGATCCCACCTCTTTCTACAAATGACTTTCAGAATTTAAAGCCCAGAAGTCTCTTCCAAAGTTAGGTACCTATATGCCACGCAGTGAAGGAGCATAAGAGTAACCTGGTGGCTTACTCTGAGGGCCTGTTTAGAAAATGGCACTCTTGTTTTCTGGAGGTTGAAGTTGCTTTATTACATTTAAAAATAAATACATGTAAAATACCTTAATTTTCTCGGTAGTTGAGAACAAAGCCCAGACTTCTTTCTGTAGGAGACATTTTTAAGGGTTTGATTTCTCATGATTATTGTTATTATTATTATTATTTTTTACTTTTCCTATCTAGCAAAAATGAATCTTTTAAGATGTCTTTGCATTTTGCACAATAACACTATTTCACCACTTTTACTTAGTTCTGCTTCCAGCACCTTCTATTAAAACCTGTATTTTGGTACTGCAGAGACCTTCCAAGTGGCTGGAAGATGCAGTTTGACAGCCATTCTGGCTGAAGAAAACATAATCCATTAGATGAGAGGTGGGAGCAACCACCACAGTTGTTATCCTTGCTTTTAAAGAAATGACTTATGCTAGATTTCTGTGGGAAGCCCAAATATTTTGGTGGATTGTAGGCATGTTTGGGAGTTCTTTCAAATTGGATCCCTCGATCAGAAGATCACATAGGCTAGAGTTAATTTGACTGGACATAGTCTCCTTATGCTACCTGAGATGCACACTGCTAGCGTGCATGGCAAAGAATTCTAGTGAGCCACACTGTCTCTAACACATAGGATTCATTTAGTCAAAGGCAGGCATCTACATCTGAATTAACATTCAAAAGCTCCCTTTTATACAGCCTGTTGGAAGAAATAGGAACTTTTGAAGCCTAATTCATGTCATTCTAAGGTAGATATCTAGATCAGCTTAATAGATCAGCTTAAATAAATCCTAAGAATGTTTAATAATTTATTCAGTTTACTTTTAAGAAACTATATCACAAGCTTCCTTGCACATGTCTACAGTGCATGCCTACATCTGTAGGTGGGACAGACTCCAGGCCTTACTTCTGGGGCTGGTTTCTCATCAGAAAGATGGCAACTTTCCAGGCCTCGGTGTGTGAAGAGGCAGGGTTCTAGTTATGTATAGGCTAATAAAGCCTAGAGGAACCTGCACAATTCAGACAGCAACAGACACAGGATAAAATTGATTTAATCTACCCCAAAACAACAGATTATTTTTTTTTGGAGGCTTTCTCTGGATTTTGATTTAAGATGTACTGCTGATAACCTACAAGATGATCTGAATTACCCTCCTCTCCAAAAAGCAGCAAATAAAGGAGGCTTTAGGAGTCTTCATGTCTCTTTTAAATTTGTTATTTGCAGAGCCACCAGATGTTGACAACTTTGTCAGATACATTACAGGAAAAAAAAAATAAATGCAAAATTATAAAAGTCCCAAGTAGCTTTACTGAAAGGAGTAGATATATAATTAGAGTGTTGTTATTATTATTATTATTATTATTGTTGTTGTTGTTGTTGTTTGTTGTTGTTGTTGTTGTTGTTGTTGCACAGCTATTATGACCTAACAGTTTCTGGTTTACTTAGAGATACTTGAGTTCACACACCACTGACCGAATGGCCTGGAACAGCCACTCAGAAATCATTATGCTTTTTTATGTTGAACTGGCTTCCACATAAAGGCATTCAGACACATTTGGACGTGGAATAGGGCCAGCTAGAGCCAGAAAGATATGTAAGGCAGAATTTACATGTAGTAAAAAAGATTGAATTATTTAGTCAGTAAAAGAGAAATGTTGAAAGGGAACTGAATAAGATAATTGATACAATATAGTACATAGGATAAAAAAAAATAATAAAATAAAATAGTTACTGTCATCTGTTCTGTCCCACATTATATTAAAAAAGCATAAAATCATAAAATAACAAAGATAAATATCCAGCAAACTATAAAAGATGCCTTTATACCAAATACTCTCAGCAAATAGAGTCAGAACTGCAGAAAATCATGAGAGAATATATTTCAACTATGTCTTAAAAAAAAGATGGATAATTTTATACCCAGTAATAACATTTGTAACTATGGTAGCTAAGATAACGATAAGGCTAATCAGATCTCTTGTTGTAGGGTATACTCTGATAACATGCTGCAGCCAGGAACGAATTATTTGTATCCTGTATGAACTATAATTTAATGCAGCTGGTTACATGTTCTATGGAGGAAGTTTCTGCTAAAACAGTAGGTGAAGGCAGTATTACAATCACTCCTTTGCACAGTGACTGTGATCTAGAATAATCAGTCTGAGTAGAGACATCTAAATTTAGTTATAGGTAAGGTTGTTAAACACATTAGTGAAAATGACAGTGTAGATTATTTTTCCTTGAAAAAAATGCACTTGTTTAAAATTGTTAAAAGAGGAATTGTTTTAATTTCAGTTTGTTTGACTTTTATTTCTTAAATTTAGTCTTTTACATAAAATCTGTAGAAAAACAGTAAAATGCAAAGTAGCTATGGAGAAGCCACATATAACAAGAAAGATTTCCTGCCTATGCACATTTTGTACCTTACACAAACTGTAAAACCTTGGTTCCCCGGGATTTCTTATATAGTGACAGCAATACTAGCATAAAAAATGCCATGTTGATAATGTGTACAAATATTTAGAAACTAAACTGATACTGAAAGTGGGATTTATACACAATTTTTCTTTGATTAAATTATGTGGTAAGTTAGATTCCAGAAATCTAGTTAATTTGTCCTTTCAATTGAGGTACTCTTTCAAGTTGTCAAATTTATAACTATCCTTGTTATTAGATTTTTTGTTTGTTTGTTTGTTTTCTCCTAGGGAAAACCGCCACTGCCAACAACAAATTGCTTTTTTCTCTCACTGCTGTGAAATAAGCTGTTTTTACCACCTTTAGGGTAGAAGAGAAAAAGAGTGCTACCTATTTTTTACATTTTTGTAAAATCCAGTATCACAGACCGTACACATATAATCATTCAGAAAATGCTTGGTACCATTCTCTGATGCATTTAACACTGGTCTTGATATGCTACTGCACTGTAGAATAACAAAAGCTAGCGCTTTATCAAAGCTTTTGACAAAACGTGCATCTCCCTCCTTTTACAAGGAGAGAAGACAAAGCACACGGTGGTGAAATGATTTGCAAAATAACCTGACAGGCCAATGGTAGAAATGTGAACAGAGATTAGCTCTTCGGAGTCCCACTCCTCTGGGATACTCACTTAAAGGGCCTTCTCTGCTCAGAAGATGATGTTGTCAGATAATTGTTGCTATTAAAAATAGAATTTCAACCACATGTTGCATCTAAGCATTTGTAAAGAAACATACATTTATTATATTGCACTTCAGTGGCAATGGGTTTACAAAGGAATGGGTAAAATTATCAGTGGAGAAAAGCTTAAATTAAGTCTCTAGAGGTAATTTAATTGTCTGTAAAGAAAGTGAAAGTGGAACAGTCGTTTTGGTGACTGTACAAAAGGCATTGCTTTGCAAAGTCAGTAGTTACTACGCTTGTAAATATTCTGTGTCACCTATACAAAATGTGTGGAAAACAGTGAGCCAAACTAGGACTTTTCCTTTGAAAAGAGAAATGTGAGGAACAGAATATATGTGCAAAGTATAACACTTTTTCTTAGTAGCCCCATAAATATGGATCTATTTAAAACCATGGGGAGAAAGCTTAGCCCCAACCAGCTTCAACTCAGGCTTACATGCCATATACTGGGCACCCTGGGATGGAAATGTTTCTGTGGGAGGATCTGTTCTACTACTGAAATAAGACTCATACCTACAAAACATTTTCTATTTTCTCCTTGGGGGACAGTTCTGCTTCTTCCATATACACACACAAATTATTTGGCAGTAGATAAATTTACATGAAAATAGGTAGTTGCTGCCCAGGCATTAAGGTAACTCCACCTATATTTTGTGTGACTTCTGATCGCAGTAGGATCACAGTGTGACCAAATGTAACATTATGATCATCTCTACACCAGCTAAATATAACATCACAAATTGATGTAGCCAGACACAGGGAATGCAAAAACTCACAAATCTGTCAAAATATAAATTTGCTTTTTATGAGAGAAAGACTTTGACATAAGAGTGAAAACAATCTAAAATTCTAAATGGATGAGATAGAGGAGTCTACAAAAAGGTGCTTGATGCTATGCTAGCTTGATGTTATGTCCTAAAATACTTATTCTGGACTCCTGATGCCTCTCTAAAAGACAGGAATCACAGTTAGGTCATGTATCACACCTTCTAGTCCTCTGTGGGTGTTTTATATACTTTAGAGCGTCTAAAAAGACACCAGACACCTGAATTGCTTCTCAGATTTCTCTACAGTTAGAATACATGGAGAAAATAAAAATCTATCTACTTTTAATGTGTAACTCAGAAAGTAATGCTGCATCTAAATTGCTTGGTAAGTGTCTCTGTGGCAGGCTGGGAAGCCCTGGTCGCCTTATCATTCAAGTCAGAGACCTGGTAGGAGTGCAGAGTGGCTGCTTTCCAGCCTGTACAACTGAATTCCTTTTCCCTAAAAGCAATTGTTCACATTTTCAAAGGAATATATGACTAAATTTAAACTCTTGCCAGGAAAGGTTTGGGCAAAATGTCTTTTTAGTTCATACTAAGAATGTGGCAACTAAAGTAGACTTCATAATCCAGTCTGATTTTTAAGAAAACTGTAGGAAAAAAGGTGAGCAATAAGACTTGCCTGTGTGTAACATGCATGAAATTGATATTCATTATCCCAGACTGTCTGTTGCACAAAAAGACGCTGATCTACTATGTGTCAGGACATAATATGGAGAATGGAAGATTGCTTGTACTTTCCTCTTCATGGCTGCTTTCTCTATACTTTCAATCAGATTTTCTGGAAGCAACTTAAAACAGCGATAAAAGTATAGCACAAATTTCTCTTTCATTTCAGAGTGTTACAATAGCAGATTGCAATTCCACACTTTATCAGCAGTCAAGTATAAGCACATAAACCTTGGTAGTGTGAAAGTGTTGCAAGGTATGTGAACATTAAACTGAATAAAATATAAAACACACAATCTAAACAAAGGAAGTTAATATTTTAACCGTAGCATACATTTTACAAAATCATTAATTTCAAGTTGGTTAGATAAACAACAAACCAGTATATTTATCATCACACAATTTGAAAACGAATAACAACTTACATAAATTAAATGAAGACAATTATATTGCCTGCGAAGGTTAATTGATGGATTTACCATATAAGGCTAAAATGTATCAAGAAATAGTAAATCAAATGTTAATAATTCCAATTCATGAAGTGCTACATTTATCTTATTTTTCTAGTGCAGGTAATCTTGAATCCCAACAGAAAATTGTGCTTATTTTGTCTTCATTGATCAGTAACTCCGGATTTATGCCGACCAAAAGCTTCATCAATCAAAGAACATAACAATCAGAAGTCCAACAGAGTGAAACTGTCTGTAAGATAGGTATATAAACAATTACTGAATTACTTAAATGCCAGTTACATTAAAAGCTACCTTCTTACATATTGATGCTAAGCAGTTAAACTTTTTTTTCATTTATTCCATATGTGGACAAAAAAATGTCATAGGAAAATAATAAATAATAAACAAACAAAAGAAAATCCTAGCACCTAAGCATGTGCTTAAAATTAAACTCCTTCTAATTATAATAGTGAAATTCTCTGATGGTGTAAGCACAGATAACATGTAATTATCATCTTGATTCACAATCGATTTTTATGTTATTCTAGCAAAATTATAAAAAAATAATCATCATTGTATCCTATAAATCACAGTTATTTTAGGCTTCTTTCTCTGTGAAAGGCTGTGTCTTGTGGACTACAACAAATGATTCATTATCCAAAAAACTTTATTCTTGGCATACATTAAGAGTTAGGACAAGAACTATGTTAAATTAGTTATATGAATTTTATGATCTCAGTACTAAGGCAAGCTAAAGAATAATTCTGTTTTGCAAAATCGTGAAATATTTAACACTTTTATACTTCTACACACACAAAAAAAAAATCAAAAGAAAAATGTGTCCAAATACATATTTTTACAGAAGATACTTCCATCAGTTGAGCTTTACCTCCCATTTAGTTCCCTCTCTCCCAACTTTGGTTTCCATCTCCTTCTCATCGTTTTGTCACAAATTAATGAAAAGCATGGGATCTAAGAATCTCATTATAAAACTTCTAATGCACTATTTTCCCCCCACAAATATTATGGCTCAGATATTATAAAGAAATAAACAGAGAAACAGTCAGAAAATTTTCTCATTTTTGTTTAGACCTTCATCTTGTTAAACTAAAAAAAAAAAAAACAGGCAAACAGTAGAAAGATTTCTAAGGAAACTTAGGCTACAGGAAGAGAAATTCTTTGTTACTTATCCACTGAAACCTTTGATTGGATGAAATTTTCAATTCTTTTGAAAGTTCATAGTAGCTGATCTTACAATCTAAATAAAATTTCAGATTTCATTCAGGAGAGTATTGCATATCTAATTCTTCTCTCTTCCCCCTAGGGATGAAAAACTTGAGACACACCAACTATTTTATCTACTTAAATTCTTAAACATTATAGCAAGTGGGACTTGTATAGAATTACAGCAATCAGAAGGGAAAATGAGCTATTGCAGTCCATCCCAACACCTTTGGATAATGTGCACACAGACTGTCTTTTGGTGGTTACCCAGAAGTTTTGGTCTGGCTTCACCAGTTTGTTTCTGACAGTATAACTTGCAAATCCCATAATTTGCTTCTGAATTGAAACTGAATTCCTTCTGTGAGAAAGAAATAATTTATGTGGTACCAGTGTCCCAAGGTTCACTCAGAAAGGTAGCATTTTCAGGTTATCTAGAATTTATATGTAATTCAAAGTTCATTTGAATTTCTTTTTTCCATACTAATATCCAAGTTTAGCAGCAAGAATTCCTTTTAATCAAGATGCTTCCTGAGCTATTTATGCAGCAAGAGTTAATAAGCTATTTCTTGTTTTCTGCATATGGAAATTCTGAAGCATATATTATCATGGCTCAGCTTTTCCTTTGAAATTGCAGAAGCTTGTTTTTGTTTATGATCTGTCTCGAGTCTGTATAACAGACTGTCCAGGCCATACAACAGTTTGTTCTCCAGTCTGTTTAGATGATGCAGTGTTATCTGCAGTTGTTTGTTTATTTGTATTTCATTTTTAGGAGAGTCTGGTATGGCACCAGACAGCTTAGTTCTGATAAAACTATCTTATTAGAGCTTGGCATTCCTGTCCGAGTTTCTCCTTCTGCTTTCATTCTCTATGTTCCATAGAAAACTAAAGTAAGCCAGGCCCAGCCATAACAATGCTTTAGTGTTGTGTATACAATGTTTCTTATTATTTACAAGCTTGTTATTTTAGAAAACTGTTATAGATAATATTTTTAAGATGTTAGATATTTCCTCTGACACTTCATTTGTAATATAAAAGGGGCTTTGTTTTATGTTTAAAACCAAATATTTTTCAACCATTAACCAACATTAATAATACTATTAATCAAGTTTATAAACTGCTGTCTTTAAGAGTTTAGGAATATGACAATAAAATATTTTTCTTTCAGGCTTATTTTAGATTCCATCTTTTCTTATTGTTTGTTCAATGACAATATTTAGACTGGGGAAAAGGAGTCTTAAAAAAAAAAAAAAAAGTCTCAAAACTTTATCTAAAAAAGCCTCACAGCAAGTTCAAATATTTGAGAAATTAAGGTAATATCCTACTAGACTGTAAATTAGTCATCTAAACCTGGTGAAATTTACCCTGAGGTACTTAGACCTCAATCCGGTGAAGCAATAAAAATGTTAGTGGGGTTTCATCCAAGATTTGTGCAGGACGGATAAAGTTCCACATGACTAAAAGTGTAAAACCACAAAGCTTACCTATAAAAAGGAATAGGCAGGGTATTACAGGACTATCATCATACATTCAAACTCAGAAAATGACTAGGATAGACTGTCTGTTGGTAAGCATACAGAAGATAGCAAGAGGCTAAGTAACAATCAACACAGATCTGTCAAAAACAACTTATGTCATTCCAAAGAAACTTCGATCTGTAGTAAGGGAGAAAAAGATTTGTTGTCATATACTGCAATGTAAGTAATGTATGTGATATTGTGACACATCATGTTCTCACCACAAAATGAGTGAAAATTCATCTAGATCAAAATATTTTGAGTTGAATATTCAATTAGATGAAGATCTATGCTGAAAATGTAGATATCATGATGCAGTGTCAAAATAAAAAGCTGTGTCAAGTGGTGGTCCACAGACATCTGGTCTGAACCTGGCACTATTTAACATTTTCATTAATTATCTGGACAGTGGAAGAGAGGCAATGTTCATTAAGTTTACAGATGACACCAAACTCAGAGCAGATGCGAGTATATTGATGCATAGGGTTAGAATTCAAAATGATTTACAAATGGAGAAAATAGCATAAAGTAAACAGAACGCAATTCAAAATGGGACAAGAGCAAAATATTACTTTTAAATAGATATAAATAACCATAACTACAACTGTGAGATCAACGAGTTAGACAGCAGTGCTGCTGAAAAATATTGAAGTACTGTCTCCAAGCTATCCAGCTATCACTTCTCCTCCTTTACCTTCTCTCCAGAAAAAGAGAAAAAGATGATGATGTATCATATGAAACCAGGAAACAGCAACAAGAATAAATAGTAGTCTTAAAAATGTAAGCTATGAGGACAGACTGAAAAAAATTAGAAAAGGTCTTGCTGCTAGAAGACTTGCATAAATTTCTCATGGAAATCTAAAATGTCCAGCGGTTTTCTTCTTTAGGTGATTAAGACCATCTCAAAGTTAACAAAAGACTGGGTATTGTGCTTATTCACTGGATGTTCACACAGAGATCTAAGCACTCTAGTTGAAGCTCTTTACAGTATCCAAGACGTAAGAAGAGACTGCCTGAAATGATATAGGAGCTTTGAAATGACAGTATTCTTCCTTCATAGTGGCTGGAGGCCAACACACACTGTACAACATATTGAAAGGCAGTAGATGCCTGTGTGGGGGCAACTAAATCCAACTCCAAAAATGACTTAGCTGCAGAAAGCAGGCAACTAAACGTCAATGTCCAAGTGATAATTACAGTCATTGCAGATCTAAGGTTTAGTTGCACACCACCGGCATCTAGCACTGATTTACCCTATGGTATTGTGCCTGCCCTCCAGAAAATCATGTCACATGTTGGCCTTGTGTCTTAACTTGCAGTCACATCTGCATGTCTCAGGTTTAACAGGGCATCTCAAAAGACCATTAGAACCTCTGTGTGTGGGTAACTGAATTGAATCTTAAAATAAATACTGCCAATGTAGCCCAGAGGGCTATTTAACTCACCTGAAAGTAAACATAAACACATTGTCAACTGAAAAGCTCTCCAGGCTAAGTTAGACTTCATTCAGTGACCTCCAGATGCTATTTCAGGAAAGCAGTTTTCTCACTGGTGTTTTGTCATATATGTCAGTCCAATCTGGATCTTTCAGACACATTAGGTACCACAGACAACTATAGGCATGGGTGGGCAGCTAAATCAAGACTTACATTTCTGGTGGCTCTTATGGGATCACAAGACTCTGAATATGTCTAAACACAGCATTTCAACTGTGTGTTTCACAGACCTGACAGACAAGTTTAGACAATTCAGGGTTAACCAGTCTGTGATGAATTCCATTCTAATTTGATCAAAAGATCCCATTTGGTTACCTCATCAGGACTGAGCTAATATACGAAAAGAAGAATCTCGAGAAATTTGAGATATAAAAAATATTCAATCACAAAATGTTGGAAATATTACTTAAAAAGGTTGTTTTCCTTGTCCCTATGGCAAGGACAGGAAGCATTGCTCCTAAATTGTAGAAAGGGAGATTTAGTTTAGGCATGACGAAAAACTTTTGATCTGTAAAGGTGTTTAAGCACTGCAACAGATTACCATGGAATACTATGGAATTTCTATCAGTGGAAGTTTCTGAAAACAAGTTAGAGAAATAGCTACCATGAATCTTTTAAATCTAGTTTATCCTGTCTTAAGGACAAACCATTAGACTCTCAAACTGCTTTTCAATCTGCTTCTATAATCTTGAAGTATAATTAGTATCATTTCTCTTCCTTCTGTTATGTTTTGGTCTTGATATTGTTGACATCTAAATTATCATCATTTAGGTTTTGTGCTACCATTGTAACTAAACTATGACAGGTCATACCTCTTATCACTATACTTACAGGATGGCCACAGTCAGACAAATAGCACTTCACAACTCTGCACTCTTTTCACAGTTTGACAGCAGTAGAAAACATGGTGGGTGTGAGGTGCAAGGGGCAGGTCTTCCACATTTCACAAGAGCAATTACACCTGGACAGAGATTTTAAAACCATGTAAAAGAAGAAATAACAAAAGTTAAGTATACGGGGAAAAAAAAAATCTGTCAGGACAGACGTAACTTAGGTTTTCTTGAAGGCTAATGTCTGAGTGTGAAAAGCTGCAAAAATATATCTTGAATGGGTCAATTGGATCAATTAATAGAAACACAACAAGAAAGGTGTGAATATAATGTTATTCTGAAAGCTGTAATCATAAGAGACTTGAATAATAGGAACAGACTAAAAAAAAAAAGGGGGGGGGGGGGAAGCACAAGAAGGAATTTCCAGTTTAAATTATGTTTGCAAGTATTTATACTAAGAAAGTGCCCAAACTGGGAAAATTGTTAGCTTTTACTGCCTCAGTTCTTGTCTAATGATGTCCCATCACTATTTCTTCTTTTCATTAGGTTCACGCAGATTTTAGAAATCTGTAACACCAATGTCTTCCACAGCATGTGAGCGGCACGTTCCTGCACATGGAAAATTGACAGGATGTTACAATTTTGCCCTTGGATGCTAGCACCAGATTATTACAGGGATTTTTTCCACTGTCTGCCAGAGTAAGGTGAAGCAAAAAAACTGGTCACTCTGTTTGATTTGGAGGATCAATCTATTCTTATATGCATTGGACAGCATATTTAGGACACTAGGTATTTTGTTTCAACACTCCACAAAAGTTAAATTCATACAACAAACAATAACTGCACTTTGGGCTGAGTTCTGTGTTCCTTATGTGTTCTTGCTATTTTCTGCATTAACCCTTAGTTGCCAGATATCAGTTATCACTGTTTCCCTGTGATCAGTGTTTCTTATTATTATTTCTTCTCTGTCGCATCCTCACATCTTTCCTTCTAAGCCTTCTGGGGTTCCTCATACAGGGTCCTTATGAGGACCACAAATCTTTTCTGAGTGGCTTGACTTGATATTTTCGTTTTCTCAAATGAAATACTCAACATGATCTTCTGGACTAAGTCTGTCAAGTGGTCTACCCTAGAAAAAAACTGGCTGAAACACTAGCTGAGATCCTGGACATCACTGACAAGCATGAACTGGTAACTTTAAAAAATGAAATAAAATCCTGGACTGGGTATAAAAAGGTCACATGCCATACACTAACAGTTTCTTATAACTTGTGTGTTACACAGATAACAACCGGAAACAAGGCTCCATCTTATATGACTCTGTAAATATCACTTTTGGAAAGAAATATTCCTACACTTTACTTAAGATTTCGGAGTACCTGCATATTTTTGTAGAACTTGCACCTCCTTGCGAAAGACGGTCTTCAACATCCAGTTTGGGATTGTATTCTTGCATTAGTATCACTGTTTGTGACTTATTCGTCATCCCTTATGCCAAAGATCAGCATGGTCTGCACAAACCCACCATTGCTTGTTCAAACCTGTAGCTGTTCATTTCTTTTCTTTACATAATCATTTCCTACCTCTGAAGCAAAATCCTTTCTGAACCAGAAGCTTTACAGTCTGTCTCTGTCTCTTACAAGTATTTGCTAAACTGTAGCTGCTAAGGAATGTAGGCTCACTGAGCTGAGCATCTGCCAGGAGCTATTTGGCATACAGTCAGGATGAGACTGCTACAGAGCCAACATCAATAGACAAACCAACTTCTGTGGTAAATGTGCAGCCATTGCGTTATTTATAAACTGTGTCTCTCTATGTGAATTTTACATGCAATCTGGCCAGTAAAAGTAGAGAGGGGCTTTTCCCTATTGTCTGACTCTTTGTTGAGATTCTTTCTCCAGCAGATCTTGGCAGATGTTCCCACTGACTTTGTTGTAACTACCATTCCTGTGTCTTCCTGCGCAGATAAAAGGGAAAACTTCAAGGCACTGGCCTCTAAGGATGCTATATAGCACTCCAGTTAAATACAAAGGTAGTCCTTGTCTCTGGATAAGCACAGTGCAAGACGCTGTAAAGTATTTCCAGCAACTTTACTGTGTTAGTGAATACACCTTTTTGTTATGCTGCCTTCAGAATAGAAAAGATGATTGAAAGATTGAGTTTGAAATG
This sequence comes from Anser anser, assembly GCF_964211835.1. NCBI lineage: Eukaryota > Metazoa > Chordata > Aves > Anseriformes > Anatidae > Anser > Anser anser. The sequence continues at coordinate 177,493,883 of NC_139720.1, read as the reverse complement.
TGCATTGAAATTCTGTGATTGAGTTCAACCACAGAGTGTATCCTTTTACTCATCATTAATAAAAAATAGACATTTATTCTAATATCAATCTGCATCTGCAAAGTCTAACTTTCCACAAGCCAAAATACTTGAGAAATGTTTCCCTTCTGTAATCAAAGTGGCTAGTCTTTGTGATTTCATTTAAATATTTCTCCAGCACATGATGATATCTAGAAATATCTCTGTTTTCAGATGGTCTAGGAAAAATATTTCAATTTAACATATAAAATATTGAATATAAATTCTGTTGTAGAAAGACAGCAGTAATTACTTGAGTATTATTTCTACCCCAGGTCTGGTTACTTAGCAAAGGAATCTCTACTATAATATTTTCCTAAGCTTTCATTTCTCTACTTGAAACATCTGAATGGGACTAAGTATTTTGCAATCAGCTCTTTCCCTTGAAAAGCAGAAAGCAAAAGTAAGCAGTCATTAGGTACCTGGCATCTTTTTCTTCACATGGGAGAAAGAGAATTAAAAAAAAAAAAAAAAAAAAAAAAAAGAAAGAGAGTGTGGGCTGTATTATTTCCTACAAATTGTACACAAATGTTAATTTGTATCTCGTAATGATTCAGCTGAATTGGAATCCATGAGAATATTTAGGTTCCTTTCTGGAACTCTTCTGGAAGGTTAGTGACATCTCTTATTGAAAGTTTAGACAACGTGCTAGATCTGAGGAAAGTTACCTGAATCTGCACACTAAAATGTCAGCAAAATAGATGTTAAACACTAGAATATTTGCTGCATCCATCAATCAAGCCTATAATTTGACATTAAGAAACAATAAACCAGCATGATGCCCCAGTATTCTCAAATCAACTCTTGACCCATAACACAGTTCTGAAACACCTTCTGCACAGCCCACTTAGGCACATATGTCCTATTTCCCCATCTGCTCAGCTTTTCACCACTCCATCCAATGTTTATATGCCTAAATGTATGACTGGATTTTCCATGCAGAGTAACATATCAGTACCTCAAACCTCCTACTCAGATTTTTTTTATCTCCAAATACAGTTATTTTCTAGTAAAAACTCCAAGTGTTTAAGATCTGAAAGTCTGTTCATTACACCTTAATGAAAGCTTACAAGTCTGAGCCTTCAAAGATGAGAGCCTTCAGAGATATTGGTCTGTTGGAACACTGCCAGCCATCCAAATTCTAGACCTAAACCTACCTAGCAGAGGGTAGAGTTCATTCTGGTAATGGGAGGTAATGGAGTCTTGTATATTTGTACAAGTCTCCAAATAAGCTCATAAATGACTAGAAAATGCAGTATTTTATTTCCTCACAGTTTTTTTTGTTTTTTTGTTTTTTTTTTAAAAATGAATTTATGGTGCAAAAAGACAATGAAGGATGGCCTATGAAAGCAACTGTAATCATTCCTGAAGAAACCTCAAGCTAAAATCTGCACATGAAAATGAATCCATTTTTCTCCTCATAAGATACATAGACACATTTCCTATTTGAGTCTTGCTATTAGAGGATAAGGTTTATTAAATGAAAATCCTTTTCAAAAATAGAGAAGTTGAGATAGAAGTATCAACAAAGGTAAAGACCAACTAAAGCAAAATTTTAATTTGACCCTGCATGACAGGATCTTAAAGAAAATAAAATACTTTAAGTTGTCCATCTCTTTACATTAAATTCCAGGTTGAACTTGCAAAAATGAAAACCTAAACACACAATTAATTGTCCCAGGTTCCATCTGAATAAATTGTGTAGGGCAGGAAGGAAGATTTGGAGCAAGGCAATAAAGTACGTTATGAAATAGAGAAGTGAACCAGAGTAGAAATGCAGCCACAGGAGCATGTCAGTGGAAAGATTAAGTACTGCAAAGATGCTGGAGCTGACTCTTCCTTTCACCAGCTGATGTGCTTCTGGTACTTTCAGGATAATTCCAGGCACTCAAAGGATGGTTGTGGAGGGCAATCACAAATGGCAAAGACGGAAAGGGCAGCTCCCCACATTGCCTGAAATAGCTACAGACTATAGTGGTCCTGAGCAAGAAGGAGCTGCTGTCACAATTCTGAGGGGAAAAAAAAAGGGAGTCCTGGCCTGTGGCTAGCTATGCCAAGGACAGGGAAAACTGGAAGGGAAAGATAAGAGGAGAGCAGATGTTTGACACTCGGTACCAGAGAGGAAACCTCTACTGTGGCTGTTGAAATGAAGAGATCCCCTGTGAGAACCATGTCTCAGAAGGCAGCTGCCAAGTCAAATAGCCATTAAATCTCAGCAGAAACAAACATCATCACACTATGCTGTGTCTCTTTAGTAGACCCAACAGCAGTTCACACTGGGCTAGTATCAATTGTACCATACTAAGCCTGGACAAAAACACAGGTCAGAGCGACAAAAGCATGCACTTTTAATTTAGCGGTTTGAAATGAAAAGAAAAATGTACTAGAGAAAAAAAAATCTGTGAATTAAACTTGTATTCTTTGTTATGGGTAGTGCCTCACTACTATGCCCTGATGTAAACCCTATGTCCATGCTGGTCTGAGAAGCATTTTAATAACACTGGATTTTTACTAGTGCAATGTATGTATTCCAGTTTGGGATAACAGGGATTCTTGCCACCCCATGTTCCTTCTCTGTTGCTCCTGAATACCTGTAGAAGATGGTATGAAATGAATTCATAGACCTGGTTATTCTTTCTGTGTAGAGAAATCCTGTCAGGAAGCTAGGTAAATGAGAAATACACTGAATTTGATTCCACATAAGACACCTGTTATATCTTTGCCTGGGGAAGAGAAAAATGTTACAGCTACCTGAAAGCACACAGGTGTCTAGTAGTAGGAAGGCAACTGACTACTGCATCAGTTCAGTTGATATCTAGAAAAATAAAAGCAGCTCTATAAATGTGGACAATTTCCTTTTCTGTGCCAGAACAGAGAAGTTAAAAACAAGTGAAAGCTGAAAGAGAAGCTTTAGATTTTGGACTGTTTAGACAGGCAAGAAAAAAAAAAAGGAAGGCAGCTGTAATGGCAAAGGAGGAGGATGTGATGCTGATACTATAAGGTGTCTTCGAAGATTGTTCAGCTCAGACATACAAAATACATTGCCCAAACACAAAAATCTTAATCCTTTGAAGAAAAAAAAAAAAAAAAAAAAAGAAAACCAGGAAAAATTAGAAAATCTACTCTTTCCCTCCCTTAATAATGCAGGATCTTCAGACTGTCTATCTGTATTGGTCAGGTTTCTACCCTGATTCCTTTGTCTAGTACCTCCACCTATTCAGTCATGTGGAAAGCAAAGGTAGGGTCCTACTGGTGACAATTCTGCAATACTGTTGCAGACAATCCCTCTTTCTTGGCTGGCTAATATTATACTGGGTGATCAACACACTTAAGTGGAGGCACTAAGTTCACTTTCTGCAGCAGGAAACAGAAAGGAGTTGAAGCATAATTCTTAAAATGTCATTACCATGATGGTGGACAACCACAGCAGATGGCTTGATGTAGGCCATTTATTCTTGCCGATTTCTGATAAGCTGTCCTAGTTGTATAAGAAGATCTAGGGTTGAGAAATCAGATAGAACTTGATGTGATGGTTGGGCAGACAGAAAGTAGAAGGACTAACAATTCTGTGATTAATAGATTTGAGGGAAACAGTCCTTGGGGTAAGGGACAGTGGAATTGGTGAAACAGTAATAATAAAAGAGTATAGAAATGGTGGTTTCTTTGAGACAGGAAAAAGGAACTGATGAATTACTGAAGAAGGACAGGAAGAAACTGACAGACCTTTGAGAAGAGAGACATAATAAGGAATTCATAGATATCCTTTGGGTGCGTACTATGCTGAGGGCAAATCATATATTGCTGATTGTGACAACACATATTATAAGGAGCCAATGCAATACTTGGTTTGAATAAAAGAGACATACTCCAGGTAAGAAGCCACATGAATAGCATATAATATGAAAGTAAGCATAATTTGGATAGATAAATAACTAAGTGCAAATCAAGAACAAGCAAGGAAAATTGATCCAACAAAGTATAGTTTCAACTTCTGACTGCAAAGATTAAGTAATAAAACTATCACAGCAGGTAAGATCATAAATCATTTCTTGAATCTAAGCCTAAAGCTGTTATATGTTAATCTAATGATTTCAAAAGTAAGATTTACTGAACATATTTATGAATTTTAAAAAAAATGTAATTAATAGTATCAGATGTGTGAGAGGAGGTTTAGGGATCCCAGCTTGTTCAGCCTAAAGAACAGACAGATGTGGGGAGAGTTAGCAGCAGCCCTCCCTTACCTGTGAGGAAGTTAATGAAGAGGACAGAACCAGGCTCTTCAGAGCTGTGAAAGGTGAGAGTAAAAAAGAGAATGGGCATAAGTTGAAACAAGAGGAGTTTTCAGACCAGATGTAAGGAAAAGCTTTTTCATGATGAGGACAGCCAAATGAAGAAATAAGTTGTCCAGAAAGGTTGTGTTTCTATCTCTTGAGAACTTTAAAACCCTACTAGGCAAAGTCTTGAGTAACCTGGTCTGATTTCAGAGCTGACCCTTCTTTGAGCAGGAAGCTGGAGAAAATGATTCCCTGAGGTTCCTTCCAAACTCAATTATCATATGATCCCATGAAAAGATTTTTATATTAGTGTGTAATTGCTGCCTTCTGTCTACTTAGGAAAAATGCTAATGCTATCTTTATAATATCCTGAGGGTACGTGGCTATGTGTACCTCCCCCACTCAAGTATGTGTTTGCATGAGACACACTATTTGGTAATTTTTAGCACATGAAAGGACATAAAAAGGAAAGGAAGTCAATCAAATATTTTTTAGTAAGCCTGTATGTACCATAGAGCAATAACAATAAAAGTGAAGAAAGGTCAGAATGGATTAAAAAGGAAAAGTTAATAAAAGTAGAATGTAGCTCCAGATTTATAAAATGTTGCACATTCATGTGAAGAATACACAAGATTACAGAATTAAATTGGCATGCACTGCAGTAGTAGCAATCTCTCACCAAAACTGTAAATCTGTAAGACATTGAAAAGCATAAAGGGGTTCTAAAGGACACTAAGTTAGTAAACAGAAATTTTCTGTTTTCCTGCACATGACCATCTAAAATTCACCTAAGATGCAGAGAACAGCCAATATGATTTCAGCAAGTTGACAACTTGGATTTTATGTGATATAGATTTCAGAAAATGTGAAAAGGAGTAACAATTTCAGACAATGAATGTGTCATATCACCAAGAGTTGGTGCGATGAATAAAACATAGGTATTTCATGCACATAATAATTGCAAAGTGGACAGAAATATTACAAATCAGCTATAGGCCTACCAAGATGATTTTCTGATATTGATATTTTTTCTTCTGTATGGATGCATTATAAGCTAAGTCAGTAAGTACTCTCAGACTGTGCAACAGCTCTTTAGGAGCCATTAGAGCATATTGAACTAATGACCCATGGATAATCAAAGTGTCTCATTCACTTAATGATGTATCCTTCATTCTAGTTCCTATGAATATATTATATTTGCTTTCCTTTTTGGTAATAAAGAGTGGGCATTAATTATGTCTCAATTGCTGTAAAAATCCTATTGAGCTACCTGCATTATTAAAATATTGATTCTTTTTATTTTATTTTGATTGTTCTGGAAGGTTTTCATAAAATCAAAAGCACTATTTTTCCTTTTTTTTTCTTTTTTTTCTTTTTGTTCTTTTTTTAAGAGTAGAACCTATTGCTTGGTATACCTCAGTATTAAATGTTTATGTTCTAACTGGTATCACATTTCACTGACATCACTGTTAATGAATTAACAATTGTGTATCCTGAATTTAAGGCCAAACAGAGTCTTGTCAATGGAAATGTCAGAAAAATAGACATGTTGCCTTCAAATATTGACTTTTAAAAACTTTTGTCACTAATAAAATGTCTGAGTGAGGTTGCTCAATAGGGTGTTGAGCAGTATCGGTGGAACACCTCTTAATAATCAACCATACTCTTCTTCTGTATACTTACTAAAGTTAAACAAGGCCAGAGCTTTCTAAGTGATGCAAACACATTAAATATAAATAAATAAATAAAATTACCATGCCAAACAGCTTGAAAGCTGAAGAAAAACAAACAAACAAACAAAAAATGCTAGGGGCAAAGGTAGGATGAAATAAAGTTAACAGATGGACAGTGGATTTAAGACTATTCCTAGATTACATGGAAGATTTGTTGCAAAATCAAGAATTCTGAATCTCTAATCCAGTGTGTTGCCCAAGCAACCAGCTTTTCGCTGGCTAGACAACTGAAATCCTTGAAACTACGACTCTGTGAAACATACTGTTAAGTGATACTATGACACTTTCCCCTTATTTTTTTTTTTTCCATTGCTTTCTGGTGCAAGAATGATAAAAGAAAACAACAACAACAAGCACCAGTAAGCAACTAAGGCTATTTAGAGCCATTACCTTTGAACGTGAGCATTAAAAACAAAACACTATTAGGGCAATGAAGACTATGTGGAACAACTCCAATTCTGAATCTTAGAATTTGTTAATTTCTCTACTTCTATTTCATTACAGTCAGTATCTGCTACACTGTCCTGGTTTCCGTTAGGTCAGAGTTAATTTTCCTCCTGGTAGCTGGTAGGGTGCTATGTTTTTGGATTAGGATGAGAAGAGTGCTGATAACATGCTGATGTTTTAATTGTTGCAAAGCAGTCCTTACACCAAGCCAAGGACTTTTCAGCTTCTCGCTCTGTCCTGCCAGCGAGCAGGCTAGGGGCGCAGCAAGAGCTGGGAGGGGACAGACCCAGGACAGCTGACCCAAACTGGCCAAAGGGGTATTCTATACCATCTGATGTCATGCTGAACAATATATAGGGGTGGCTAGATGGGGTGGGGGGGCCGGCTGCTCGGGGGTAGGCTGGGCATCGGTCAGCAGGTGGTGAGCAATTGCACGGTGCATCACTTGTTTCGTACACATTATTAGTAGTAGTACTATTATTATCATTATTATTATTATTGTTGTTATTATTTTCCTGTCTTAATAAACTGTCTTTATCTCAACTCACAGGCTTCACTTTCCCATTTCTCTCCCCCATCCCAGAGAGGGAGGGGGGAGGGTGAGCGAATGGCTGTGTGGTGTTTAGCTGCCAGCCGGGTTAAACCACAACATACACTCAGAATCTTTATTGGCAAAAAGTAGGCACATCTTACATATATATAAAAGCAATAATTTATGTTAGTGTAACTGAAATCTTAACATTCTAACCATAATCCAGACATAATTGTAATAGAAAAAGAAATAATAATGCAGTTAAAAATTTTATACATGCACTTTCTTTCTGCCTTTTTTTTATGGTGTTATGATCACCCTTGCTCTGCTTTTGGGGGTCAGTGTTTTATTTCTTGGGAGGGAGAAGGAAGGGGGGGCATTGTTAAGGTGAGTTGTCAGCACCTGGAGTTCTTCATTGGAAGGAATATGTTTGTGTTGATAGTTTCTTCTTCACTCTGGGATTCATTTTGGGTCCTTTTTGTTTGCTAACTTGCTTTTACACCTTTGTTCTATAGTTGCTGATCTGCAACTCCAAATTTACTGTATATGCTACTCTTCGCATATGTGTACATACTATTTATTTCTTATTATTTCTATCCCTAAAACCAGATTGCCCAGGTCTGTGTTCATTTAATAGACCATAGGTGAGTTGTGGGGTCTCCAGTCCCCATTCTGGTGTCCCATTACTTATCATCCCCTCACTATCTCTATGCCACACTCATTGTTCCTACATTTCAAGGCCTCTCATGTCATACCAGGACTGCATTTCTCTGTTACATCACTACCTTAGAACCATAAATATTGCATACTGCACAGAAAACTGCCTGATTCTACTATCCGTATAAAACTATGGCTTGACCATACACAGACAATAAAAATAAAACAAATTAGCTGTAGATATCTAGTCAATTAGAGAAATTGCTGTGACAGCTAAACCATGTGACATAAAGCTGCAGACTGGAAAAGACAAGTTCAAGCAGAGCAGACATGACAAGACTCAGTCCTGAGGTCTTGCAAACTCACTGTGAAGCTTGTGGCCTGATACTGATAATGGCAATGTTGTAATATAGGACTTAAAGCTTACATATTTTGTAAGCTTTTTGGTATTTTTTTGTATTTGGTATTATTTTGGTATTTTTTGTATTATTTTGGTATTTTTTTGTATATTTTGTAAGGTAAAAAATGTTTGTTCATTGCTCCCTGGTCCCTGCAATATCAAGATACGAAGGTCCAAGGTAAACACTGGAATGAAAAGTCTGAACATTGAATTTCCTGTATTTTGTAGGCTTTAGTCAGAACTTATCTCTGCCTATTATTACCAGAATTTATTTAATAACAATTAATGGTGGAAAAAGTAATCAAGGTATTGTGTAGTGCGTATTCAGTGACCTAATCGTTTTGAAAATAAACCCTTATTCTGGAGTTTTAAGGGGCAGTCTGTAATCATAGAATCACGGAATGGTTTGGATTGGAAGGGACCTTAAAGGAATCATCTAATTCCAACCCCCCTGCCGTGCCACCTCCCACCAGACCAGGTTGCTCAAAGGCCCCATCCAAGCTGGTCATGAACACTTCCAGGCATGGGGAAATCTACAACGTCTTGGGGCAACCTCTTCCAGTGCCCTACCACTCCCTGAGCAAATAATTTCTTCCTAATATCTAATCTAAATCTACCCTCCTTTAGTTTAAAATCATTACTCCTTGTCCTATCACTACACTCCCTGACAAAGAGTCCCTCTCCTGCTTTCCTGTAGGACCCCTTTAGGTACTGGAATGCAACTATAAGGTCTCCCCAAAGCCTTCTCTTCTCCAGGATGAACAACCCCAGCTCTCTCAGCCTCTTTTCATAGGAGAGGTGCTTCAGCCCTTTGATCATCTTCATGGCCCTCCTCTGGACTAGCTCCAGTAGGTCCATGTCCTTCGCGTGATGATGGCCCCAGAGCTGAACACAGTACTCCAAGTGGTGCTTCCTGAGAGCAGAGCAGAGGGGGAGAATCACCTCCCTTGACCAGCTGGCCATGTTTCTTTTGATACACCTGAGGATACAGTTGGTTTTCTGGGCTGCAAGCGCATATTGCTGGCTCTATGTCAAGTTTCTTGTCATCCAACACCCTCAAGTCCTTCTCATCAGGGTTGCTCTCAACGCATTCTCCATCCAGCCTGTATTTGTGCTTGGGATTACCCCGGCCCAGGTGCAGGACCTTGCACTTGGCCTTGTTGAACTTCATGATGTTCACACGGGCTCACCTCTCAAACCTGTCCAGGTCCCTCTGGATGGCATCCCTTCCCTCCAGCATATTGACTGCACTGTAATAGTATATTACTACTACACTTATAATAAAACATTGTTGTCAAATAACTGGGTAATAGATATTCCTTCCCCAGCCCTCCACTAAGTGCATATGATAAAGTTCCTGCATGACTCTATGAACTTTTCTGCCTCCTTACATTATCTACATATTTTAGATGGGAGGTAATCCCATTTTATAATGGCAGATGACTAGCTGTGTTGCTTCTTTGCAGATATTTTTCTACAAATAGACCTTCATCTTGCCACCCCTACAGTTTAACAGCACTGGGATTGCTGTTCTTAACACTACACTACAAACCTTATCTGTTTACCCAGGCTTTCTCTGAGGAGACTGTATAAAATGAGACCCATAATAACTGCCTATGGAAAATGAATGTGGTTTCCTTAATAAGTGCAGTATGTCTTATTCCTCTTCTGTCTTTCTATAGGGACTATACTGGAACTCCTATACAGGAATTCTGAGACACCTGAGGTAGCTTAAGTTGCTATCTAAAGAAATTGGCAAGGTTTTCGCAAAACAATATGTTTAAATGGAGTTGCTTAAAAACAAAACAAAACAAAAAACAACAAACAAAAAACTGCATCCTTTTCTGCCCGTCTATTGTTAATTTTCTGATCTTTATCAGTGACTCAATACTTATTTTAATATTTCTTCTCAAAATTACCAAAATTGCCTACTGAGCAACAATCCATTTCAATGCACAGTAAAAGAGCACCTTTTATCCTACAAAGTTTGTCACCCTTATTTTAGCAGTCATTTTACATGAGAAAATTTTTCTAAGCATGACTCTCTTACCTAATATTTATGATACTTCCCTGAAAATGTAGACATTGATTCTAGTCCCAGATCCAAAATTACATGTTTGCTATATTAAACAGCTACTGGAGGAGGAAGAACCAATAAGAGCTGGAACAGAATTCAAACCGAAGTTCTGTGTATTTGACTAGGAAGTGCTGCCAGGAGCACGTGCATGGTCCGTCAGCAAAGAATTTACAGAAAGTATGTGTCAGAGGCTGATGGTCATCATTTCGGATGATTACCTGGAAGGCGGTGGATGTGATTTTTAGACCAAACTTGCTCTTAGTCATAACACCATGCAAAACTGAACAGCTTCAAAAGGTGAAGATAAGAATGTATCCCTCAGGATAACTATCTTCCCATACCATCTGAATACAAACACATACACCATTTTTTTTATTGCAGTTCTCAAAGGCTGCTAGTTATTACATTAAATATGAAGACTTATTGTATGTGTCCCAAATTGTTGCAGATAGAAAATAAGAAGTCAAACAAGTTCCTGTGGAGGTCCCTTGGATGATGCTATATTGTGATAAAATTGTTTCATTGGGATACTCAAACTCATTATTATTATTATTACTATTTACCCTTAGACTTAAAAACAAAAACATGAATAATATTGCAGTTAATGAATAATATTGTAGTTAATAGAAATTTTGCAGAAAAACACTGTATTTTCTCTTTCCTTATACATGGAGAGGAGAAAGTTCTATATAACTGTGTTTGTGGAACCACGGTTTCTTGAGAATAAGGCTCAATCCAGCTCTAGTTTTCCACACAAGTATTTGTTCTTCCCAAAGCCCCCAAAATAATGATACTGTTACCTTACCCATACTCTGTAAATGAAAATTACTAATCTCTTTGCCTAAAAGAAAAAGCTTGTAGCTTATTTATTTCAGCCTAGTTATTTTAGAACTACAGGGCTTCAAAGGGGAAATCATTTTAACTGAAAAAAGAACACAGATTCCCTGCAAAAAGATTTTCTATTTGCCAGCTGTGCAGACTACTACAAGTGTCTAAGCCTGAAAAAATAAAATATTGTGCAACATTTCAGGGCTTCTATACTGTGATTGTAAAATATCTGGGAGGTTTGCCAGACTCAGTCAAAAGAAGAACACAGGATTTTCTCATCACTAATAACAATGACCTGAAGTCACGTTGAAGATTGTAAGGTCAATTTCTCTCTTAAATCGAAAAAAAAGAAAATAGTAGAACAGATGTGGGTAGTTGCTTCTGTATTTATAAATTGCATGACAGCTGGGTTAGGCTATATGATCTCCAGTTTCTATGCATTTAAGGTGTTTTTTATTGAATCGTTCATGGTAATCAGATAAAAGCGTTAAAGTGCATTTTTCAGGTATAACATAGTTGAAGTAGCCAATTTTATTGCATATCTCTAAAATTGAACACTTCTCTTCATTAAGTCTGTTCAGACAACTTTACCAGGTGGAATGCAGATTTCAAGGAGAATTTTCTGGGTTTGCATGATCAGTTCGAAATTCACACAGCATATAGGAATGTGATCATGATATTAGTAAATTTTAAGTAGAAGTGTAAATTCCATGTAGCTGTGTGAAAGATAATCCTAATCAAAATCACCTACTACCAGATATTTGATTGTGGTTTGTTTGTTGTTGTTTTTTTTTTTTAAGTTTACAACTGTAACAACCACAGATGTGTAACCAACATCCTCATAATATTTATTCCACCATTTTAGCAGTGTATAATTCTATAAATAGGAATTTTTACATGTAACAGGATTTCTGTTACTCCATTTCATATACTAAATTGACCATTTTATCAGATACATCATTTCTAGTTACTGACTCATTACTTTTATATGCTGACACAAGACACGCACAGACTACACACCAGTATTTCTGGGTACTTTTTTTATTTTCATTAAAATGCAAACCATCTGCTTGTGGATGTCAGCATCTAGACAACTCTTTTGTTTAAATCCCAGCATTTTATTTGTAGTCCCTTATTGGGCAAAACACGTAAATTACATTTCTACTTTTTTTTTCTTCTTTACAGAGTGCAATTCATTTCAGCTAATCTGCACCTTTTAACATCAGACATAGTAACCTACTGTGCCTAGATCTATGAGACGAAAAAGGAACCTCCTGAGAGCAGTTTATCTGCAACATCTTAAATGTCTATCACAGAATGAGATAAATCTTTGAAGATGCCTTCTGGCTCCTTGACATAAAGAGAGAGTAGGTGAATAGCTGGACTTAAAGGATTAACTTCTAACACTTACATCACAGCACAGAGCAAGAGCTTAGAAAAGAGGTCTCAATTAACTAAAACTGGGAGCTAGACCATTTTCTAAACTTCAGTGACCACAGCCAAACATTTGATCCATAGTTGTTTCTCTAGCCTATATCATCTGTACATCAATTATTTCAGAAAAATAATTGGTGAGCAGTATGAAATACTTTTAATATTTGCCAAACAGCAAAGGAATAGTTTGGTAGCCATCCAGAAACGGTAATGAGAAAAGTAAGGGAAGTAGAATGAATCAATTTTAGTACACAACATCCTCTCCCCCCAGAGTTCTAGAAAATTTGGGAAAATAAGTTGAAGCAGACCTCAAGCAGCTTAAACTTGTGCAATCAGCCTTTACAGAGCAGATTGTCCTAAGTCTCTCTGACCTTGGAAATGTTACAAGGGTGACATTTACACATAGGTGACCTGCTTCTGAATGACAAGTGAAATGCTTAGACAAGAAAATATACCTTTTTGTTTTCACAGCAGTCTACATATTACAGTCCTCATCTTTTTTTGAATTCCACTTCAATAATGAGGGTGTATTTGTTATGTACCATGCAAGGAAAGGACTCCCCTGCCATGGACAGACCAAAGTTCTGAGTTCCAGCATCACCAGCACAAAGCCCTTGAACCCACCAAGCGTGACAGCTGTACTCTCCTTCTCAGCAGATGCAGCCTCTACGGAAGTTAGAAGATAATAAGCAATCCTTGGGTTCCTTAGTAAGACCAGAAGTGGCATTTCCTCCTACTGCAGCCCCCATCAGCCTCCCAGCTGTGTTGCATCAGCTCATCATTCCTATTAGGGCCTCTGGGGACTACAATAAATAGTAAGCATTAAGAAATACAGCAAAGTCTAACAGTGTCCTTGCATCATTCGTTACCATAATGACAAACTTGCAGCAAAACAGCCAAGAATTTACACTGATCATTTTTCCATTCTCATGCTAGAAGACGAAGAATTCACATGGCTCTGTGCTTGATCTTGAGATCTCCTCCTTCTCTATATAGATATTCCATGCTTGCTTACAGGTATGGTTTTGTTGGTTGAATAAACAGGGATTTAAACACAGAGTTAGCTAGTTTTCTGACATTCCTTCCTACTGCAGGTATATATAAAATCTAGTTTTGATGAACAGAGGAAGAACTGTTGAAATTTCATCTGATCTCAGCTGGTAGAGGCACACTAAAGAGCAACTGACGTTTTCACACTGCTCCTAATTCACTGCAAGACCCTGCTGCCCATTAGCTATTGATTTTATACACATCTGCTGCAGATTATAAATAGTGACTCATGAAGCCTGGATTCCTACTCCTCTAATACACGGTTAATACTAGAATTACCTTAAGATTAAGTGCACCTGAAGTAGTGCTATCAGCTAGAACAGCTTCCAAACAATAGGGTATTTTGTTGAAACTTGTCTTCTGTGCTGAATCTATGCTTACTGGAAACAAAGCAACAAAGAAGGTTTATGGAGCACAAGATATTATAACAAAAGGCCGCCCAGGTCATTGATTCCTATCCCCTGCTCTAACAAGCATCTCCTGCATCGTATAATCCCATTCAAAAATGTATTAAGCTCCACTTTAAAGATACTTAAGTTGTTTCCCTTTGTTACTCTTATTGGAAGGCAGTTCCAGACAGGTGGAAGGTGGCTAGACAGTTGTATTGATCTCTGAATTCCCTGGAAATTCTATTTATAAAATGTTAAGCACTTTGTTAAGGATTTCCAAGTGGGTGTTTCTGATTGCTCAATACATAACAATTGTTCTGCTGATAACAATCCTCTGTGTGTTTCATTTATAATGAGCCATTTTATTTTCCTTGTAATAATAGCATATTGCCATTTCATGCAGCTGTTATGTGCACTTTATGAGTGTTCCACTGTTTTTTAACATAATTGACTCAGTCCTTTCAGTTACCAAGCACCTTATCTCTGATTTCAGTGAAAGAGCCTAAAGCAATACCCTAAAGTATTCACTGTATCTAAGGACCTTATTTCAGGTAGGCATGCTTCTTTTTTTTAGTCATGCATTTGAAGTGCTCTGTCTCTGTGCATAGTTTTTATTAATACAAAGTACTGAGTATAGCATTACTAAGATCAACGTGGATTTGGTTTTGTTAAATCTTTAGCAATTTTAACCTATTTTTAAAATAAAATTTACAACTAACTCTGAAGGCCACATTTTGGTTTCATTTATCTGAATTTAGACCTGGATTAAAAAGACAAAAATAAATATTGCTTATTTCTTTTTTTTTTCTGTTGTTTTGTTTTGTTTTTTTAAAGAGCCTATACATAAGAGCATATAAAGTATATACCACATATGGTAGCAGTGTGCTCACTTGCTGTGAGTCACACTTGTCTTCCTGACTCATTTGAATTTGCTCATGGACTCTGAAGTATGATTATAATGACCAGTTGTAATTATCAGAGACTTCCACTGCAGCATCCCCATGAAAGTAGATTTCTTAGCTTTCAGGATCAAAATTTATCCAGCATTTCTTCTGGCCTCATGTTTGAAGGAAGCAATGTTATACATGTGACTTTTTAAAGAGGAAATTAAGATTAAAAATGTTATTAAAAAGCTACTAAACCTACATGTCAAAGTTCTGTGTGGGTACATTTTGCATCTCACTGGCTTATAGAATACATGTCACTGATGATTTCAGCTGTTCTTTTTCTGTATCCATCTCTGACATTTTTACCACTATGTGTTAATGAGTTAACTCCTGTAAATGAAATCCTGAGCCTTTTGCAGTTGATGAAAAAAAAAAAAACAACCTTCCTATTTTCAATTGGAATTATTGTCTTTCAGTAAGGTTACTGCAAGGATCAGATCTTTGTGCTACCAGGAAGTACTGTCACTTTACTTAGAAAGGTCTCTGTAAGATGCTGAGGATCTTCTTATTAAATTCTGTTAAATGATGTGAACGCTTTACTCTAAAAACAGTATTAAAAAAACAACTAGTAATATACCACGTCAGACTGCTGTGAGATCATTTGTACAGTACAAATTAATATCTGTAAACTGAAGCACATTTGGATTTTGGGATCAAAGATTATGTGTTTAAACGCACAGTACTGAAATTCATCCCTGTGTTATTTTTTAAGGAAAAAAAAAAAAAAAGATGAGCAATTCAGTTTAATTAGCCAACTAACAACAACAACAAAAAATGCTTAACAATCTGTAATTTACTTTTCTGAATGAAAACCATATTATGCTTAGATTATAGTCAGGATAATATTGTTAGTAGAATGACTGACTCAAATTAATCACGACTGAAAATCTGATTACCATAAGGGATCATGCTGCTATCATAGACTTTACATACTTTCTCCTTTTATCTTCTTATTACAGCACCAAATTTCTTCCTCTATGCAGAGGGTGTACAGGATTTGCAGTTCCCAGTGTTTTAAAACTGCTGCTTTGATATTATAACGTACATCTTGTGAATGATGGGCCTCAAATTAATTTTATTCTTACAAAGAAGAAACGGAAGGCAAGAACAACTGTTTTTAACAATATTATTTACAAGGTGCTAATGTGCAATTTGTTGCTTGTCAAAACAGTGGGAATTATGTTCTCATTCCATGTTAAATATAATTAGCTAATACTTTCCAAAGGAAATGCAGGCAGAAGAAGTATCTCATATTTTTAGGTATGTTGCCAATTTCATAATTTACATTCATTTGTACTCTCTCTTATAATGCAGAAGTTTAAGTTATGTCTCCAGTATGCTCAAATGAAATCCACTATAAAGAAGCTGTGTTTCCTCTTCAAGTGTATTCATGTTCTGTATATGTAGGTATCCAGAAAGATCTTCTAAAGGAAATAACTGTGTATTAGATTGTGTACAATGAATTGTTGCATTTTTTTTCCTTCTGGGATTAAAACAAAACAAAACAAAAACACTTTCATGCCTGTGTCTTTTGGAAAGCATTTTTACCCCCAAATCATATTATGCATATAAATATGTTTCTTTTGGCTAGATAAATTAGTTTACATCTTATTTAATTAGGACATAGAAATACATTATTTTTATGGCCTTGCTGAATGAAAAGGGTCTCTACAAACCTATAACAAAAAAAAAAGCCCTACCTCAAGGAGTTTACAACAAAATGTCAAGAAGAAAAAGCTTTATGAAATAAAAAGTAGAAAAAGAAGGGTAAGAGAACACCCTGATGACATGCCACATTTTCTGGTGCAGAAAAGTTGTGGGTACAATTTATAGCAAATCAGACTACATCTACTCTTCTAACTGCATCCACGCCAGGGAGTAACACTTGGCAGACAACCTCAGAAATAGTCCCTCTTGGACACATTAGTTGCATTTTGATGAGCAGTTCTTAGCTTTATATCCTTTCTGGACCCTATATGGTTTATACACACACACACACACACACACACATATATATATATATATATTTTAGCATGAAAATGCAGTCATGTATCACATACCTGGACAGGGTGATCAAGGACATGGAAGAGTGCAGGAAAGTCCCAAGCCTGACAGGGAGGACAGCTCAGGGCAGGGGGATCAAAACCCCTCTCATCTATATAAGATTCTATATTTCATCTATATTTCAGTATTCCTACTGAAAACATTTGTTGGAGTGTACTCTCCACTGAAGCATGATTGAATTTAACTTGGGAGGCAAGTGCTTGGGTCAGAAGAGAACAAACGTTTATACACAACTGGCAGTCTGTACACTAAGACCAAAACTAAGATGGGGAAAGAAATTCATTGATACCCAGATAACACTAATGAGCTTGAAGAAACCCATGTAAGTCAGGCATTTCTATACAGATCTACCAATACCACAAATAGCAAGAAATAGTGTGATTTTTTTTTTTTTAACGTGTGGAATTAATCTCACCTAGATTAAAATTTCTGTCAATCTTCCAACCTAACTTTTGCGGTTTTGTAATTTTAAGACCTGATTTATTAATCTAAGTTGACTGCGGAGTCTCCCTGGAGACTCTTTCACTCTCACCAGAGAATGAAATGGTCTCTGGAGAAGCGTACTTTGCTGTACCAACTACAGAGAAACCTAAGGCAATTCCAGTCTTAATTAAGTCCTTCATTTTAGATATCTATAGATAGTTAGGTAGATAAATCAGATTAATTTGGGCTACAACTCTCACTTTTGCTTCTCTTTGCATCTCAGTGGTTGTAACATTGTACAAATTGCTATTCTTAGCAATGACAGACATTTCAGGGTAAAAATGAAACAAAATATGAACCACAACACAGAGTCAAGAGATGAGAACAGCAACAGAAGAAAATGGAGAAGAGAGTACATATCGCTTTTATCTAGGCAGTGCAGAGCTTACCTGTTAGGCATATACCTATCTGGTTACAGAGCACGGGATGATGCAAAACGGAAAAGGGAACCCACCATGTCTGCTGCTGAAATATGTCAAACATGTAGCCAAGAAAACAAGAATCATGAGTGAAGGAAACAGGGCAAGGGGAAATCTGATACCACAGTTTAAAGGCCAGAGCATAAGCCTGACAGAGAGACAGTAATAATAAAACCTGATCTTAGGGACAGTATGAATTTTACATTAGATCTCAGTGGACTGAATGCTGAAGCAGTCCAGAGAACAGAAGCTAAAAGCCAAGCTTGTCCGCAAAGCCCCTAGAATGATAGAAATAAGGATATATATCCAGATTTCTTTACCTTTACTTTTGGTTTTGCTCCATTATGCTTATATTCTTGAGCATACAATACACAAGAGGTTTAATATCAAGTGACACCTCCCCACTCCATCCCCTTACCCTCCAATCCATCATCTGGCTTCTGGTCATTAGCCTGTTCTGGGAGACAGTGTTAGGAATCCTCCAGGCTGACATAACACAGGAATCCAAGTATCTTGATCTTTGGAAAAGTTGCTGTGGAACTACCCCCAGGACTTTCAGAGTCATTACATGTAACTTTTCAGAACCACTTTGTTCAATGTTTTCATCTACATTTGATGTTCCTTTGTTCCAGATCTACCTGTGTTTCTACCAATTCTCCATTTCAATTTATGTTGTTCCAGTCTCATTTCAAGTAAGTTCACTGTGATTAAAAATACATATGTTAATAGCTTTTTAAAGTACACAACAATTACATGTCTTGGAGTCTCTCCAGTGGATATGATACACTGTGCATATGAAAACAGGCAGGAGAGTATATCATTTATATACATTAAAGGTACGTTAAAGTATAGAAACCATGTCTATCAACCAAAAATAGAGAAAACCTTTCTGTTTTCAAGGAGGCTGTATATACCGATTCACAGTGATAATTTGGAGTGAAAATTATCTGCATTTCTAAGGTGAAAGGTCAACTGAAATGCTTTTATATAACGTCACTCAATATTTCACTGTTATGCCCTAATATGGGAGAAACCTTACAATAGAAAAAATACTTAACATTAACTGGTTCAATCTAGAAATACATCTCTCCATCTATATACACATATATAGATAGATAGATAGATACATCTGTCTTCTACTTTTTCAGGAAAATAGTACTTTCAGTATACAAAAACATCCAGCTTTCACTATGTATTTCACAAACTTCTTTGTCGTAACCCGCAAGATGAATTTCTCTCTTGTGATGATACAGCTGTCACAGAAACGCTCATGATGCCAGAATACAATTGCTGACATGTTAGCTGTGTTCCACCATTCGATTTCTATTTATTTTATCATTTTGAAGATCACCTTTAAAAAACAAGAAATCATTGCCACCTCTACATAAGGGTAGAACTCTAACCTTAACAAGATAAAAGCCTTCTACAGCTGTTACTCTTTTAATCTTCCTTAAAGAAACACCAGTTAATCTTACCACCATCCAGGTCCCCTCCGTTTGACAACAGCCACAGATGATAATATCCTGGAGTCCTAGCTCACTGATACTCCACTGAGGCATAATGTGCTGCCAAATGTGGGGCATCTAAAAGCTAAAGAGGGAGCAAAGGTTGTGGATTAGAACGAATTAAGCAAACATGGATTAAGAAAGATCAATGAGCCTGGACACAGACTCATCAGGCTCTGTTTAGATAATCTGCTTGCTCTGACTAACATTTTCTTCCGACGTTACAACTGAAGAAAATGTACTTGAAGCTCACTCTTGTCAGCTCCTGAGAAACTACCAGTAAATCACATGGAAGAGATAGTACCCTGAAATGTAAAAACTCTGCCAAGAGCAGATATTGACCCTGATCCCCAGATACCAACTACCATGACTGAAAAGACAGGTCTGCAGTCCCAGATGATGAAACCATCAGGTCAGTTGCTCTGCCTCAGTCAATGTATCACTGAGGTAGAACAGAAAGAAGCAACAAATGATACTGTACTACACTGCAGAAAAGGGCAACAGGGAAACTCAGAAGGGCATCCCCCAACTTTGTGCATTACAAGTGATGACAGGAATGTTGGCAGAAGAGACCTGTTGTTTCAGAGGAAATAGCTAGTAAAAAAATGTAATCCTACAAACTGATCAGAGAAAACTCTCAGGGTCACAAAAGCTGTGGGAGAAAGTTGAAATGAGTGAAGTTCCCATAAACCACATGGTGAGCAGGGACATGAAAAGTGTTAGTAGGAGTATTAGTTCATTTGCTATGTAATTGAAGTCTTGTAAAAAAGGGGGATCCGTCAGTCAGTAGAAAAAACAATGTCCTGACTCATGCATAAGGTCAAAATTGTTGGAAAAATAACAAGGAAGTGTTACCAAATCCCCTACACTGAGATTTATATTTTATTGAGTGTATACTCTGCTACTTTGTAAAGTTAGGGGGGAAAAAAAAAAAAGAAAAGAAAAGAAAAAAAAAGAAAAATCTGCCAAAGAACTGAAAAGAAAATACACTAGACATCATACTACAGGAACCATCTCAGAAGCGATGGTATGCATGCTGAACACATTGCACCTTCTAAGATCTCATAAGGTCTCAGATCCTGAATCTCAACCCATGCCTGCTTCTTTTACTGATGCTGAGAGAATGGATATTCTGTAGAATTTAGAAATGGAAAAAAACTGTATAGTCAAGTTGCCTATTTCTCTGTCACTGCAGAATTTTTCTCAGATGCACATTTTAACTATTTGCCACACTAGTTATATCAGAAAGGTGCTAAAGAATTTTACAGATATACCAATAAGACTTTTGCTTAGGTAACAAGGTGCAGTACCCATAAAATTATGAGAACTGTTGATTTCTCACAGAGTGACTGATGGAAAAATATACTTAGTTTCCTGTCAGGGTAAAAGTACAAATGGTAAAAATATACACATGTTTATCTTCCAGTCATCTGATCATGATTCCAAAGAACACAGGTGGTTCCAGCACACAAATGAACTGGAGGATACATGAAGACATTAGAATCAGCAAACAATATCAAAATTGGAATAAATAAGGGACATAAATTTGTCCCCTGTAGTAACATCAGAGTAGATAGTGACTTGCTCATCTCTAAAAACTCACTGATACTAAGAAGAATAAATAACATGATTTGGGTTTACCTTATACTA
The DNA here is from genome assembly GCF_964211835.1 of Anser anser. Classification (NCBI taxonomy): domain Eukaryota; kingdom Metazoa; phylum Chordata; class Aves; order Anseriformes; family Anatidae; genus Anser; species Anser anser. Next base: position 177,472,937 of record NC_139720.1, on the reverse strand, counting down.
TGCATGCTTTTGTATTTTGCCAGAAAAAAATAAAAATTAAAAAAAAAAATCTTGGTAAACTGGCTTTGTTTTCTTTTTTGTTTGTTTGTTTTCTTTTTTTTTTTTTTTCTTCCAAATTTCAGCATCCAGTGAATGACCCAGGATATCACTGAATAGTTCAGTGCTGGGTCTGAACTCAGACCAACGTAAATACTTGGATAAAACAGCAGATTGAAGGATTCATCTGCCCCAGCATCCTTTCTTTAGTAGATGTGTGTATGAGGAACAGGTATGCCTACAGACCTACAGCTCTTCTCTAACATGCTCTTGCAGCAGCTAGAGTCTGAGGGACTTCCTGAGATGAAGGCTCCAGACTTCTATGTTCAATATAGCAATGGGCCTATCCTCAGTCCTTTTAAGAATCTAATTACAGTTTTGGCTTCTACAACATCTTGTGGCAATGAGTTCCACAATTTAATTATGGACGTGATATGACAAAGTACTTCCTTTGTTTATTTCAAAGTTGCTGCATGAAACTTGCATTGAGTGCTCTGTAGATTTTGCATTGTGAGAAATAATGAACAATTAAGCAGTTTACCATAGATCTGTGATAAAAAGCAAGTTAACATCCTTCATCCAAACAACTTCAGCTAGCTGTTTTTTCATCAGGATCACAAAGAACAGCACACACTGAAAAAAATATATAAATGTAAGAAAACTTTATTGGTGAGAAAAACATCGTATCCTGAAGGGGGAAGGGAGAACGATAGCAGTTATTTGTTCACAGTTTGGGTGTGGGGTTTTTTTTTTGTTTGTGTGCTTTTTCATATTTACTCAGGAGGGCTTGCTTTTAACCATTTGCACGAGCGGATTTTAAAGTATTGAGCCTTGGGAATGTACTAAGATGTATTTTTAAAGGGTATTCTGTTAACGGAAGGGTAAAATGATTCCTGAAGGTACAAAGTTCACAACGTATATGATTACAAACTCCTTTTGCAATCTGTGTACTGCCTTATTCACTCCCTGATATTTAAGGGCACTTACTGAGGGAATGTAAGTGTTATTACTGTGAATGACATACCATATGGCAAGCAGGATCAGCTGCAGTTCTGCACACTGTTGTCATTTTTCCCCCTTGTACTACAGTTTTACATGATGTAATGTTTTTCTGTGATTGTTCAACACTCTACCATTTAAGCCTGCCATATTATAAAATGCCATTTTAGGGGGTTGCAGCTGAACCTGCTCACCATAAGTCTGCATTTATTTCACAGATGTCTATCATGCTGTCATCCCACAGGTGCACTCAAACTTTAAAATTTTCCTATGCCTCAGCTTCTAATGTAAGAAAAATGTATTATGCAAGATGAGGAAATGGCAGCCAAAAAAGTAAATGCTGCTAAATGTCACTTGACAATACAACATGGGCATGCAAATGCAAGTAACCTTACAGGGTGATAATACTTGCACTCTCAGTAAAATGTGATGTGTAAATGATAGTGTAAGGGCAAGGTCCTAAAAGTAAAGGCCCTCTCCAGGGTAAAAGTAAGAAATATAAACTTTTTTTTTTCCATTAATATGTGAGACATTTTATGTTATGCTTGTGCTCATTTATAATCATTGACAATTTTCTAAAACTAAATTCATCCAGAGGTTATGTTCTGTCTTAAGTTTAGCTGGGATAAAGGCAGTTCCATTGTTCCATTCTCAAAAAGTTTGTAACGTATATTAAAAAAAAAAAAAAAGTTCAACAATCATGTAAAAGTTGAGCATAATCACACATTTAAGGAACAAAAAATGGGTTCCTATGACTCCTCAGCCCTCCTCTCCTCAGCCCTCCTCTCCCCTCCCCTCCCCTCCCCTCCCCTCCCCTCCTCTCCTCTCCCCTCCCCTCCCCTCCCCTCCCCTCCCCTCCCCTCCTCTCCTCTCCTCTCCTCTCCTCTCCTCTCCTCTCCTTCGACATCAACATGCCATGCCTTTTTTCTATCTGTAGGTCGTAAGTAATGTTTAGTTTATAAAAAAAGCACATTTCTGAATTAGAACAGTATTGTTAATAAAAATATTTTCAGTATGAAACAATAAATATAGATTCACCAAGTGTTATTTCCATGCTCATGTACAATTTTTTTTTCAGTTTTGGCATTCTGAAAATTAAAGATTGAAGAGATATTATAATAGCAAAAGGTAAAATATAAAACAGAAGACAAAATCAAAATACAACTAAACTTTGAATAAATCACCATAATTTCTTCATAATTTTGGAGTACATATCAATATAATACAATATGTATAATCCTGTATTTTGAGACAACATTGCTTTTGGTGTCAACGTAAAATTCCCATAAAATTACTGCCTTGTTTAACGTTAAATTAACTGAGATTACATATGGACTAATACTTTTGCTAAATTCTTCTCTGATCAGTCACGAAATTGTAACAACAACAATAAATAGATAAATAAATAAATAAATAAATAAATAAATAAAAATTTACTGAGTAATAATAGAAAACATTGGTATTGTTTCATAAGTGTAATTTAAGTTACTGTTTTCTATTGACATGTTTACCAGTTGCTTTACTTTGTTCTGGGCTGGGAAACAGAGCAGTCTGGTGACAAAAAGCACTGCAACAACAGAAAGGTAAAAACCATTCTCTCTCATTAATATGTGTATTTCACGTTTCATTTCATCTATTTTAAGTACTCATTTACCAGATATTTCCTAATCGTACTTCAACTAGCAAGCAGCACTGAAATACATGCTTAAAAAATCTTATCTTTGTTTTCCTTTCCAAACAAAATATATGATCATTAGAACGTTTCTTGGCAATAGAAAGTTTTTCTAATTAATACCCACAATAAAATTCACTGATGTTAAGCAGACACCTAAGGCCTAATTTTTTTTTCCCACTTGGAAATTTGGAAGTCTGTTAAAGAAAAAGGACTTTTGAGAAAACAGTCTTCAGTTAAAATTTTGATATTTTTGTAGAGTTATTGTCACTTTCTTCTTTCACATAATTTGATTATAATTTCCTATTGAAGGCTTTGCTTTTAAATAGCAGCAGCTGTCAAGATTTATGGCTTAAACTACTGGCACAAATATAACAGAAAAGCTCTGAAAAGTCCATTGGAATTGAACAAGGTTGGTTAAAAATTCCACTTTCCTTTTAAACATTTTAGTTCCACTGGTGAGCTTACTTGGTATTTATAAAGGAAACAGAAACATTTTTTTTTTTCCAAGCTACAGTTTGACATTTGTAATGCCAGCTGCAGACACTGTCCTGAGATAGAACAGGGCAATTCTTTTTGTTCATTCTGATTCTACAATTCAGTGAAACTTAGAGAAGTTGGGAAACAAGGAAAAAGAGAGCTATAAAACAAACACAGAAAAAAAAAGTGTGATTCCAAGAAAAAAAAAAAAAGAAAGTGATGACAGCAGGCTACTGAGAAAGTATATATATTGTGATATGCCAAGTAACTTCAGAAAAAATTGTATTTTTTGTTTTGTTTTGATGCTTTCAAATTGAATTTGATTTTATTTTTTTTTCTAGATGACAATTAATAAACAGATCTCATAATGTTGCAATTTCTACTGGAAAGAAATTATATCTGAAATATAATTTTTCTACTAATTTTCTGTTAATACATCATGTTTCTTAAATCTTTATTTGCTTGCAGGTTTATTGCATCCATCTTTCAAGAAGTGATTTACTTTTATATGAAATTAATATTTTCTTAGTATTCACTGAATTGCCAAAAATATTTGATGTTGAAAAAATGTTACTTTTCATAGTGTGTCTTAACCAAAATACTGCAAGCCATGAAAAGTTTAATATACTTTCCCAAAACATTGAGATACAAAAATGACCATTTTAGTGGAATCACCAAATGGTTCTGCCATGTAGCCTTATCAAGTAGACAGTATAATAGATACACATTTTACACAGAATAAAAGTATTGCAATAGCTGAAAAAAAAATGCAATAAAAAATTCAGTAACATAATATATTTATACCAACAGCACTTAAGTATCTGGTCAGGAGACATCTCACCTAACTCTGGAGGTCTGGAAGACATCTGCATGTTAACCATTCACTTTCAATTTATTTTTTATATCCGATGGAGATCAATAGTCAGTAGAAGATGGAATTTATGTGACCAGCTATAGACTTCTACTTTAGGAAGATATGAATCACAGACTAAGTGCCTGTTTCTCTCTACTAACAATAAAAGAAGCCTGCACAAATATCTCAGTATCTGCTTAATACTGATGTAAAAGTAAGTTAAAAGAATCACCATTTAGTATTTTATTTATGTAGTTTTCCACTACAGTAAATTCAGGCACTGGATTATTTACAAGGATTATAATTGGAAGTACGTATTTGTGTGGCCATAGGAATCAGATTGTTTTATATGAACTGGACTGCAGGCAAAACCTATATCATACAACACATAATAACTAAGAAATATAACATTCACAGTAATTGATCTCTCAGTATGCAGTCATTTTCAAGGTCAGTTTGAACCTATGTTTTATTGGAAAATGTGTAAAAGAACATCTAGAGTATATTATTATTTGCCAGTAATGCCAAGTGCTTTTGCAAAGTGACTTCATTTGGAACAGAAGCTTGAATGTGTAAAGCAGTACACAGAATTTGGTACACAACATGGCGTACCCAGATATGGTCATTTAACAACCATTATTCTTGAATAATTACACTCCACCATGTATCAGAGAGTTTAGCAAATTGAAAACGGGAAGTTTAACAGAGATTATCTTCCATCTGCAACTACAGCAGACACGATAAATAGAAACATTAAACATTTAAATGCAGACAAACACTGCCATGTTTGTGCAAAAATCTTGTCTTTTCTGATGAGTAATGGTAAGATTAAGGCAAATAAGGCAAGAGTAAAATCAGAAAAAAAATAATCAGTAAACGTGGAAAGCTGACACAAAACAATGACAAAAAAATGACAAAAAAAATAAATTAATTCAAACTGGTGGATGTAGCGAAGACTTCATTATATGAAAAAAAAAAAAAAGAAAAAAGCTAATCATTCAGAAAACTAACTGGATTAGGTAGTTCAACACTTAACAGAAATTCCAAACAGTTGTTTGGAATTATCTAACAGTCATATAGGTTCATTTACAAAATCTTTTGGGGATAAGTTCCTATGCACAGAGATGATACACGTGGTGAAATGATAAGCCTCTGCTCATCTTTTTAAAACCACAGACAATCATCAGCAAGTTTGGGGTTTTATAAATGTGGTGGTTTTACCCAGCAGGGTAGCTGAGCTCCACCACAGCCACTCTCTCATTCCCCCTTCTCAAAGGGAAAGGGCGAGAAAATACGATGGAAAGGGCTCAAAGGTTGGGATAAGGACAGGGAGATCACTCAGCAAGTATTGTCATGGGCAAAACATACGCAGTGTACAGAGATAAGAGAAATTTATTACCTATTGCTAACAAGCTAGAGAAGTGAGAAGCACAGAAAACAAACTAAAGGCTTCCCCCCATCCACCCTCTTCGACCTCCTCCCCTGAAACGGTGCAGGGGAATGGGGGAATGGGGGCTGCAGTCAGTCCCTAACACTTCGTCTCCACCATTCCTTCATGGTCACTCTCTGCCCCTGCTCCACGTGGGGTCTCCCCCACAGGATGCTGTCTTTCCCCAGCTGATCCTTCCCACAGGCAGCAGCTCTTCAAGAACTGCTCCAACATGGGTCCGTACCACGGGGTCCATCCCCCAGGAGCAAACTGCTCCAGCACGGGTCCCCCACGGGCGGCAGCTCCCCCCAGACCCCCTGCTCCTGTGTGGGCTCCTCTCCACGGGCTGCAGCTCCGGCCCGGGGCCTGCTCCTGCGGGGGCTCTCCATGGGCCGCAGCCTCCTCCAGGCCACATCCACCTGCTCCACCGGGGGCTCCTCCACGGGCTGCAGCGTGGAGATCTGCTCCGTGTGGGACCCATGGGCTGCAGGGGGACAGCCTGCTCCACCAGGGGCCTCTCCACAGGCCACAGGGGAACTTCTGAGGCGTGCCTGGAGCACCTTCTGCTCTCCTTCTTCACTGACCTTGGGGTCTGCAGGGCTGATTCTCAATCCTCTCTCTCCCAACTGCTGTTGCACAGTACTTTTTCCCTTTCTTAAATCTGCTATTCCAGAGGCCCAACCACTGTCTCTCACTGGCTGGCCAGCGGCAGGTTCTTTTGGAGCCGGCAGGCCCTTTTGGAGCTGGCTGGGGCTAGCTGTGACCTAACATGGGGCAGCTTCCGGATTCTGGTCAAAGAGGCCACCCCTGCAGCCCCCCACTACCAAAACCTTGCCGCATAAACCCAGTACAGTAAGGTAAAATAAAAAGGCTAAAATGTACAAGGAAAATAATCAAATAATTAGCACTGATGTGACAAACCTTAACAAAGAAGATACTGAATCTCATATTTTTAGTAGGCTTGTATTAGTACAACACTAGTTATAATCAATACCTGTTTTAAATTTAGAATTCCTTATAATAACAGGAAAAATGTTATTACCTAGAATGCTTTTTTGCAGCAGCTCTAACAGTAAGTGTGAAAGACATTTAAGCAAGCTGAAAACTTAATAATTTAATGGCAATTCTTTACATTCTGTATCACAAAAAATAGTTGAAACACTATTCTTTATCCAATAATTTGTTCTATGAGTTGTTTCTGTGTAGTGATAGTATTGGACAGTGCACAGTGTTTTTGTGTAGAACTTCAAACATCACATAAATTCTCATGTTCAGCTATCGTGACTGATCTTAATTATTTGCTACTTAAGTATTAGTTAGCCTATTCAATTTTATTTGTCTCTGAAAAGATCAAGGTATTACAGTTGTATATTCCAAGAAGAGCTGCCAATGTCCTATGAAAAGATTAAGTAACCTGTTATTCCATCTGTAATAGCATGTAGATTCTACAGCAAATAAATCTAACAAATCTGGGAAACTGGTGGTTTGCTCAAAAAGCTAAGACATTAAAATTGTTCATGGATGCTTCTGGGTTTCAAGTTCTCTTTTTGTAATATACTGTGTTAACTCTTTGTGGGGGAAAAAAAAAAAAAAAAAGGCAGAGCCCGTCTGTTTCAGGTGCCTGATTTGGGAAGTTTCCTAAATAAATATTGTCTATAGCACCCTTCATCTCAATAATTTTGTGTAACTCAGAAGTAAGCAATAAAGACACGGCACAATAAATAAATAAATAAATAGTTTATAAGTTCAGAAACTGGAGCAGAGGAAACATACAATGAGATTTATTTAATTTGTATTTACACTTTCTGGAAAGATGCATTCTTCACTTTTCTATACAATGTAGAGGACAATATATTTTGAACCAAAATAGGGTTCTGTATCCAAGTGTGTATGATGTTCAGCTGTGGGTAGAGAACTCCTATACAGTTCCAGGTGCAGTGTTTCTATCTGTGTATTCAGCACTAATTGGACAATAACTGCAGAATACTAGTATATAAGTGTCAATTTACCGAGGCTGGTACTGGGTTACACTGTCATTTTTTCTCTTGGCTAAGCCTGCTTCTGGATCACAACCACAATCACAAACAGGTTCAGCCCCAACCTCAGTGTCAGTATGTTTCATACTGGACAGCCAGAGCATGAACTTCGCCAACTACCCAAAAAAAATGAGAAGCAGCTTTGCAGGGATGTAAAGAATTGTGAATGTGGACTAAGGGATATCACTGAAAACAATTACAACCCCCCCTCCTTTTTTCTGTCTAGCTTCTCTGTTTCTAGCTCTTGCTCTCCCCACACTGAACATTGTTTCTGACTAGCAACCTGTGAAGGAAGGAGGATTAATAGAAAAATTCATGACAAAATCAACAGACCATCAGCCTGCTTTAATTAGTTATTTTCTTACTGTAATTTAGTCTGATGTGCAAAAAGTAACTGTAAAAGCATTATTTCTTTATATATCTAGATACTAACATAAAAATATCATTAAAAAATCTTTTAGAGACTTTCTATTATGTCTCGTAATTGAAGTAATGGTTACTGTACAATGCATCCACTGCACTAGTACACATTAAGCAAACATTAGCAAAGCCAGAGAAATTTCAATGGAATGGAACAGTGTTACATGCTTTTTTTTTTTTTTTTCAGTGTTATCATTCAACCCAATTACAGCATTGAATACACTTCAAATTCCCACTGGTCCTGAAAGATGTCATAAGAATTTGCCAGCCTGGCAACAAGTCTCACACCACTTTACCTCCAACACGGTATCTCAGCAGCCTTGCAAGTTGCTTTGTGACCCTCTGTCAGACCAGAACAACACTGTCTCAAAAAAAATATCCCACTGCTGACCTTAATGGCATCTCTTGAGTTCACCAGTTTCAGCTCTTGCATTTCTCCTACCACAAGCAACTTTTCCCTGATGGAGTCTCTTTCCCAGCACACATTCCCCAATTTACTCTCAAAGGGACTTCTCTCTGTATTGTAATCTCCCAAAGCCTGGGAATACATCAGTATTGCCAAGATGTTTTGGACACACTGGCTGCTTCTCTGTGTGGCATTAGCTCCATCTCACCCCTGCTGGTACTCCTTCTGTCTCTGTGTAGATTATCCGACAATGATCATTCGTTCCCTTCTTCCTTCCCATCTTTCTTCCACCTGATGAACATTGTGTCCATTAGTGGTGCTGAAATTACCTTTAGAAAAAGGAAAGGTGCCTTTTTTATTTAATAAGCTTAAGTTGGAGAAAAGACTTAAGCATACGTCTAAATTCATCCACTCAAATGCATTCATTAGCTTCATGGGATTATAGAATAGAATCATGGCATCAGAATCATTTAAGTTGGAAAAGACTTCTAAGATCAAGTCCAACTGTGACTATTTGTGCAAATTGTTTTGAATTTATTAGTAGGATTTATTAAGGATGGTGGGTCATATTGTGCTTGAAGAACATCACCCCTACCTATGTGAACGCAAATTGTTTTATATTCACTATTATTTCCAGATGGTGGTCAGGTTGTCCCTGAAAAGCGTCAGCCATACCAATGTGAACTGCATTACTAAAATAATACATCCGGTTTGGGGCCTTGTTGCGGTCTTTCCCTTCCACATTCCGTTTCAAGCTAATAAATACTGCTGTAATATTCTTAGATGTTTTGCTTACAGAAATATTTCAGAAACGTAGCATCAGCAGCCTCTTTGTAATTCTCTCTTCTCCCTTGAGAAATCATTTGGAGAGAGGAGCATTTGATAAAGAAGTAGTTTCCAATATGTTTCTAGTGTGCTTTACACTAAGGAGAGTCAAACTGGTGAAATAACGACTGCTCTTTTATCTCTGAAGACAGAGAGCAAAGGGAAAAAAAACTTAAATAAACAAAAAACCAGTCTTTCAAATGGCATATAGAATGTCCATCGAAATTAGGAGACATGATTCTCTGCCCTCTAACTTGAAGGAGTCAACAGAAGACTGAAATTAGTCAGAGTTAAGACCTCCCCCAAGTGCAATGGCGTGTGTAATTGTTTAACAATTTAGTTATAGAACACTGAAGAAAAGACATTCAGAAAAAGAGCTGATTTAGCTTTTATCTTCTGTGGCAACATTTTTTAAAAGTTTTTTTTTCTTTAAGAAAAGAAGAAAATTCACATTTGATTAGCACTCATGAAAATTTCTCTGGAAAATTTCACAGTACAAATCCCCATATGAATACCTGAGACAAAAATGCTAAGCTTCATTGTGGTGTGTTAACTTTGGGTAGCTGCCAGGTGCCCACCAAGCTGCTCTCTCATTGCACCTCCTCAGCAGAACAAGGGGAGAAAACAAGACAAATAGCTCATGGATTGAATGAAGTACAAAGAGATCACTCACAAACTAACGTCTTGGGCAAAACAAACTTGACTTGTGGATAATTAGTTTAACGTACTGCCAATTAAAAATAGGATAGGATAGCGAGAAACAAAAACAAAACTAAAAGCACTTTCACCCCACCCTCCCATCTTGCCAGGCTCAGCTTCACTCCTGAGTCTTCTGCCTCATCCCCCAAGCAGTGTAGATGGATGGGGAGTGGAATTGTGGTCAGTTCATAGCATTTCATCTCTGCTGTTCCTCCCTCCTCATACTCTTCCCCAAAGTGAGATTCCTTTCATGAGCCACAGTTCCTGCCAGGAGCCTGCTCCTGCGGGGGCTCTCCATGGGCCGCAGCCTCCTCCAGGCCACATCCACCTGCTCCACCGGGGGCTCCTCCACGGGCTGCAGCGTGGAGATCTGCTCCGTGTGGGACCCATGGGCTGCAGGGGGACATCCTGCTCCACCAGGGGCCTCTCCACAGGCCACAGGGGAACTTCTGAGGCGTGCCTGGAGCACCTCCTGCTCTCCTTCACTGACCTTGGGGTCTGCAGGGCTGGTTCTCTCGCATTTGCTTATTCCTCTTTCTCCCAGCTCCTGTGCAGCGTTTTTATTTCTTTCATTATCTTTTCTTAAGTATGTTGTTACAGAGGTGTCACCAGAGTTACTGGTGGGCTCAGCTGTGTCCTGTGATGGGTCAGTCAGAGCTGGTTGAAAGAGTTTCTGTCCAGCATGGGGGCAGCCTCTGGTCTCTTCTCACAGAGGACACACCTGCAGCTTCCCCGCTACTGAAACCTTGCCATGTGCATTTGCCCAGTGCATTATTTCAAACAGAAAACAATTTTCTTTTAATTTGGTTTAGTTGTAAAACAAAGCAAATAAAGCTTGAGACTAACTTTCTCCTGCTGGATGCTGTGATCATGGAATCTAGTCAATTTAATTAAAATAGACGTTTTCTTACAAATTCTATTGATTTGGATGAACTCCCATACCTCCATGAAATACTTTTCTCATTAAAAAATATCAGCCAGCCAATTATTATTAATGTTTTAAGCCAAAGGAAAGGTTTAGAAAACAATCTGCCAGGGAAATTTTAAGATTCAAATCTAACTAGAAAATTCCATGTAAATTTTAATATTTAAATGCAATAGAAAAAGACACTTAGCCATTTTGTACTTTAGTCTCTCCCATAGCATATTCAGTGATTATATCCTACCTAACACATGGAATTGTATGTGAAGGTGAATAAGAACATTTTCTCCACAGTTCAGAGGGAGCTAAGTGCTAGGATGTCCATTTCGGTGTTGTTGCTGAAGGAAATGGCAGAAATGAGAAAAGGCTGGGATCTTGGGTTCTGAAGGTAACAATAACTGGGCTTTTTGTGCAGCAGCATCTTTTGCTGTGTCCCCTGTCTCAGCAAATGACATCCTTATGAGCACACCTTGAAGAGGCAGATGGAGACCTGGGTCATGTGCCTTTGTGTAAGTGAAATACCTTAAGGAAGAAGAAAACCGGTTCTTTGAATTTTGAAAAATAAACATGAGATAAAAATAGTGTATATTATATTTAATAACAATCGTGTTCAGAATACCTTACAGTTCAGAACACTATGATACCATCAAGTAATTAATTTTCACATAATTAAACTAACATAATTCAAGATGCAAAGATGCAACAGAAGAGTTTTAAAATGCACAAGCCAAATCCCCAAGCACACCTGAGAAGCTACACAAGTGTGTAGCCAAATTCTACTCAAATACTTGATGTGCTATGTATGTCCAACAGCAGCAGAACACATCAGCAGAACAAATCGTTTGGAAAACAATAAAGTCTCAAAGGAAATCTAGGATTATATATGGCTCTCCAGAGAGTCAGAATCACATACCTTGACATTCAGGCCACCCATACTACCAACAGACAGAAAAGAATTGACCAGATAAAGATTTTTTTTTTTCTTGTAAACAGTATAAGATTTTATTGTTAACTGATTTTTACAGCTTACAGCATGATTCTGTTTTTTATACACTTGGAGGTTCCATTGACTTAAATTGGAGTAGTGAGTGCACAAGGAATGGAGAATAAAGCCTTTGAAGTTCAGTATCATTATTTAGATTTCAGGCATGCCTGGAGACAGCACTCTAGATTAATAAAATGCTTTGCTTCAATTAGCTTTGTGTCTCCTGCATCCCTCCCCAGTTCCCTCTGCCCTTGTTTAACATACTCCCTTATCCCTTCACATTATCCAGACAGGTGCTCTCTGCAACCGCAGACAGCTGGAAGTTTCACGGAGGAGATTCAATGTGGGGAGGAGGAGGGTGTATATCAGTTTCTTGTCTCTGATGACAGAGAGTGTGTGAATCTGTACAGGAGTGTGCTATGTTCTGCCTCAGTATTGTTTCAGAGATCATTTTAAAAGATCTTTGAAAGGAACAAAATTTTAGATCTCTTAAACAGATATGTTCACTTTCATGTATGGCAAGAACATTTTCACAATCTAGCACAGAACATGTAAATCAAATGAGTATTATTTCTAGCTGATCAATTCTGGGCCAATATGAAGGAAAAAATATATATATTTTGTGTATATCAAAGAAACTTTTATTGTAGTGGGACTCATATTTCTGCAATGATTTTGTCTGGTTTTCCACTGTAATAAACCCCCTCATTTCAGATTTCTTTGAAAGAGGCTTAGGAGCATAATGCAAGGACCACTGGAAACTGACGCATCCTGCAAAGTGGGGGCAGGAAATTATAAGTTTCACATTGAGTTCAATGGGAAAGTCATAAGGCCCTGCTCCTTCTCCCTTGGGGTATTTTCCTATTTTATTGTCAGTACTATAATGGGCAATCAGTTCCTGAAATGGTGCCCTGCTGTCTAGATGAAGCATTTATAGGTCTTTTAAGCAGTCCATTTGAACACTGCAGAATAAAAAAGTCAGCCCTTGGAATTCAGGTTTTAGGGCCCTGATCTTCAATGAACTATGTGTTGGCAACCCTCTTACACACTTGGAATTCAGCACAAGATCAGGGTCTCAATTTCTCCATTTCCTACTGCAAATCAGACCTTTATTTATCACAGCTGGAAACAACATTACAAATAAAAATGCTTCTAAAAAACAAAGTGTCTGTCCCTTTTAAAAGTTAACTTCCTTAGATTTATGCACATACATTTACATAGTAATCATCTGAATAGAGATGCTGCTTCTAATGAATTAGGGGATTACTACAGAAATATATAAATCATCACAGATGTTTTCCATACAGAAACACTTTCTTTGAAAAAAAATAAAAAAATAAAAAATCTGTTCAAAACTCAAATAAACAAAAACGTCTTTTTTGAGGGCCTAACATTGGAAACTAGACCCAAGAAAGAACTTACGGGCTAGATGCAGGATAAGATTTAGGCCTAATATGAAACTAAGAGAATTTAGAGATCACTTAAGGTCAGTCTAATTTGGATTTAGAAGCCCAAACTTCCCTACAGCCCAGACCGTTATCTAGGTCATCACTTTTCAACACTGCCTAAACCTCACAAAAACTAAATGTATAAAATTTAGGCCTCTCTATACAGCCTTCCTCTATGGCTTAAAGTTTGCTATTGCTGAAAGTAGCCATGCTTGTTTAGAGCTGGCTGCTAAAGACATATGCCCATTGCCCAGATAAATTCTGATGTGATTCTGGTTTAATCAGAGGATAGTAAGTCAATGAGCTATCTACTTTTCCAGAAAAGTCTGAAAATATTGCTGTGGTAAAAACATCAAAAGGGAATGACTTTTTTTCACATCTGATTAATACACACAATACTTTTTTTTTTCTTTCACTTTTTTTTTTTTTCCATAAGAGTTGGAGGCCCATTCCCAGCCCTGGGCTAACACTGTCCACAGCCTTAATGACAGCCACAGAAAAGGGCATGTTCCACCTGCCTGCTGAGGTGGCACTGATGTGAAGCAGGAGTAAGTGACTCTTCTCACTTACTTAGACTTGTGACTCTCTCTGAATTGTTACTGAATTTAGTAGGAAAGATGAAAATCTGCTTTTTTTTTTTTTTCTTTTTTTTTTCCAGGTCTTTACTCCCATTGGAATATTCCTATTTCATTGTCCTTGTAACCAAATGGCACAAAAAAAAACGTATCTATTCTGAACTAGAGCTAGAATTCCATTTCTCTCCCACTCAAAGGACTGTTGGAGAACTATTTTTTTTTTTTTTTTAGTCACTTGACTCTTCTGGATACAATGACTTAATTTCAAGAGCAAAGGCAAAAAATTATCAATAACTCTTGTCACCAAAATCCTGCTTCTCTCTTAGGAGGTCAGAGAGGCACTGCTGTTTGGGGAGAAGGAAGCATCAATTGCCTCAAGATTTGAAGATCTGCTTACTGGATGAATGGTTTAACTGCCAGCGTAGACAGGGAGTGGAATTTATCACCACTTTTCAAACTCATTCCCTTTGGTGCTTATTCCTCCAAGGTGTGTAGGCTCTCAAAATCAGCATCTCACTCTTTTCATCTGAATTCTTTCACATCAAGATTTTTTTCATGGAAACTAGCTACTTGCTCTCAGCTGAGTGACATATATATGAGTTCACCATACCATATTCATTTCCTGGGCTCAATTAACCTTGTCTCATGTAAAATGTAAAAGAAGGATGATAAAAACAGTGGGACAGATTTCCAGGAAGATTTTTTCTTTTTCTTTTCTTTTCTTTTATTTTATTTATTTTATGTTTAGATACGTTTGAAGACTGAGAACAAGGCTGTATATGCAGATATAAAGATTCATGTGTCAACCTATCCCATATTCCAGCTGGCCAGCTACAAAGCAACTTCAGTTCCAAGGCTGGGTGGTAGTGTTAATATGGCACTGAGCCCAAGTTAACCTCGTATCCAGAGACTCCTGATAAAGTGAGAGCATTGGCACCTTTGCAGTTTTTAAAGGCTTAAGACTGTATTTAAGTCACTCCCTTGGCCTTAGTGAATAGCTCCATTCAGTGGCAGGTGATTATCCTTAAGAGCAAGACCTGTACGCACAGGGATAGAGAGCTCGTAGAGACACCCTACTGTGACTGTTTTTTTGGCAAGTCTCACCAGAGACTTTGGCAGCCACTCCTCTAAAGTGATACTGTGCTTTTGCATGGCTATATTCTTCATGCAAACTAATATCACTGCCAACTCTAAGAACATGAAGAACTGATAATAATTATTGTTTTCACTGCTGGATAGCAGAGAACAACTGCAATATAGAGAAATATCATGCTTTCTGACTTTTTTTTTTTTTTTTAAGAAAATGTATCTAATTGGTTTAGTTTAAGTAATAAAACCAAGTTATCTAACAACATATTTTAATTGCCTTTTCATTATATACATGTACATTTTGCAATGGATTACAATCTTTAATTAAGGTCCCATGTGGTTATCAGAGTAGTGTAATTAGTAACTTCCAAAAACAATGTTACACTTATGATTAGGAAATAATGTATTAGAAAAAAAAATAGAACAAAATAAAATAAAATGTGTAATGTCTTAAAGATATATATACTTTTTTTAGGACCAAACTAAATGTTTCTTTTATTATTTTTTTTAAACTCTATTAAATGTTAGACAGAATGTAATGTTGGCAGATATGCATTCCTATTATTTCAAAGATGGAAATTGTTTACTTGCTTGGATTGAAAATGTCTCTTCACAGTATTCCTAATGCAAGTTTAATCTGACCTCCTCTGGACTACCTCATGAAGTTTTAATTCTGAAAAGAAGAACAAAACAGGGTCTACAAAAACTGTGAAAAAGAAAAGAGATCAAAGGAAAAGAGATGGAAAGATATGTAAATGGAAAAGGAGCAATACATCATGTATTCTCGATGTTACCAGTGGAAATTATTTCCAACTTTTATAGCAATGATTTATCATTTGTGTGAAACTTAAAATCTAATAATAATATCGGGCAGGCATCTGCCTAATTTCTATTAGGGTTAACAGCCGTTGCAGTGGGAATACGCAGAATTTTAGTACTTGTCCACTCATAGCTCTTTGCAGCACATTCTCTTTGTAAACCTTGTTGGCCAAAATCATGGAATAGGAGGAAGACCTGTTCACGAAAGGAAAAGTCCCCATGTCTAAAAAAAATAATAATAAAATAATAATAGTAATAATAAAAGTCTCTGAAAAAGTATTTCTCTGAGTTCTCTGAGACACTGAAACCTTTTGCCGGCCTAACTAAAAACTTTGTTCTGACAAGCAAGTACAATTTATTCCACTGTGTGAGCAATGCCGTGGTGAGAATGCAGAGAGCAGTGACGTTTCTGCTAGGCAAGGTGAGAGTTCCCATCTCCTATAACTCTGGGTTGTGATATGGGAACAGTTTAGACTGCCAACAATATGCATGTTAATGATTAGTCTTGCTTCCAAGATCTCAGCAGCAGATGACTCATCTCATGCATCACAGTAGTTCCTAACCCCTTGATACTGGCTAGATGCTAGACAGATTGGAGACCTGTTGGAAAAAAAAAAAAAAAAAAAAAGTTATTACAGAACTCTAAATTATGCTGTATTCTAAATGCAGTAAGGCTGACAAGGCCTTGTAGGTGGCAGATGTCATTCTTACCATATGAATCTTTATTGCTGAAATTCCCACTCTAGCTCTTTTGGACTCCAAGTCTTTTGTTTACAAATGAAAAACAGGAACTCTAATTCGATAATTAATTTTCACATCAAGTATTTTTGACTCTGTGCCTTTTGTTTACTCATAATTCCATGCAGGTTTTTTTTTTGTTGTTTGTTTGTTTTTTTTCTGTTGTAAGGGCTGAGAAACAAGGGATAAGCAAACAATGACGTAAGACCTAACCACTATTTATGTTCATTTTTGGTTGCTGTCTCCTACATGTAATCGACATATATCTGTTTGTTTGCTTGTTTATTATCACAATTTTAAATTATTTGGGCTATAAACTGGAAGCAAAGGAGGATACTGATAATTTCTTCCACTGGTTCTCCTGTAATCCCCATGGCACCAACACAAGTCTGTGTTTTTTATTTGTCTTCAACAATCTACTGATCATATATTTATCTTAGTTCTCTTACCCTGATGGAGGAAAGCCTTTGGTATTTCCATGGGAAATTATACTTTGTCAAAAGGAGTAGAATTCAGAAGTTTTCACTATCCCAACGACAGGGAGTGTATGGTCCTAAAAGTTTCAATTTAGCACCTTCATCTCCACAATCCCTCCAAATACCTTTTGTCTCAGATGGCATAACTGAATTATTTAAGTAAATAAAACTCATTGATTTGTCTTCAAGTTAATTTAAATTTGCGTGCTAATATTTACAGTTCAACACTGTAGAAGGATTTGCATGTGTGCCTTTAACCTTATTGCTTGTGAGTTAATCTATCGTAAGGCGTCACCTCCTTCTACACATCTAGTTTCACTCAGAAAGAATTCCTGTCTTTTCTGCATCAGCAGGAGCTTTGGAGGTGACGCTATCTAATACTGGCAAAAGACTTAGAGTTAAAGGGAAAGAAATTAACCAGACCCAAAAAGCTATTTCTGAAAGGTCTCCCAAGAGTCCGTATCATCTGATTCTCAGAAAAAGGTACCCTATGAAAAGTACATGTCTTTGAATAGAGGAATACTTTTAGCAGTTTGGAAGATTTCAATACAAACTAAAATTTTAGTCTTACTTTGAGTTCCTTATATGGAGGCATTATTATTTCTCTGTTTCTACATTTTGCTTGATACATCCCAGGGTTGTAATTGCCTTTTAAAGGAGAAGCTGCACGAGGGAGTGTCATTCCCTGATAGACTATTATAGCTAGTTCTTACTTTTTTTTTCACTCCTATCTGATCTAGCTCCCAGCTTATTACTCTCCAAGAAAATGATACTGTACTCAACACAAATATGTTTTGTTCTTCTATATTGCAGTCACCTATGTAATCCATTTTTTCTGATATTATGATCTTCATTGTACTGGTGACCCCTCACAGTGCTCTACAGTTCATGACATTTACAACTAGGTCATTAATAGAATATTGAAAAATTCTCATCTGTGATGTTCCTGGATCTTAATATTTTTTTCCTTTCAACTCAAAACCTTTTCTCTAAGCAATGAGCTTGCTGTTTTTATTAACAGAATTATTTTCAGATGTTCTCAGACAATAATACAAATCACAATAGAGATTGTCTTGTGGGAAAAAAACAACTTTCATACGTACAATCAGGTGGCAGCTCTGATATGTCACTGCCAGGATGTCCCTGAGCTATTCAGTTGTATTTTCCACTAATTTAGGAACTAGAAAACAAAAAAACCACTAGCTCTTTTCTTTTTTGGGGGGAGGGGAAGATAATATCCAAAACCAGTAGCAGCCCAACACTTGAACAAAACATGAACAAAAATCTAATAACTGGAGAATAGTTTAATTGAAGACTTAGTGATTATAGGCTATGTCTACATTAGGAAGCAGAATAGTGCAATACGGGTGAACCTGTAGAATTAAACTATTAATTCCAGAGATCTATCCGCTGAAGTATTAGCATATAAAATGGGGTGCTTCTGACAAGCTGCAGTCTTATCCTGTGGACTGAATGCCCATTAGTAGCTGAACTGGGGGTATGCCATGCTCCTGTGGCACATTTCCCAGTGTAACGCCATCTGCAAGGAATCCAAGTTACATGTTCCTAGCGTACTCCACAGTGTGAACCAAAACATATGGCTTTTGGGAGATGATCAGAAGTTTCACTTCAAGTGAATGCTCTTAATACAAAGTACAGTTCTAATGTTGATGCACCCAGAAACACAAAAGAAGTAAGGCTCTTCATTGTTACCTAATTTACCCCTGTAAGAACCTTAATGCCAGATTTAGAGTGTTACTCTAATACTGGCTAATCCCAGGAGTTTTTAAAGTTCCTGTTTAGTCAAATCTATGTTGTAAAGTTTTCCATGTGTCTTTAATTCCATTGCGAAGGCAGTTAGAACAGGCCTAAGCCCCTTCCGAAATCACCTATATGCCAACACCCCCCCCCTCCCCAGACCCAGGATCAGCTTTCTTCACCCATCTTCCATGTAGACCATATAAGGGATTAAAAGGTATTCTTCAGCCATCCCTGCACTAATTACAAAGACTAAGAAAATCATAGGGTGAAAAATCTCCCTAGAGATAAAGTCACTTACTGTGTACTGAATTTGACAGGTAACAAGACATCAAGGTAAATCTGTATCTACGAACTCTCCATTTTTACCAAAGATACAGTTACACCCACAGCTCTTATGACATCCTGAAAAAGTCGTCTTTGGATTTGTGTTAGCTACTTATATAAGTTAAGAGAACTAACATACCTTTCTTTTCAGAGTCTTATATAAATTTAAATTTTGAATGTTTTTTATTTGACACCTTTCATATAATTACTAGCTTGTTTAAATATCACTTTGCTATTGCCTGAGGTAAATGCAGTAGAAAATCACTACATTCAATGTTACTGTCTTAGAGTTTCATCCCTTCTGTCAAACTGCAACATTTTTTTAATTCTGCAGGATAATTTTTATTTTATTTGTAGTTCATTCCTAATGTGGATGAATAAGTCATAGGCTATCTACTTGCAGTTATAGGATGTTTCCTACATCAAGTTTAAAAAGGATCTCTGCATTTTTGTCCTTGTCAGATATTTTTTTCCTCTCCACAATGATGAAATGTAGAAATATATATATATATATATATATATGTATTTAAGTGATTGATAGTCAAACCAACTGCTGCTCATTCTACATCAGATTCTCAAACTTAATATAGACCAACTTTATGGGAAAAAAATGAGCACATACTTAAATCAAACTTTTGCTTCAGAAAAACTTGGAGTGAATTCAAAAGGTGGGTGCCGAGCAGGAACTCTGCATTCATATACAACAGCTGCAGAACAATACAGAACAGTGCTTGAAGTACTCAATAGTAGGGGTAACTGAGCACGCACTTCTTTACCTATTTTACATTAAACTGCCATTAGATAAAAAAACATGTGGTGATGGCAAGAATATAGACCAGAATACAAATACGGCTTCTTCCTACTGAGTGCAGTATCTTTTGAAATAGGAAAAATAGGTTTAATTCCAAGTCTCCAGCTTCTATGGCAATTGCCCTAACCACTAACCATGCTACTGTGTGAAAGGCAGCCTCATCCAGGCAGCTAACTGCATCTTAGAATTGGAAGGGGAAGGATATTTACACACAATTTTTTGGCATTTGTAGCTGACTGGTCTTAAAATCACTCTACTCAGCACTCCAGCATTTGTACATTCTATTCTTAGGTGTCTAATTCAGCACAATGAAGTCAGTTCATGGGATCAGCAAATAACCTGTGCTGACACATATGCTTTCATTTGGAGATGGTCCTTAGGCTACAACTACTGCATTAGGTGTCTACATCCAAAAGTTTTGTACCAGTGACCTTTGCAAATCTCTGATATCACTTAGGAGGTGACTAACATTTCCACTGGTAAAATCCTCACTACAACTAAGCTATTGCCAGAGGCCATGCATATTAACATCGAACTTCTGACAGCATTAAATTGGTTGGTATCTTGATCATTAGATTCAAAATTCATAAAATAGACATTACTCAGTGTACTCAGTAGCAAGCCTGACAAATATTCTGAGTATTTCAGCTGTACTGGAATATCTAAAAGAGCTGTTGACAAGTCCCCACATCAGCCAAAGCCAGGTGGACCTGTCTTGATTTTTTCCTTGGAGTGACCACTCTGAAGGGGAATGGAAACACAGAAAAGCCAGGCTTTAATAGTCTTTCAACTACAATAGCTGGTTTTGTTTAAACCAAAAACAAACAAGCAAACAAACAAACAAACAAAAAAGACTATTATATAGTCTTTCAACTACATATATATATTACATATATATATGTATTACATATATATATACATATTTACATGTATATATATGTATATATATATAAAGAAAATATAAAGAAAGAAAAAAAAAAGATAAGGAAAGAAAAATAAGTAAAGAATTTATAAACAGTTTTCCCACAGCCCAGCTCCCCCATGATCTTAAAGGCAGGTCTTTACTTCTACACTTTTCAGCCAAAATGGCAGCTTCCTATCTGCAGAAAACGGTACAGTCCTCTGCAGTTAGTATGGACCTTGTTGCCTTGCTTCTGTCACCCCCAAAGCCTTTAACAAGGCTTTTAGCCTACCCAGGACCTGCAGGATCGTTATTAAGTGCTGTATGCATCACTGCTTCCTATTCCTTTTCTCTCACCCTTGTGCCTGCTCAGATACTCTCTAGAAAAGGTCCAAACTCCCTATGGAGGAAATCCACAAGGCCCACTCATTTTGAATTAATATAAATGTAATTTTGAACAACAATTTAAAATGACTGACTGAATGAATGAAATTCTCTGAAGTACTTACAGGTGTGTTCCTTACTCTAAGAAAATGATCTTACAGCAAGCAAACAAACATTCTAGGTCATCCCATTTCTTCATAGCACAAGAGTATTTGCTATTTCCTTGTTCAGCACACTGGCAGTTTTCTATCCCAGGTCTATCAGTCCAACACACCTCTGCACTGCAGAACAAAGATAGCATCTAATTCTGCAACACTGCAGGAATAGTCAGGGGCTGCAATATTCATTTGTACAACTGCTTTTCTCTAAAGAATGATGCCCAGCAGCCTAGAGTGCTTAAAGAATCATTGATATCATTGCTACAAAAATTGTTTGAGACACAAATTAAGAAAAACTGAAAATTGAACCTATATTCAAACTGTTTATCTGTGTATTTGTTTGATTGTTTAAATTTAGTACTGCCAACAATCTTTACCAGGCTGGTTTTATAAAGGGAGTTTGAAGCTACTGATTTTAAATGGGCATTATTGGATCTCATAGGAGTAATGAAAAAAAGATTCTAG
This sequence comes from Anser anser, assembly GCF_964211835.1. Taxonomy (NCBI): domain Eukaryota; kingdom Metazoa; phylum Chordata; class Aves; order Anseriformes; family Anatidae; genus Anser; species Anser anser. Next base: position 177,451,226 of record NC_139720.1, on the reverse strand, counting down.
GCAGAATTGTTTATCCATTGGTATTCATCTCTTAAAGCTTTCTGTACTCTGTGATAATGTGACCTTTGTATTTTCTATTGACCACCAGACTTGTATTCAACATAATACCGTATTTAAATATTAATGTATTAATTCATATAACTGTACTATATGTTATCTTTTTGTTCCATTTTAATCTTAACTTATACTAGAAAGTTTAGATTTGAAAGAAATGTGAAATATGTCCTTGAAAACTTGTAACTATAACTTATAAATATTACAAAAACAATAATTTTGCATCAGTATGGTGAACAAGTAGCAAAGTGCCTGAAGAATATAAATTGAATGTTCTCTGGAAGAATTGGTAAAGGTTAAAATTCATCATTTTAACTGATAGGCTTTCTCTGGGAAATGACTAATGCAGTGAATACAAAATACTACAATAATTTTGTTTCTTCTCAATGTTTATTTTTTTTTCTTGAAAAACAATAATAAACCATATCTTTTTTTTTTCCATTCATTTTGGAATTAAAGTTTGCTATGATGCTTGTCCTCATACACAATTGATACTTTTTCCACTTTAAATGGAAATGTTTTATCTGAATGGAGTGAACACTTCTGACCATTTCAGGAAAGGCTGCAATCTGATAGGAAATGCGCTGTGACTTAGATCTTTTCCTAAAAAGACCTAGACAAGGTATGAAGACTGGTTGCTAAATACCACATTTACTATCACAGTTTCCATAGTGATTTTCAGACTATAACAGGCTGGAGGCTAAACTAGAAAAATAGGCATAAATACAATTTATGCTAGTAATAACAGCAGTATTTAGAAGCATCTGTTTGTCCTAGTCACTGCACCAATACCAATAGCCAATACCTTTTAGTTTCAAGGTATTACTAAGTGAAGTAGAAAGGTATTGCCATCTTTCTATAGATAAGAAATTGAACTACAAAGAAATTAAATGACATTTTTTTTCCACAGTTATATAGGAAGACTGTCACAAATGAACCCAAGTCAGTTGAGATTTGGTCCAGTATTAAACTGGACTTCAGTTTTCCGTCAATTATCTTTACTTTCTTTAGCTGTTATTTAAACTTCAGATTAACTTCCAGTGCTGACAGCCTGAAGCTGACTTCTATGTAAACTAGGTATCAATTTGGGAAGATTAGGTAATTCCAAGTATGAGGATATCATAGAATATATATGATACCTAATACCATATGATATATGGACCAAAGTATTGAAGTAATATTATTAAATATTACTTAAATATTATTAAAGTAATATTAAGTAATATTATTTCTTTCTACCATGTCAATACGTCTGTCTACAGAAGACACTTAGTACTGTGCACTTTGTTCTTTTGGGTTGCAAAACAGATTTTTAGTTGCTTTGCCAAATTTAGGATTACTAGTATGATTGGTCTGTAGTAAAACAGGGCATACAGGGTCCAGATTTGTACTTAGCATTGCTGGCACTCTGACTACCACTAATTCAAACATTCACAGACTTTCTCCATTAGGTAATCATCGCCCACCTTGACTGTCAGGCATTCTGTGATCCCCAAGAACAAACTCTGTGGTAGACAGACCCAACAGCTTGTCACGGAGCACCACTGTGATAAGCTAAAAAACGAGCTGCAGACACTTGTATCTAAACTCCATGTGCAGAGTCTGTACAGTAGCACTGGAAGTTATGGACAGATTTTGCCTTTTTAATTCACCTTCAGACAGATGTATCCCCCCAGCTCAAATCCCTTAAAAGTTCACCACAAAAGGCACAATGACTCTGAGTGTGTGTTTGTATGAAGTTCACCCTTAATCTTTACATGAGCTAAGAATTATTCCTGCTTCCTTTACATCTTTCTCTCCCCCTCTCTCTCTCTCTTCCTCTCTTTTTTCTCCTTTCTGCAGGCTATTCAGATAAGGATTTTCATTGTCACTGTTCCCACTTTACTCTGAATAAGTGGAGTCTATGGAAAAGTAAAACTCATAAAAGAATGACTTGCAAACACTGATGGCACCATTGGACTTGAATTTAAAGCTATCACACAAGGACACTGTTAACATTTATCCTTCTCTCTGTAGGCCGACAAATTAAAATATTACTTGAAGTCTTGGATCAGTTTCTGCTACAGCATTTCATTTTGATTGATGTCCCATATTAATATCAGTGATGCTAGTTAGCTTTAAGACACCCCAAAGGGTAGTCAACTAGTTAAAACTCCAAATGAACCTCATGCCAGCTGTTTAGCCCCTTGAAAGTTTTGCTGAGCATTGACAGAAGACCTTATCAATCATTACAATTAAGTACTTTCAGACTGTCCCTTCTAAGGGGAGTCAGTTGAAGTACCATCTGCTATTTTGCTTTTAAAACTCACTGGCCTCCTTCTCTAAGTTTCACTTTTGAAATGTTGTTTCTTGTACAGGAGAGCAATGAGCTGATGAAAAAAACTTTTTGTTTTAATAATCCGCAGTTTTTATGATGTGACATAATTTTTGCAGTGCTCAGGGCCTTTTGCAAATCAAAAGGAATCCAACTAAAACAGTAATTAATGTCAAATGACTAGTCACATACGGCCCCATTTAATTAAAGTTCTAATCTTTGATTAAACCTCCACACATGTTCCTGTGATTGCAAACTGTTGTCTGAAAAGAGAAAGTAATTGGGTACATAATCTATTGTGTCTTCTAACTGACACCTGCTAATTGTCTCAGGAGCAAATGGCAACAATTTTATTAGAAAGTTAAAAAGTATATCTTAAAATTGATTTTTATATTCAATTTTTTTTCCTGAATTATATATTCCTGTATTACACTGTGATGATTTCTTTGTGAATTTATCCTTTCTGGGAGTTTTGTGTTAAGAAATTTATTCCATTGTCTTTCAAAAACATGCTTTCCTTTAGTAAATACAAAACGTGATTTACTGGTCTGTACTTTTAGTGTGCCGTTAATATGTAAAACTATTCATCTCATTTTTTTTCCCCTAAATATTGACTAATCTGCACAGCAGCCATTGCAAATGAGTTTCTATACCCCAAGCTTGCAAGAAGAAATACAGGAGGAATAAGCCACAAAGATGACCTCGACAGGAATTCTGGCTAATTCAGAATTCCATCTGGGGAAAAACTAGCAACTATAACATTCTTCAGCATTATGGTGAAGGAGCTTATTCCTCTTCCTTTTCCTTTTGAGATCTTCAGGACCACCAGTACAAACCAGACTGCTGGCTAGGCAAAGAAAACTTGGTCTCACTGAAGTCAGTTGCAAAATAGCTGTTAACTTCAGTGGATGCAAAATTTTAAGGCAACGGTACCTTACTGAAAGGAGGCACTTGAGGTGCTCTTGCTTCCTAGGCCTATGGCTAACCAACTCTAGATTTTTTTCCTTTGTTTCAGGCATGATCATTCGCTGTTTACAGTTTTTCTGAACTGGAGTTGTGTTACTACAAATATATTGCTATCTCCAGCTAAAATTCCCAGCAGGTATTTTGTATTCTTTATGTCTTGCTTTACCAATATTTTAAAAAGCCCTTTGGCATGTTGAATGAAGTACTTCTGGGAAGAATAGCACCACTGTCTTTTGAAGAATCTTTCAAAGACACACATAATCCCACAAGCCAACTGGTAGGTGAAGTGTGTCTGCAAATATTTTTTGGTTATGATGTTTTCAGGTGTAGTTGAGCGTCTCCTCCAGTCAAAAATAACCTACTTGGGTGCAATCATTTCTACCTTTCTAGAAACCCCAGACAAATCCAGACTCACCCTAGTACCTGGAAATGGTATGCCCATCACATCACAGTGGTTGTTGTGAAGGGGTCCATGTGGGATGTCCTGGGTGCGTCTTCTAACTGAACTCTAAAGACAATTCCAAGTTCACTGAACAGTATCTATCCTTTTTCATCTGTAATACAAACAAAGAAAGAAAATAACTGCCTTCTCTGTTTTACAGACGGAAAATTGTAACACAGCAAACCCATTCAAGATCACAGGGCCAATCAGTGTTAGAGACAGCAAACTAAACCTGTGTCACTTGCTTTCCATATTGCTGCTCTACTGTCAAAATATAAAAATAGCTGTTAATAAATGTGAATGTGTACAGACAGATAAAGATAAAGATGATCTAGATAGCTTTTGTGACTTTTACTACAGCAAGTCAGCTGCAGCATGCTGATAGAATAGTAAATAAACACAGCGGAAATCTTCAATACATTTTTTCACATATTCCGCAACTTTCAAATGTCCTAATTTGGACTCAGCTGGCCAAATAATATCTTTTTTTCCCATCTACAGTATCTTCAGCTATTCATCTCTTTTTTCCTCCCTGCTTCATGCTTTCAGTATCACTCATCTGCTGTGACCTCTTAGCAACCGGAACATTCTTGCCTCAAATCTCCCTCTTCCAGTCCACTCCAAACACTGTGGCCAAGGTTATCTTTCTTGTTCACCACTCTGATTGTGTCATCTCATGTCTCAGTCTCTCAGGTGGTTTTCTGTCTCATTACACTACAAGGTCAAATTTGTCCTCTGCAATTTCAAGGTTTTGCAAGAGGCTGCCTTACCCTACGAATGAATTTCTCTCTCTTTCCTGGCTCAGTCCTGCCTACTGTGTGCATCCTTAGCTCATGCATGACTTCCTACTTTTTATTTCCCAAAACTTTTTTCAGTGCCTAAAATATCCTCTCTGCTCTATCATGCCAGCCAACCTCACTTTCTTCATTCAGGTCCCATCAAAGGATTCATTACTAAACACCTCCCCATTCACACATCGCACTGTGTAGTTTTGTTCTTTAGTGTTGTGAGTTGGGTAAGTTACAGAGAAACAAACCTGAAGATCCTAGATGCATGCCAAACACACTGCTCAGCAATCATTTTGCCATGTTGCAATTTCTTTCCTTTCTATCCAGTTTGTTTTACATACCATGCAAATTTGGCTGTAAGTGCTCTGGGGACAGAGTCTTGTTTTGAAAATTCCAGGCATTTGTGAAGTAGCACATATACCAATGACTCTGAAGAAATTATAATTACAGAACCTCATTTGTTATCTCGCACTACACTGTAAATAAACATACAAAGTAAAATATAACCTCACGAAGTAGCATACAAATATATTTGGATTAAGTAAATAACAGAAATGTCTCCAAATGTTTCTTCCAGATTTATACTCATGCAAAGGGAAAGGAATAGTCTTATTATGTGTGAGTCAGGTATAATTGACAAATTTGATTCCCTGACCAGATTGCCTTTCCTCTCTTTCAAAGATTGACCACAGCCAGATAATACATATTTAAATCACAGCTTGGACTTTATCATGGACTAAAGCATATTTGTAGGAGTTCCCTTAGGCAAGGAGCATTTCAGCTTCTTTATCATATAAATCTTTCCCATAACTCAGCTATAAAGCAACTGGATTCTATATCCATTTTCAGTTCAATTAATGTCTGTGAATCTTTACCACTGATGACATTATAATATCAGAAGCATCTAAGGACAACTGCTTTCAGTTTTATTGACAGAAGTAGTGAGAAACAGAAGAAGCTTGCAGCAACAAATAAGCAATTCCTCTTTCTTAAGAAAATGGGGTGCATGTGATTTATTTGTTTGAGCTTAGATATGAAAAGAACTAAACAGGAGGAAAAAAAAGTACAAAACCAAACAAACAAAACCAATGCCTGGCCACATAAGGTTTGCCTCTTGATGTACAATTAACTTGATTAATTAGCAGTATGCTTCTTAAACTGTAACATGTAGATAAGTGAGAAAAAAATCCCTTAAAAAAATCTGTATTTCATGCTATTATGGGAAACCAGGAACCCCCTCCCCAATTTATCAAGGTAATTGAAACAGCAAAAGAGATAAAGATGTGTCATCATAAAGGGATATAGAAATTAATCTCTTTGAGAGCTCAGCATGTTACGTTGATCATTGGCTGCCTAAATTCAAGCATGCATTCATGTTATTTGTGACATTCACTCCAAACATCTGGAGACGTAGACTATATAACATATACCAACTCATCATCTGTCTATTCTAAAAACGTTGATAAAAGTTTGCTTATTCTTTCTTGGAAATACAGCAACAGTGCTGGAAAAATTGACATCTACAATTAAAACCTTTTTACCTTTAAAATTGATGACACCTGTTAATGTCAGTTGTGATTGTATTGATCCTACTAAAAACGTATCAGAGACTCCACTCTCCACTCTGTGGTGCTAGTGAGTCAGTGTTGATAATAAGTCTAAATATTTTGATTGAAAGTGTTTCAAAGAAAATTCATAATCCACTCAACAGACTACTCTTTCTTTTGTAGCATATCTCTGAACCAAATTAGAGTAATATTTCAGTGTTGCAGCCTCATATATTTACACACAATTTTAAATAAGTTACACTAGCTTTTACTGGGATATTTTACTCCATCTGACGCGGAAGAGACCTTTTGATGCATTCATTGCAAACTAAATCATTGTTCTGCTTGCCTACATTAAGCTAAAATAAGTATTTTCAGTATCACAAGGTGTACTCTTACTTCCATGACAATCAATGGCAATGTTCTATCTGATTTCAGAAGGATGAAGACAATTCCCCAAATTTAAGTCCTCGCTTATCTGCCTCCTAGACTTTCCTTTCTAATGAATTGAACACATTTATTCACTGCAAATTACTCAAAGTTGTTTACTTGACTGCAAATAAACATCATATAATTGAAAATGAATTATTTTATGCTTTTATGAAGTGTTGCATGGGCAGAAGCAATCATGTAAAGCGATTCTGTCATTTTTACTTTTTTTTTCTTTTCTTTTTTTTTCTTACTTATTTATGTTTTTAAGATATTTGTCCTTGTGTCTTAAAGATTAGGATCTGCCAATAGTCATAACTGGTTTTAGCTCATGGGTCTCATTTTCCATGTTGTGGAACACAGCACTTTTCCATTTAACATTCCATTTTTGTCCCTGTGTAATTTTCAGTCCTGTGGCATTTAGAAAGGCTGACAAAGTATCAATATTTGTTTATTCTGCAGGTCAATATTCCAAATAATTGTCCTGACATATTAAAAAAGTTAGTTGCATTATTGGTAGCCTTGCCACCAGGTATTTACCCCACAAAAGGGAAGAACATGTTTTTATCATTTTTATCTTTTAAAGTGTCTAGATATGCTTAATATCAGAAAGGACATGCTAAACCCATTGTTCAGTAGGATAAGAGTTAGGCCTAAGTTATACTATAGATGACTATGAAGTGATTTAATTAATTTTAAATGTATGCCAGTCATACATACTAGCAAGTCCCCCAAAGTATTAGTATTTGACTGACTGATTATTAATCATCTTTTTTTCCTGTTATGTGATCGGGTGTGAACATTAAATATTGTTGTTTTTCTTTTTGGTCCATTGACTGGAAAGAAAATGTATATATTGGAGACCATCCACATCTTGTACACTAAATAATAACACTTAAAAAGAATACTTCCACCAAACAGAATAAAGAGATGAAGTATTAATCTGCAAATAAACTTTCTTAGTAGAGGTTTTGTATAAGTATTGTTTAGGCCTGCCAGCTGTAAATTGGTGTTGTTTCTTATTTTAAACTCGTTGAGCTAGACAGTGTAAACAATTTGGTCTCTCTGTGGTCTTTCAAAATCCTCCTGTGAATCTTCTCTATATTTTTTTATTATTATTATATAACTTTTATTTTATGCATTTACTGTAGAATAAGTGGCTTTTCAGATATTTGGGCCTAATTCACAGAGTACTGTAGCCAGTTGCTGTTTGAGACTGTTGCTGTTTACTACGGGACAAAAGATAATGCCCCCTGTTTGTGAACTTTTTCCATAAAATCTGTAAATGAAAGAGCTTTCTATATGAATAATTTAAGAATAGTCACATGATAAAATTTAGAATTCTCCTCACCCATTGGTTAGGAGAGAGAGAGAGGGAGAGGGAGGGGAAAAGGGAGAGAGAGGGAGGAAGGGAGAGGGAGAAGGAGAGGGAGAGGGAAATGGAAACTGAAACAGAAATGGAAATGGAAACGGAAACGGAAACAGAAGGAGTGGAAGTTCTAAGGAAGAACCTGTGATTCAAAGTTCATGAATTAACTAAACTTGTCTCCATATAATTTCAGTTGTTTGAGGACTTCTTTGATTTTTGCATCATATGGGACTAATGATCACAAGATGATCAGGTACATGAAGGTTTAAATCTGGCTGTACTTTGATGATCCTTTAGTAGGAAAGCACAAGTGTTTGTAAAATTATTGGTGATAAATTACCAAACTTGGTAAAATTCTGCATGAGAGCAGAATCAGGATCACACCTGTAATGCCAGAGTGACAATTTATGTCTGCAAAAGAAGTGAACGCTGTGCTAACACGATTACTGCCTTTAATAATAAAGACAATGATCAGGAATGCCTCTTTCTCTTAGGGAAGAAAATAGCAAAGCAATTTAAAATGTACTTCTTCAGCAGTTTTGTATATGATTATGTATAGTAATAAGAGCTCAATAATATCTGAACTCAGAAATTTTGGTGACCTAATATATTTCATACAGCTTAGGTCCCTGACACCACCTATTAGAAGTGATTTTATCTTTCTTCTGGTCATATGTGGCCTTCTCTTCTCTGTTATACAGGTTTTTGATGGACATTCACCACTGTAGCATTAGAGTATCTAATATTAGTGTAGCAAGAAGTACAAATTAATCTAGTCTAAATTTGTTCTCCCATCACTGCCTCAAAGAAAAAATGTGTTGGAATTAGGTTACTGTTTTGTCTGAATAAATTAAAGTTACCTACGAATACATTTTGCTGTGTATTTGCATTAAAACAAGCATAGTAAAGAGGAGAGCCTTCCATCTAAAGCAGAAACCTGCTGAGGTGTAAAATGGCCATTGTTTCTTGTGGGATTTAATTCCACTGTATCGGGTTGTGCAGGTGGAAAAATGATATGCACTTCACTTGGAAGAGAGAAGCAGCAATACTGATAACAAAGCTTATGCAACTTAACAAGGATTTGATGATGGCATGGTACACCTGATTATACTTGGGAGATACGCTTATTTACACACTATGTAAAAGATGCTATATATTACTCAAAGACACTACATGAAATACATTATGTGCTATATAGAGACTACATAAGGAACTGGGTCAGGTGATATTATATCAAGGAAACCCTCCCATTGAGTCACAAGATTCAGAGCAGACCCCCTTGCTTTCTGAACTTGAATGGATGAGGTAAGGAGCCTAGGTGTGGCTTAATCTGCTCCTAGTCACAGAGATGTCAATGTTTTATTTCTAAAGGATTATATGGATTATATGAATCCTTTATACTAAACTAAGATTATAAAGTGTGATCACAAAGCACCGTTCTAACACATTAGCATTCCGTTATGTTCCCAATCCACTTAGCGACTATCTGTAGTGATAAGGGCCCTCTCAGTCTGCAGAAGTAACCCTGGGAAGAATCCCTGCCCAAGGGGAGATCCTGGTTTGTAGCCCACTGTCATGTCCAGAGAGCTCAGAGGGCCCTATTTATGGGGTAAGATGATTGACTTATGGCCACATTTGCACACATATTAGTTTCTTCCAAATTTGGCTTGATATGGACTTTCTTCTAAATTTGGACAGCAGTGTGGTTAGTGTGTGTGGGATATGCATTGCTCAGATTAGCCCTTGGCTATTTGTCTTCTGTCTCCCGCAAATCCAGGATACAGCCATAGTGACCAGACACAGCCATTATGATTGCCATTGATGGTTATCTTCTTAGACCTCTCTAGACTTAGACTCTCTTAGACTTCTCTACTTAAGCTGGTGGTGGTGTGTGTGTGCTGCAGAGTACACTGTCACATGGGTTTCTCCACTTTAGATGTCAGGTCCTTCTCCAGATAAACTATATTTATAGCAAACTGTTTTACTGGGGTGAAAAAAAAAAAAAAAGTGTCAACCACAGTCTTCATAAAGGACTTGGGCTTTTCAATACCTTGAATCATTAAGCACCTTCAGATAAGGGTGAGATGGGGATATTGACTGATACACCCCAAGACAGCCTTCATACTCTCACCCACCAGCCAGGAGCCCGCATCAGGGAGGAGATGCACTGCAGCACTGTGTCAGCTGAGCTTCCCCTGCAATGAGGGTGCACAGCCTCATCACTGCAGACACGAGGATATAGCCAGTGCCAGGTCACCCTTCACCGTAACAAAATGGCATATCTTAGCACCCCAGAGGTCTTTTCATGCCCTTGATTTGATATGCAAATTAAGTAGTTAATTGAGAATTAAATTTTACTTCTTCGGTAAAATTCTAAACAACAATCCTCCAAAAAGCAATTAATCTAGTTACTGCATGTTAAACAGGAACTAGTTATTAAGACATAAGGAAGTAAAATATATATATATATATATATAAATCAGTTACACAGTTTCTACATCTGAATAAATATATCTAAAATAACTATCCTGTTTTATTAATGTAACTGACTCATTAGATACAAATTAAACATCTGTAGTGTAAACCAAATCTTAATATAAAATATTACTCATCTTAATACAGTATCCTCCCCTTTACACTACAGTGGACACAGCTAGTGGAACAGGCAAATGCCAGAAGTTAGCCATTTAAATACTTAATGATTGTGCACATTAAATTAAAACGGTCTGCAACATACATTTTGTAGTATTTTATTTGCAATTCAGATGTTATCTCTAGATGTATGTAAAGCTGTTAAACCTGCTAAAAATTTAAGATACTATAATAAACAGAAAATTGTAGCAATTCTTTTATGTTAATTTATTGACACTATAAATTCTTCAGGGCAGCAGCCATGAATACACTTTCCTGTATAAAACTAAAAACTACAGATAGAACCATGCAATAGAAATACTAACTAGGATTTGTATTTGCATGGATTTTTTTTCTGCTTTTCTTCCTTCCTTTCATCCTTCCTTCCTCCTTCCTTTTTCCTCTTTCTTTCTGCCTGCCTTTCTCTATTTTTTATATCATCATTCCAACAGTATGTGCTATTATTTTAAAATTTCCATAGTGACAAGTGATTTTAGGTATTCATTGATAAGATGCCTTAAAGGTCCTGATTTCCAGGACGTGGGCACTTTGTTATTTTGAAAAGCCAAACCTCTTTAATATCTTTCATAAAGACGGATAAATTCACTGTTTTTATTTTTTTTTCAGTCTCAAGGATACAGTATTTCATGTTTTAATTTTAGGATCTGTTTTTGTTTTTGCAGTATGTTAAAGGATTTTTTAAAGGTTAATTTTGCACCTTGGTTATTACATTTAGTTCTGGTGTTTTTTTAGTACTGGATTCTGACTAATCACTTATGACAAGACTGCAAGACAACCTTTTGCCTGCAGAAAGGGGGATGCATAGCAGCACCATCCCAGGAACAATCAGAGAAGGGAATTATGACTTTTAGAAATCTAATTTCCTCTCTTGCTTGCCCCTGCCTCTAAGGGGGGCACAAACTCCTACTACTCTGTGCCACCAGCCAACTGTCAGGTCAGCTCATCTCAGACGGCCGATGTGTTGAGGGGATGAAGCCAAAGCCCTGCATGTCCTCAAGTGCTGGCTGCCAATGCCCCATCAGGATGGGGATGGGTGGCCCTGCGTAGGCTGCTGTCATCACTCTCCAGCTTTTGCCATGACCTGCAGTTCCACTAGCCCATGCCAGGAAGCAAACCCTCCAGTCTTATTTTCCTGCACATTGGGGAAAAGAGTGTTTGACAATCTTATTTGGTAATTACGCCACTGAAACCAGTATTGAGGTCTCAATTTGGTAGTCGAAAAATACGAAGCAATCATATGCTACTCCGTTATCCAGCTGTAGCTGTCCTGGACACATCAGGCAAAGAAACTGATCTTGTAACGCCTGTGAGCGCTTGCACGTTTATTGGAGGTTTGGCCCTCATTGGATCCCTCTCTCCATCAGAAAATGAAAGAGAGCTTCATACAAATAAATGGATTGCGCTGCATTTACAGACATGTCAAGCTTTGAAAACCTCATGCTCTAGACAGCCTTGCATTGCTGCTAATTGGTATGTTTTTCTTTAAAATGTGAAGATTCTAACCTTTTACTTGACAGATATGTGGGTAAAATGCCACACAACATTTTGAAAGCTCATCTATAGTCTGCTGTTTATGAGCCTTGTTTATGTTGGAGCTCACACAGGAGTACACAAATGAAAAGGGTTAGCAGGAACACAACTGAATGGTTAACTTCAAATAGATGTGTAAACTAGGAAAGAAAGGTTTTCACCTACAGAAAGTCTAAAGATGTTACTCTTTTTTAAAAGTAACCATACAAACACGACATTTGACTCAGTAGATTTCTTTTATCATTACTTATCCCTAGATGTATCCCTGGACTTTTGGGGTGGTGAATAGAAGAAGCAGTTTCATTACTTTTTTTTTTTTTCCTTTTTTCTTTTATTTTTTTTCTCCTAATCTTATGAAATTGCTACAAGGAGAGAGTAAATGGGATTCAGTTTCTCTGTGAGATTTAACAACAGAACTGTTTACAGTGTTGCAATCAGTCATGTTTAAAGTAGAGCTACTAACTGCATAACTGAATAAGGGAATACTTTGGAAACAAAAGGGTTGCATAACAGGCAAATTTAGCTTGTAGAATCTTTAGTGTGCACTGTATAAGAAATTTCATAAACCCTAGGGAGAGATTGCAATTTTGTTGGTGGGTGCAAAATGCTAACTTAGAAAAACTAAAACAACAAAAGTATGGATATAACTGACAATCAAAAAGCTGGGTTAATTTTTTTATTCTTTTTCCAGTAGGAACTTCAAATTTATACACACAGATGGCTTTGTACTTATCGTTCATGCCTATTCTCTTCAGGAAACTAAGCACTGTACTAGAAAACCAGAAGTTTCAGTGAAGTTTCATTCCAGCTAGGTGGTAAGGGTAAGAATACCAGCAGGGGTGAATCACTACATAGCATTTTAAATTGGAATTATTTTGGAGTCTTCCCCAATTCTCTTCTTCCTGACACAACTTGGAGGTGGCAGCACTGTCTCTGAATTTCCACAAAGACATTGGTCTTTTGTCTTTACAAACCAACTGCTGACCTGTCTGACTGATGCAACAGCATTCAAATCCTAAGCAGTGCTTTGAGAAGAAAAACTTTACCATAACTTCTTGGCTACTGCCAGTAACTATTGGCTCTGAAGCAACTGTAATACTGAAACACTTTAAAAAAAAAAAAAAAGTGAAAAATAAAAACTTACCTTTCCATAAGGAGCAGTACCCTGATGATTAAAATCTGGGAAATTGTTTTGAAGAAGTGACCCAAATCTCCTGAAGCTTGAAAGTGTGAAATGTGGGAAGCCTGTGACGTTTCAGTTAAGAAAGTTATTGGTTCTGCAGAGCTAGCCAGAGATTCAGCTTGACTCAGCAACAATATCAGCCTGCTCTCAATAATATCATAACATAGAAGGTGCAGTTATTTTCTTCCTAAAAGGAGGTGCAGTGACACACTATGTTGAGATTTCAGTGAATTCCAAATTATTACCCTTATTATTAATGTCTCTAGGGACATTCCTGTGTAAGAAACATGAGAAATACCCAGCGGCTTCCTCACACTCCATTTGGTCAGTAATCTTGTTAGTTCGGGGATTTTTGTCATTGTTGTTGTTTTTATAATGAAGAGAGGAGAAACAGATTCTTTCGATACTTAAGCTTACTGCACGTAACTTTGAAGTATAACTTTGAAGTATATGGGGTAGTGTGTATGCTCCATGCCTGAGTTTCAGTGGGGTCGCAAAGGACCGTGGTCACACTGTATCAATGCCTAATTCTATATGATAATAGAGGTTTCAATATCATGTCTGTTCATCCTGATGTTGTTCTCTGTGCGTTCTTTCTTTCCATTCAAGGTATGTCTTCGAAAGTTGGTATGCAGAGAAACAATATTCCAAGCAAAATGTCATGTGTCTTCCTTCCTTCAAATTTTGTATTAGTATAGTTAGGTAACTCCAGTTAACTGCTAGCTATTCGCTTTGGCTGTGACAAATGATTTGTTTCATCTGCACAATGTATGTCAGTTAGCCAGATCTTAGAGCTGGATTTGCTTCTACCTTTTCCATAAAGTGAGCACTACCAGCACTCCTACAAGGGTTTTAAGCTTCAAAGATCAGATTTCACTTCAGAATAAAGCTAAATAAATTGTTGTTTCTGTATTCTGTGCTAAATTAGACAAAATGTCTGAAAAGAGACATGAGAATCCAAGTCCTAAGCCACTTATCCGTGGCCTAACAAGTCACCCTTTCTCTAAGCTTTATGAATCTGTCTCTCTCTCCATTTTTTTTTTCTTCCTGGAATAACACAGGTATAACTGTAAATGTAATATGTCCCAGCAAGATGGAAGAAGTAGGTCTTAAATGTTTCAGTGACAATCTCAGGCTTATCCCCTTCTTGCCGCTTCCCTTTCCCTGAAGCGTTTCTAATAGCCCAATGCTCCACTTCAGCATCCTTTTTGAATTTCTGTCACTTCTTGGCTTCTGCCCTCCATTAGTCCACTAATATCATCTGCCCAAACACTTCTCTTGCCGTTACCTACTGCACTGTCAGTTCTTATTCCCCTTCTAGTAACTATTCTCTCTTCCACGTCTTGCTGTTTAAATTGACATAAAACTACTTCCATGCAGAGCCACAAAAGTCATCTAATCTATTGTTCTGTTGGTACTTTGAAACAATACTAATAAATGGAAGAAATGTCCTTTTAATCTATGTAAGTTCTGCTACTTTGTCATGATGGGATGAATCAAATCAGTGGAAAGGTTTCTATCGATTTCATTGAGTTTCTGGACAGTAGTTCTCTTACATTTCTCTAGATGCCATACGATTTCTATTTTTTATTGTCATTTCAACTAATTTTCCTAGTACTAAAAGTAAAGCTTGCCACACTGTAACTCCTTGATCACCCTTTTAGTCTTTTTTGAAGATAAACAGATTTTGTAACTTTTAATCCTCACACATAGTAACTGATTTTAATGACAGCATATTTTTAACAGTTGATTTACTTCATTTTTAGATTCTGCAAGAACTCCTGATGACTACCATTTAGTTAGATACTTTCTGCTCTTTGAGAATCTCTTTCTTGACACCTCAATACACACCCACATCTCATCTTCGTTACTAAAAAGAAAGATGACGGGGAAATATCTTCATTTGCTATGAGTACTACAGTACAGAAATTTAATTTCTCTGCAATACTGTCTCATTTATAGCTGACCAACTAATAGGTCCACAAATTTTGTCTTATGGCTCCCCCATTTTGATAAAGCATATGTTTGTTTTTTTAGCATTTTCATTCTCTGATAGATGGATTATTTGTTCCTCAAATTCCTTCCTCCGCTTTTCTAATTTTACTTCTTTCTATTGTTTTCAAGATGATTGGATTTGGGCTTTCCCAATGATACATTTTAGGCTCAAATAACTTAAATATTGAACCTTGACATTTAACTATATTGATCTTTTCCTTGCCTTCCCATTTTCTTTTATTTGTTTAGGGATGTTTGTTCTGAGACTTTTTTGCTAAGTACCCTTCATGCTGAGACTAAAGATTTTTATTTGAAAACTTTTGATTGAGGATAATTCTTGTTTATATCCTTTTTTTTTTTTTCTTGGGGGGTGGGGGTGGGGGATGGGAGTGGGGATAAAGGTTTACCTGTTCTTGCTGAGAATAGAATAATAAACTACTAGATTTTATAACGAACATTCTCCCCCACCCCCCCCAAAAAAAGAAAAAGAATAACATTGCATTATGTTCATGTTTTATCAGTTTTTTTTAAAAGCTTTGTTTTGAGATAAGTCCTGTTATTTAGGTTGATGTGAGACTACAGCTTTCAATAAACAAACATTTCAAGTGTTAAAAATAGATTTCCAAAGCATTATTTGATTCCTCCATATAAAGATTACTGTTGGGGCTGTTATATTGGACTTTGATCCTTTGCTGAGTTTCTCCAGCATAGTGCATTTAATATATTTTCCTTGATTGGCCTGATAGTGTAATAGGAATACACATATAGAAGGATTATTTAAGATTTATAGTTTGTCCATGTATTAGCTTCTCCACACTACAGCTTTCTCACAAAACTGTTAATAAGTATTTTAAAATTCAGTTCATATTTTGTTTCTTTTTTTCAATCCATATTTAATATACAATGACATGGCACAGCATATAGGGATCATTGGCCCTCATTGGCATTAACTTCACACATCTTATTTCCGTTTTTTCTACGTGAAAAATAGAGCATAGAATAGAATAGAGCATAGAATTTCCATAGTATAGTGTAGAAAATTATGATGCTACTCTAAGCTATCAAATAGGTAGTGTGTGGTAGTGTGTGCTACAAATTTGACAGAAAAAGCATTTTAGATATGCTGTAAAATCATCGAACAAATAAAATATTCATTACTTGCACAGGTGGATTAAAATCAATAAATGCCATTTTGTTGCTATAAACTGTCTGATGTAACAAACATCAGCCTGGCTGAGGCACATATTCATATGCAGGAATAGTTTTTTTACCTGAGTTTTTCCAGTTAGGCACCTAGGTCTCTATTGGGATTAAGTGCCACAATTTTTAAAGATGTCAAGCTGATGTGATATCCAAGAAATCAGTTGAAATCGCTAATAATCATGCCTGAAAATGAGTATTAAAAAATAGGTCTGATGAAGTTAGGACTAAAACACACAGTGAATTGTAGGGTCAAGGGACAAGACCTTCACTTACGATCATCACCTGATAGTCAGTCATAGGTTTGAGGATCTAGTGTTGTGATTCAGAATTTATTTTCCCTCTAAGTATTCTATGCATGTTGTTGGCATCATTGGGATGTTGTAAGCTGCAAGGTGTTTGATGAAAAAAAAGGCAGAATTTACAAGCACAGACTCCAGTTACTTGGATAAAGGGTTATATAGTTTTCCCTTTTAATTCAGAGTCCCGAGTACTTGTTTTACAAACTGCAGAGTGCCCTCAAATGTATTGACTTCATTGTGGAGTCAGAGTATTTACTGTGTAATGCTGAGTCACATAAAAGAGAAAGGCAGTCACTAGGCTATCGAAAAAAGTGATGGAGACGCTGGCCTCCTCGCCCAAAAAGTCAAATACATCTTTTTTTTTTTCTTTTTAATTATCTTTTTAACATAAGCAGACCAAGAGATACACTGCCAGAAGCGTATTACACAGTATATGTCACTGTAATGCTGAAATTGTTTTATCCTGCTGGTGCTCCACCTGCTCCCTCCTAAAACTAGTTATCGTGCACGTACATAGGTAGGCACATGCGTGCACGGTACATACCCCAAATGCAGCAGTCTTGCTAGCACGCTAGAGGGAGCCATGACATAATTGCAATGACCACTTCTTTCCCCAGTTAGCAGAACTTGCATAGAAGATACCTGGACATCCTGAGACACCCTGCGGGCTTGGCATAGGCTACGGAATAAGGAAAAGAAAGCATAGCACTCAAATTGCGGTGATACGAGGTCTCCTGGTAGCTCAGGGGCTAACTCTGGTGTTTGTCACATTTTAAAAATAGTGCTGCTTTTTATAGGTGACTTTTCCAAATAAGTGACTTGGACGAATACACCGATTTTCATCAGCCAATCTGAAGCCTGCATTCAGAAAGCGAAGCCCATTTTGTAAACATATCCTTTATTTCGTCTGTCGCTGTCACGCAGAAAGTTGGCACGTCTGAGAGTAGTGATTTTACGCTGCCACTAATGTATGTATAGTTTATTTATACATGGCATTTTAACACAGCATTAGTTTTACAATGGTTACTAGCAGACTCGTTCTGCATGGCAAACTATCCGTTTCAAAGCTGCAAGGAGGTCTTCAGGATGGGAGATGGGTCTAGAAAGAACACTTATTGGGATTTATACATTAGTAAGACTTTCTCCAATGCGAATGATGTTTATGGACATAACTCAGATAGGGCTGGTTTTCCTATTGAGCAAGGCAGAAAAGCAGCTTCCTTAACCAAATCTTTTAAAAGCCGCTCCTAAAATAATTGCGAGGAGCGTCTTATAATTGCTCCAGAGTTGGTCTCTCCCTCCCCCCCCCCCCCTTGTTTTTTTCTTCTCATTTTTCTTCCTTAAACCTTAAATGATTCATGCTACTTACACGCTCGTCACTCACAGCTCGCAAATGGCAGCTTCCCTTCGGCACTCCGGCAATCCGAGCTCTCAGCCTCCGGCCTCCCCCCGCGCCCCAGAGCCCCCCCAGCGCCGTGCCATGGGCGGAGGCGGGCGCCGCGGCCGCGAACCCCGCACCGGGGGCTGCCGCCGTGACCGCCCCCCCCTTCCCCGGGGGGGTCCCCCGTGTTCCCCGCGGGGATAGGAAGGATGAGACCCACTCGGGGCGGCTCCTGCAAGAACCGGGGCGGGGGCATGCGGGGAGGGGGCTCCCCATCCACCCGCCCTCCCCTCCCCGCAGCCCGGGGCTGTGCAGGTCCCCGAGAAGGGGAGAGGGTGGGGGGGGACGGGGGAGTCCTCCCCGCTCACCTCCCTCGGAGCGATTTGAAGGAGGAGCGCGGCGGGGGTGTCACACCCGATACACACACACACACACCCCAAAAAAACTCGCGTCTCCTCTGTTTTTTTTTTTCCCACCCGTCATCACGTAGGAGTTGTTAATACGTCTTAAAAATAAATAAAAAAAAATAAATAATAAAAGAAAATAAAAAATAGAATAAAGAAAAAAAATAGAAATAAAAAATGAGATATTTTCAAAAATAAAAATAAAAAATAAGGAATAAAAATAAGAAAACTAAAAATAAATAAAAATGAAAATGAAAGAAAAAGAAAAAGAAAAAGGGAGGAAAACCGCGGCCGGGGGTGAAAGAGGGTGGTGAAAGGGGGAGTGAAGGGAGGGACGCGGGGGGGGAGAAGGGTGGTTGTGGATGGGGGTGTGCATTGGGGGTGCCCCCTCATCCCCCCCGACCCCCGCGCACGCCGCGCGCCCGGCAGCGCCGCGATCTCATCAATGGCACCCGCCGCCCGCCGCCACCGCCCCGCCCCCGCCCCCCCCCCTCCTCCCACCATTTCGCAGCCCTCCCATTGGCCGAGCGGCGCCGGGGCGGTCCGCCGGCTTGGCCGGCGATTGGCTGCGCGTGGATCAGTATCAATGTTTAAGCCGCGGCGTGCGGCGCATAGAGGCAGTCGGCGAGCGGCGCTGGGAGAGCGCGGCGAGGCGCGGCGGCACCGCCAGTGCTGCAGTGAGGGAGGCGAGGCGGAGAGAGGAGGAAAAAAAAAAAAAAAAAGAAAAAGAGAGAGCGGCTCCAACTGTTGAATTTTCGCTGAATCTCCACTTGCTCCGCGGGCGGCTGGTGAAATGGATCTGGCTTACCAGGGATCGGCGTGGCTTTTGCGTGCTGTCTGGCTGGGGCTGGAGACCGTCTGTTTGAGAGGGGCCACCCGTCAATGAGGCGGAGAAGAGATCGGGTGTTTCCTTGGGGTTTTGAGAGCCTCTCCACCACAGGTTGCAGAATTAACTGTGTACTTTGGGGTCCGGACTCAAATAAAGGAGAAAAAAAGCAGTGCAGGACTGAGACTCGGAACTAGATCTTTGAGCTATGCATTGGGAACTTATGGGTTGTTTTTTGTTTTTATTTTTTGCTCTTTTAATCTGAAAGATCTCTGATTATTTCACACATAACACTGAGGAAAGGTGGTTAAAAACACTCAGCAAAGCAGGAGACAGACGCGCCTCTGTGCCAGTGAGTGGATAACAGCCTTGTTTTCCTGATCCTCAGTCTCCAGGAGAAAGAGGTATAGTAAAAGTGTAGCTGGATCCGACACCCCCTTCTCTCATTCCTTTTTTTTCCCCTCCAAAACATAAATCTGATTATCTTTTTCTGTCTATAGAGTGAGTCAGAAGCGTTAGGAAGAAGCTGCAACTAATGTCTGTGAAGGGAGGAACATGAGGCGATAGTGAATGTGATTTGTTCCGCTGGATCTGACTCATCCAGCAGATTCAAACACCTGCATTTCTGGATCTGCCATTCACTTATTTCTGGTTGTAAAAAGAATCTGAAAATTTACCCTTCCCCAATATTTACTTATACAGCATATTACTGGGAAAGGTGAATCAGACAGGGTGAATGCATCTGGCATTGCCGCTGTTCTCCCCACTACACCAAGATGCCCGGAGAGACTGCTAAAGCTTGAAAGGGCTGCAAAAAATGCATCACACCAGCCACAGATCTGCATAGGCTTTAAGATAAGCGAATTAGTCGATTAAAAGATCTGCCACTTTATTCATCATCCAGATTGTTTTTTCTCTTCCTCTCCCCTCCCTTAAATGAAGAGGACTAGGCGGCAGTGTCATTGGAAGGAGATGCTGAATAGAAAGAAAAGAGAGGCACTTGACAGCGCAGCCTTGTGAATACAGAGACTGTTTCCCTTTTAGCGAGAGACTAAGAGAGTGTGTGTGTGGTGGCTTTTCTTTCTCTCTCTCCCCCCACCCCCTTAGTCTTTTCCTTTCTCTCTCGCTCGCTTTTTTTTTTTTTTTTTTTTAAGTCTAGCCGTGCAGCCATGGGTTGCCTGTTGATTTCCTCTCGACTGGAGAGAAAAGCAAACTGGAATTAAACTGCATCTAGAAAAGTGCAGCTCCTCAGACAAGCATATGCAAACACGCATAGATACACAGAGAAAGGATGTGGTGGTGGCGGCGGCTACTGGCCTATCTTAAAGAAACCCAAGTGTGCATCTGATTGAGCACAGCCTGTGATTTCTCTTAAAAGATATATGTTTACTGCTAAGGATGATGATCAGCTGGTGGGTTTCTTAATTTTTTTCCATCCCAAACGGTTGAGTGGGAGGCTGGTAGTAGAGGGAGAGAAAGGAAACTACAAATCCTGACACTAGTTTGTTGTGTCTTTTGTTTTGTTTTGTTTTCCCCTCTACCCTCCAATTCTCATTTCCTTGCCTTCTGATTCGGGAAGGAAAGAGTGAGGGTGTACGAGACAGAGAGGGGGAAATACCGATGGCAGCGAGATGCAGCTCTCCGCCGCAAGCAATGCAAGATTAGATCTCTAAATGCAGCAAAACACTCCCTGAAAACCAACAACCCCGCGGTGCAATCAGACATTTCACTGCCTCTCACTGCACACGAAGAGGGCTTCAACAACAAGCTGAGACTTCTTTTCCCTTCTGTCTCTCTCTCATCCCTCCACTTCATCAATCGCATCGCAAGTGATGAGTAGCAAATAAGCTTTACTCCCTTTGCTTACAGACCTGTGGCCACCACCCCTTTCCCCATGTATATATAAATACACGTCTTAAAAAAAATCTTTTTGATCGTTTTTAGAAAAACAACCACCGCCGCCGATTTTTTATGATTGTTATTTTTATTATCCTTTGTACATCTGCGGAGATTCAAGGATCTGGAACACTTCGCCTGCCCGGAGGAGAAGATCTTTTTGCCAATTTTCTGATTTTTGAAATCCTCCCCCTGCCGAAGTTGGACAGCCGAAGTAACTGCGAGGGGACTGCAAGCACGGCAAGCGCTTGCTGAAAGGCTGCCGAGGCTGCTCCCCCCTCCCCCGCGGCCCCCCCGCTCGCTCGCTCCCTCCCTCTGAGCTACATGGTCCATTTGCTGCCTCTCATCCTGTGTCTCTGCAGATGTTTTAGAGCAACAGGTTCAGGAACTTAAAATATAGGGGTGGGGAGAGAGGAGGAGAGGAAAAAAAAAAAAAAAAAAAAGGAACGGTGCTGGAGGAGGAAGAGCAATCCCCGCGCAGGAGGCAGAGAAGACGGGGACAACCTTGGTCGCCGCTGCAGTTGCTGCCACCCCCACCCCTGCTCGGGGATGTACCTTTCCATTTGTTGCTTCTTCCTGTGCTGGGCTCCCGCCCTGTCGCTGAAGAACCTGAATTACTCGGTGCCGGAGGAGCAGGGAGCGGGCACGGTCATCGGGAACATCGGCCGCGATGCGCGGCTGGCGGCGGGCGGCGGGATGCTGCCCGCGGAGCGCGGCGGCCCCGGCGGTGGTCGCGGCGCCAAGTCCACCTTCAGGGTGCTGGAGAACTCAGCCCCGCACCTCCTCGACGTGGACGGAGAGAGCGGGCTGCTCTACACCAAGCAGCGCATTGACCGCGAGGCGCTGTGCCGGCGCAGCGCCAAGTGCCAGCTGTCCCTCGAGGTGTTCGCCAACGACCAGGAGATCTGCATGATCAAGGTGGAGATCCAGGACCTGAATGACAACGCACCGGCATTCCCATCCGACCAGGTGGACATGGACATTTCGGAAAATGCCGCGCCGGGCACCCGCTTCCCCCTTACCAGCGCCCACGACCCAGACGCTGGGGACAACGGGCTGCGCACCTACCTGCTCACCCGTGATGATTACGGCCTCTTCTCCCTTGATGTGAAGTCACGTGGTGATGGCACAAAATTTCCAGAGCTGGTCATCCAGAAGCCATTAGACCGTGAGGAGCAGAGTCACCACACCCTGGTGCTGACGGCACTGGATGGCGGCGACCCACCACGCTCAGGCACGGTGCAGATCAATGTGCGCCTCATTGACTCCAACGACAACAGCCCTGTCTTTGAGGCAGCCTCCTATGTGGTGGAACTGCCAGAGAACGCACCGCTGGGCACGGCTGTCATTGACCTCAATGCCACTGATGCCGATGAGGGCACCAACGGGGAGGTGCTCTACTCCTTCAGTGGCTACGCGCCTGAGCGTGTCCGCGACCTCTTTAGCATTGACCCGCAGAGTGGCCTCATCCGTGTCAAGGGCAACCTGGACTATGAGGAGAGTGGCCTTATAGAGATCGACGTCCAGGCTCGGGACCTGGGACCCAACCCTATCCCTGCTCACTGCAAAGTCACCGTCCGCCTCATTGATCGCAACGACAACGCGCCCACCATTGGCTTTGTGTCCGTTCGCCAGGGAGCACTGAGTGAGGCTGCCCCACCGGGCACTGTCATTGCCCTGGTGCGGGTCACCGACCGTGACTCTGGCAAGAATGGGCAGCTCCAGTGCCGGGTGCTGGGCGGTGGTGGTGGGCCTGGAGCCGTCCCTTTCACCCTGGAGGAGAACTATGACAACTTCTACACTGTGGTCACTGACCGTCCCCTGGACCGTGAGGCACAAGATGAATACAATGTCACCATCGTGGCACGGGATGGGGGCAGCCCCCCACTCAACTCCACCAAGTCGTTCTCTGTCCGGATCCTCGATGAGAATGACAACCCACCCCGCTTCAGCAAGAACCTCTATGTGTTGCAGGTGCCTGAGAACAATATCCCTGGGGAATACCTGGGCTCTGTATTGGCTCAGGACCCGGATCTGGGGCAAAATGGGACAGTTTCTTACTCCATTCTGCCTGGGCACGTAGGCGACGTCTCCATCTACACCTATGTCTCTGTCAACCCAACAAATGGTGCTATCTATGCCCTGAGAAGTTTCAACTATGAGCAGACAAAGCACTTTGAGTTTCGCGTGCTGGCCAAGGACTCGGGTTCACCCCACCGTGAGAGCAATGCCACAGTACGTGTCACCGTGCTCGATGTCAACGATAATGCACCCCTCATTGTCCTGCCTGCCCTCATCAATGACACTGCTGAGCTGCAGGTGCCACGCAACGCTGGGGTGGGCTACCCGGTGGGCACTGTCCGTGCCCTGGATAGTGACTTTGGGGAGAGCGGGCGCCTCACATACGAGATTGTGGAAGGCAACGAGGAGCACCTCTTTGAGATGGACCCCACTAGTGGTGAGATACGCACCTTGCACCCCTACTGGGAGGAGCTCAGCCCTGTGGCTGAACTTGTGGTAAAAGTCAGTGACCATGGCAAGCCCAGCCTCTCTGCTGTGGCCAAGCTCATTGTCAGGGCCTTGGCGGGGCCCCTGCCCGAGGCTGGTGAGCCACAAGTGAATGGCGAGCAGCACCGGCGACCACACTGGGACTTGTCTCTGCCCCTGATCGTGACCCTGAGCACTGTCTCCATCATCTTGCTGGCTGCCATGATCACTATTGCTGTGAAGTGCAAGCGAGAGAACAAGGAGATCCGCACCTATAATTGTCGCATTGCTGAGTATAGCCACCCTCAGCTGGGAGGAGGGGGAGGCAGTGGTGGGGGAGGAGGAGGCAGTGGCAGTGGAGGGGGCAAGGGCAAGAAGAAGAAGATCAGCAAGAATGACATTATGCTGGTGCCCAGTGAGGGCGAGGACAGCCGGGGCCCCCTCAATGTCATGAACGTGGTGAGCAGCCCATCCCTGGCCACCTCACCCATGTACTTTGACTACCAGACCCGCCTGCCCCTCAGCTCTCCCAGGTCTGAGGTGATGTACCTGAAGCCCGCCTCCAACAACCTGACTGTACCCCAGGGACATGTGGGCTGCCATACCAGCTTCACAGGGCAAGGGACTAACGCCAGCGAGGCTCCCCCGAGCCGGATGTCCATAATTCAGGTAGGAGACTTTTAGAATACCCTGGACCTCACTTTAGACGCTGGTTTAACTTTCCATTTTGTCTGCAGTGAAATCTGCTGTAAGGCACCACTGAGGAGATCAACCCAAGTCATTAAGGAGAGGTGGACTTAATAAAAGTTGAAACAGATCACATTTGATGTGTCTGGTTCTGCTGTCACACTGGCATTTCCTGTGTGGTTCAAAAGTAAGTGCTCACTGAAACAAATGGAGCAGTGTAAAAGAGGTGCATGTAAGAGTGCAGGTAGGCGCTTAATCTTGGGGAACTTTGGGTTATTTTCCCAGAAGATCATCAGACAGAGGTGGGCGCTTCCGCAGGTTTCACATTGCTTTGGTTTGGGGTGTAGAGGGGGGAGGACGTTTCTGAAGCAGTCATATCATCTGTAGTAACATGCCATGGGAGAAACTCTACACACTGAGGACATCTATTGCAACAGTGTATTATAGCCCTCCAATCCTGTATGTAAATATGAGCTATCTTTTCCAGATGTATGTTTTTAATTTTTTTAATTTCCTTCTTTAGAATATATATACATAAATATTTATTTTTGACACAGAACAGTATCATTGGGGCCCCATTGCCTCCTCCTCTCCCCATAAACAACCTCCAATTTTTGCTTAGTCAAGTAGAAAAATTGTACGTGGCAACTCCTTTCTACCCCCAAATGTTAACAAAACTCATATCCTGTCATAAAACAGCAAAACAACTAGTCAGATTTCCAGTAGCCTGAGTCAATATTGATTATTGCTTTATAGTGAAAGACTTATGTGCTCTGTCTTTTACCAAAGTTCATTTAGAAATTACAGCTGGGCTGCATTCTGCTGTCAGTTATATCCACACTGTCCTCTACTGACTTTTGTGACTCTGAGAAATGGCAGAATTTGGACCATTGGATATAGGATGCTAATCAAGTGACTTAATTTCTAGCAGATAGTTTAAAATCCAAACTCGGAAGATACATTCCAGAACAGTGAACTCACAGAGTGAAGGTGAGGGCAGAATTTGGCTCCAGTTGATTTAATTTAAAATATTACTTCATGATTAATGCAGCTTAATGTTCAAATACTACAGATATGTTCCAAAGTGATTTTTAACATTTGGATTGAAAGCAGGCTCTGGATAATGACTATTAAATATATTTGAAATGTCATATCTGTTTTGTCCTGTGGTTCTCCTAATATGCTGTTCTGAGTCATAGGGGAATGAGCTGAGTGTATCAGAAGTGACACAGGCTCATTTTGTGTATGCGGCTAGTGGGAAAGAAGTTGCACTGTAGACACTTGATGTTTTGAAAGAAAATTCATTATACCTTTGAGTTATCCTACCCTACAGTCTGTGGACATCAAATGTTCTAGTTGCCAGCTGCATCTAACATTTTAAACTAAATAGAGGTGGCCATCAGTAATTGTCAAGTAACCAAAATTCTGGTAACTGTGAATTGAATATTTTTAACAGAAAAAAAAATAATAATAAAAAATCTGTCTGTACAAGGTCACTGTGAACTAATCCTCAACCCGCTATTGAGTTGTGTCACAGAAACAATTTCTTTTTATGCCTATCATGAAGTTGTGTTATTATCAATTAGGTAAGCAGAACAATACTTAAAATCTGGAATTGATTTTAACAAAAAGTGACACTTCAGGAAAAAGTTTAGGTTAGGGCACAACCAGATATAATTTGATTTATAATTCAAGCTTTACAAGACAAATAACTTTCAATGACATATTTGTTTAAGTTATGTCAACTTTTTTTTTTTTCAATGTAAAATGGAGTGGTGAGAATGCTAAAAAAAAAAAAGAATAATATATTTTTTAACCTACTGACAAGTGTAATAGTTACTAAAAGACAGAAAATTTTACCTTCCTACAACTATGTAATGTCTATATAAAGCAATTAATTCATGTATTGATGCTACTGAGTAGTAAAGATTCAATTGTAGTGTAAAATCCCTATGGAAAATATGACTCCTTTTTTACAGTGTTCACTGTATATCAGTCATGACTTTTTTTTTTTTCTTCCGTGAGACCTATATAAAGCTATAAGAGGAATTTCCTCCCTTAATAAGGTGTGTTGTGGTTTCTGTAAGTGTTTTCAACACAGGAAGTGTGGGAAATGTTTACTGTAACTTCACACAGCACATACTGGTATATCTAATATTTTGCTCTTGCTTTCCTCGAATATCTACACAGAGTGTTTGGGATGTTTAGATGGTGGTAACAGATTAGGAAACATTTTTTCTGTAGTGATTCAAACATAGTTTTTAATGCTATACTGTGTAGTTATATTAACAAAACACCATATGAAACCAAGCAGTTTTCTATTCAGGAAAGTCCCAGACTCAAAGTAGCTAGATGGGAATATCTGATCCTCTTCACTATGATTTTGTATTACTAAAATACATTTTGTATTCACCATCTCCAGAGTAAATATTATATAAGATTTGCATTTAGACAGTAGAATGTACATTTAGAATGTATACAGTACTTTCTGTCTGGTCCTTTATTTCTGTGTCATGTAAAATTCAAACTGCAAACTTACACAGAAACAGTAAAGGATAAGCCCTCTCTCTGGGTCTAATACATCCTTAATCACTCCAGAAAACCTGCGTCTGGAAGCGCAAATTGCACAGTTAGAATCAAAGGTATAGCCAGTGGGGGGGAGGGAAGGGGGAAGGTGCAGAATCCAAACAGCTGCTTTATCAACTCCTTTCATTAATCAATTCAAAAAAGCAAAAAGGTGTTGTTACCTCAGTAAAGGAAAGCTAAATGTTTTGTAGTGAATATTCACTTTAGTTTTTCCAGATATATTACTGAGTTGTGATAATCCTACACTATATAATTTATACAGTGGATCTGCTTTCCTTCACTCTCATTTTCTCGGCAAGAGTTTAATGGCAGATTTCTGTAGCAGGAAGCCGTTATTAAAACTTTATGTTTATATATATATATATAAATATAAATATATTTACTTATACACTATGGATTTTTATATATATATATATATACACTAAGTGTTCTATTATTACTTAGTACATTCAATTGAGTTTATAAATATTTAAAATCAAATAAATAATTTCTTTCTTAGTAAGATCCAAATTTTCTCACTCTTATTGGGAGTGCCTAATGTTTTGTTTTGTTTTGTTTTGTTTTTTGTTTTGTTTTTCTTTGCAATAATGGCTATTAACATTAATAAGTATCATGATTCCCCAATTTCTGATGAATAGTATTTTGTTCTACAGACATCTCAGTTTGTATCAATGTACACCTGTGGGTTAAACTCACTGGCTATGGGTTTCAGACTGATGCCAAAGGACCATCACTTGAGTAAAAAACTGCTTCATATGTGTTAGAGCTGTGTAATCTCGCCCCTCTTTAAGCAACTTCTGTTCATTAGTCACAAGGTTTAAAAACTTTGTGTTTATTCACTACTTTGTAGCATTTGGCTATATGCAGTTATTACATGTTATTTATGAACAACGAAATTATTCAGTACCATATTAATTAAATAGTTATATATATATATATGCACACATATAGGTACATATAAAATTTTGGACCAATAGACAAGGATGCTGAATACCTCCAGCATAAGAGAGGCATTGGCATAATAGAGCTGCAAATGCTTAGAGTCTGTGAAAATAGACCATTTGCGATTTGAAGAACAGTGTTTAACTGGGAAGTTAGAACAGCTACACATTAGCATGTTTCCTTGTTTTTTACTTCAGCAATCGTATTCTAAACATTCTTTAGAAACAGTGCTTTCAAATGGTGAGTCAGTAAAAAATATTTAAATATAAGCCAGTGCAATACAATTCTTATCACCAAAATCAAAATTCTGTGCAACCTTTAAATAAATTAGGGCCCAAACTATTACTTTTTCTTGGGGAAAAAATGAGAAAAGCAGGAGAAAATGGAGTCTCTTCATGGCTGAAAGACAATATGTATTCACTCTAGAATTTAAAGACTACTGGGCAAATTCTATTCATCTTGTTCTGGTGAGTACATCAACTTGATCTACTCGCCTGGTTAAGAGAAACAGTATTTTGTTTTATTTTGAAGAGCAGTCATTAAGTATTTGTATATGTAAAGCATATATATGTATAGATATAAATATGAAAAATGTATAAACTTACACACACATGTTCATATCTCTCCTACCAAAAAGTTCTGTGTTAATCAGTTTGTATTAGCATGGGAAAATCTTTCCCTGGTTGAGCAAGTCACAATTTCTTTTCCTGCAGGTTTCCAACAGATAAAAGTATGGATGGATAAAGGGAAATGAATAGGTTCTTTGAATAAATAGGTTCTGGAAAAAGATTCCTCGAAGTGATGTGATAGGGGTGTAGAAACCTGTATACATATACAAAGATTGTTGATGATCCTAGAAATTATTTTTTATGTCACTTGTAGTGCAACTTGGAGAGATTTGTATATGTATGAGGAATGAGAAGGGACTGAATAAAGGAGGCAGTGGTCATAGCTTTTGCTAAACAAACAACAAAAAAGAATGACTGTGCTGCAAGAAATTCTCAAGCTGGGAATCACTGCAGTTGCTGTACCAGGCAGTCCTGTAGCATTTTAAGATAAAGTACAGATCATTCTTAATACTTCAGGCACCTGATGTTTATGATGCGTCAACAGATTACTGTCAAATCCCAGTGCAGCTTCATTGCCAGGTGCTTGGTAGTACATAAGAAGAAGCAGTCTTCAAGGGAAATAAAAATATAATTTGTATTAATGCTGCCCTGTCTTTAGATATAATGTTGTTCCATGCTTTACTTTGAGAAACTTCAGCTCAGAAATTTTAGGATTGCAAAAAGAAGCACAAAACTTTCCTTACAGAAGTTGCATTCATTCTCAGGATTTTACATTCTTGTCATAAATCAGTCAATAAGTCTGATTTCTGTATCTTCTGCTGCAAATGAGGAGTATGATTCTCTTGCATTTTAGCTGATAAGGTTTACATTTTGCACTAAGGGGATTTGGGGGCAGTTTTACACATTTGCAGGTAGACAAGTCTGTACTGTATACATGTTTGGATTTTGCAGCTACATATTCTAGGGCCATATCTAAGGATTGTTATCAAATGTAATATCAGAACTGCCTTACTACAATGCATTATGGTAGTTTTTACAATCTGTCAAGGTTAGATTTCTTGCAAAATAACTCCTATGAATGCTTGCATTATGTAAATACAGTCTGCAATTAGTATGATTTTGTGTTTTGTAGTTCTGTAGTGTTAGGTTTACTTATTCATCGAAGTATATTGGGGTTGACTGGATAAAAATTGCAGGACAGAACCTTTTTTATGTTTTGCTGAAGCATTATCTCATTCCTCCTCAAGATACCCTGATAGCACAATGTACATACACCCTGGGACCAGATCTGACAACCTAGAGCTCATCCTTGCATCCACCCCAGCTGCCGAAATAGGCAGAGGAAGCAGGACTGGGTTCCTGTTTTATGTTACTGCTGCTCTGGTTTTGGTCTTAATCTCCTTGCCAGTATTGTTTATAGTAATATTATTTTCAAAAGGATCATTGATATATAAATCCATGTGAGATCTAAAGAACTTTCCAAGATGAAATGCTATAATATTAAACAATAAAAATAATATAGATAAAGGCAACTTAGGAGGCTGAAGTAGAACACTGATGTAAGAAAGAAATTGATGCTGCCAGAATAAAAATTCTCAATCACCAATAAATTAAGAATAATAATGTCTCCATAGAATTTGCTGTTTTATAAATTATAAGAGTAGAAGAAAGTTAGTGAAATTAAAATAAAAAAGATGAGGCAAGTCATGCAACATTTACTAGATCACACTTCTCAATGGATCTTAAAGTTGCCTGAGCTTTCCTCATCTTGGTTCTCACGCTTACTGCCTGACCTTAACGGGGGAAATTTACATACATTTGTGATTACCAGTAATTTGTACGAATGATTCTTTGATCAGTTATCTTTTAACAGTAGATTTGGTCAGGTTTCTGTTAACCTTACACACACTGGTGAAAAAGGCTGGTTTTACTCAGATATCAGTCAATAACATAATTTTGACTACATCAATTGTTTCAGTGGTTCAAGAGTAAATTGTGACTAAGATTCTTACAGAGTGCAGCTAAGAATAGTATGATTAGGCCTGTTATTTTTAGACTTTAGCTTTTTTGTTTTCTTACAGCTTCTTTACAAACATTAATTGAGGAGACTGGAATTTAGAAGATTTCATAACTATGATGTAAACTGTAACATAATCAGATGTGCAGCTGAAAGGAGAAATCACACTCCATGGAACATGTTGCTGAACATATATTTTCATATGTTTTCACAAACTTTTAGAAGTGTGCAGAATACAGATTATTCTTAACATTCTGCAAATATTGTTATGTGGTAAATTATCATTAGGTACCTGTAAAAATGTTGCCAGATATCACTGGCTATTAAGAAGGCATAGGTACAAACTTACTTTTCTAAGAAGGTAAAAATATCATCAAATAAGAATACGTCCCGAGTCACAATACATAACCATGTATCCCAGCTGGGATTTTGTTTTCAAATGAAAAATATTTTTTTTCAGCATTTTTTTCTTCATTTTTTATCTTCCTCCTCAGGAAACAATAACATATATGCTAATAATTGCATTTATATTTTTAAAGATTTTGCTTTTTCTCTCTTTCCTTCATTGTTTCTATAAAAATTAACATGCCTTGCCAAATTTGTTTTAGGTTTTGCTATAGAAGACACTTATTATACGTATAAAAAGTGTATGTATTTGGCTTGTTTTCTTACTGAAGAAAACATGTAGGATGCATGGCAGAGGTCTTGAGATACCTCTTCAAGATTGAGGATTCTCAGCACATATAAAGGAAAGACATTTTGCTACTAGCACTAGTATTTTCCAACAGGTGAGAATTTTCTGTGAAAAGAACTTAAACAATGATTTGTTGACCTGAGCAGAAACACAGCTCCGTTTTTATCTTTAAAAGTATCGAAGCAATCCGTTGATGTCAAAAGGTCAGAGTAGAGCAGTTGGGACAAATTTTTGCAGCAGATAGTCTGAGAGCTTTAAGCTTTCAATTGTATCTCTACTTCAACTGTAAGAAGAGAAGTGGTGAAATTAATGCTAAAGGGTTTGAGAATCTAGGAAAAAAGTAAAAACTATCAGGGCACTGCAGGTTGTTACTTAAATAGGGAAAAATAAAAAATAAAAAGAAAGAAAAATAAAAAAGGTGCGCAGAAGAGAGTGGCAAAATCATTTTGTGCGAAAAGTTCATTGAGTTTAAGAGTTTCATTTGTTAGGTTTTTAAGGAAGCAGCAAGGAGATTAACTATTTGTTGCAGCTTTTCCTGATATGATTAGATGAAATGGAGTAATATACTGCCTGCCATAAATCATAGCCAGGGTGTGTTCTAAGCCCTTGTAATGTATTTGTCATGGTCTTTTTAGTGCATCCTTTGTTTTTTGTTCTACTGTAGTCTTTTTTTTTTTTTCTTCCCTGCAGAAGAAGATTCTGGATTAATTACTGTAAATCCCATGAGAAAAAAATAGATAAATTATTAAGCATTTTAGATAAAATTCTCAGTATTAAGTACTACATTCAAGAACAAGCAAATTCATATGAATGTCTCCATTAATTAGAATATTAGGCAGTGCTTTAAATAACCTCCTTGATCAGTCATATATTTTCTAGCTAAGTCCCAAAGGCTTCTGATACAATTCCTGCTTATTAAGGTCACAGGAGAAGTATATCTTTCTTTACTGAATTGCTTCAACTAGTTAGTGGTGTTACCTGTACAAATCAAATCAGTTCATCAGTTCATCAAATCAGCATCAAATCAGTTCATCTCTTACTTGCTTGAAATAATTATTATTATTATTATTATTATTTTCCTATCTGGTGGTGCGTCCTCAGAAAAGCAGTCCATCTACATACCAAGATAAAGCTGAATTGCTTCAGCCAATTATTAATGTTGCTTGTATAGAAGCACGGCATAAAGATCAGTTTGTATCTTATTTTCATGTGGTGAGGAGCCAATTCCTCTTTCAGCCCCGAAGACAATCCCATGCTGATCTATTTTCAATTCTGTATTCTATAGGCAATCTAGACAAGTAAATACTTCAAGTGAACAGTATTTCATATTAGCTGTGGATGTTTCTACCGGCTGTCATATATGCATCAGACCAGAGTTCCTCTGGTTCAGAAAATACTTTTGCCCATAAGAGAAGAGTTTCTAATCACATCCTGTTTGCCCCTGGGTTACTGCATGCTGCAGTCTCCATGGCATGCCAAAGGAGGACTCTAAAAGGGAAAAGCAAAACTCTTGTTACAAGATACAAATGCATACTTTCAGTTGTGTGGGTGGTACCTCTGATCGATGCATTGTAAGTTCTTGCAGTGATAGACATGTGAAATTAGTTTCAGGCAGTGTTTCAGACTGTCTATTGATATATGTGTGACACGCTTATATTTGCCTGTACTAGTTCTAGTGACACTATGATTACTGGTATTTGCAGTCCTTGCCCTGGAACACTTCCAGGCAGTTTTATTGTATTGAAATGGCTCTTACAGTTCATTGAGCATCTAGCATAACACTGCTGAATATGATTGGCGCGTTTGCATATATTTATTCAAAAAAAATCAGGCAGTTAAACTGCATAATTATGGGAAAACGAATCATAACAATAAAAGACCATTTAAGTTAACAAGCTTTGTGATCAAAGGATAAATACAGGTTGGATAAATGAGACTCTAGATGTAACTAATCTACATAAATAGGCTTTGGTCTGATTACAGGAAAGGAATGTATTAAAATTAACTAAAGGTATTAAAAATATTTTTTCTTTAGTACTTTAAAAACATTTACTCTTATTTTATCTTATTTTTAACATTTCTGCATAATAAAAATAGCTATGTTCAGAGATAACCCATGTTCCTGTTTTTATTTCTTGATTAACAATGTTTACAGTGCAGAGAAAGCCTAAACTAGCACAAGTAAACAACAACAAAGTTTTCATTCTAGCTTGAATCCATCATGTGTCAAAAAAACTTAAAAAATTTTAATGTCTTAATTTTATTTACTTTTTTAATGTTGCAATGCTTTTTTTTTTTTTTTCTTGATTGACTCTTAATTAAAGAAAAACATTAAAGGGAACATTTAAAGGACAATTTCTTGTTTACTGTCTTTATCAGCGGAGAGCAGCCTTTGTAGTGTTTGAAAGCTGGTGCATTAAAAATCAATTCAAAGTCTTCAAAGCTGTAAACTCTTGCTTGCTTTGTAGATATTTACTGTGTTTAAAATCATTGGAAGCACACTTGACAATTGAATTAAAAACAAAAGGTAAATAATGACTTCATCAAATTTTTGAAGGATTTTAATGTATTTTTAATAATAGCTAAAGGATTTTCTTGCAGAGAACAGACATGTGAATAACAATTTGTAGCTTTTAAATGCATAATTTGTTCCTAATGACAGTTATATGTATTCTTTTATTAATAGAGTTTTGTTTTAAACTTCTGTTGGTGTTATTCTCTTCTTCTTAATGAATACCATGATTCAAACACAGAACATGTCAGTCAGTATCTTTACTTACTATATTTCTCTCTCATTCATTGCTGATTGCTAAGCAACCACTTATGGTTAAGTTTGTTTAGCTACAATTCAGCTTTTTTTCCTTTTTTTTTTTGGAAGTTAAACCAATGTGAGCTAAACAAATTTTATGAATACTTACTGAAAATATGAAAATATTTGGAATTTGTAAAATTTTAAAGGTGACAGAAACCCAAAAGCATTGTTTTAATAAAGCACCTTAGACTCAGCACTTCGACTTTGTTCTGATATTTTTGCCTGATATTGAGGTAGAGTCTGTTCTTTCCACAAATCTAGGAAGAGCAGGACAATGTCCTTAACCAGCAGATGATTAATTTTAAGGCCTATGGACACCAACTTTCTTTTAAATCGCATTAGTATTATGTCTTCCAAGGCATGATCCTTAGAAAATATTCAGTGAATATTTTAATTTCGGTCAATAGAGGCACAGAGTTAAATAGATGGCTTACAGGATTGGAGTTACTGATATGTGTAAGCATATGCAGAATTCAGCTCAGAATCTGTTAGCTGAACTGCTCCCTGTTGCTTCTCTGTTTTGCTTTAAAAAACATTGCAAAGCTGCAAAAGCTGTTCGTATCACTTAGCCTCAAACTGCATTCTCTAGTACTCTACTGAGATAGTCCTCATGTCTGAATATTTGATATTTTTGCTCTTTCACATAGACTTGCGTAATTTGATATGCAGATTTGAAGATCATGAAAACAATCCTGCTTTGATGATCATGAGCAAGATTATCCAGCCACAGCTGTAAAGTACCCAGTGTGTTCTTTTCTGATCTCTTCATCATTTCAGTGGATCAAATGACAATAAGAATATAGTGGAATTTAGAGTGCCTTTAATGAATTTAAATGCCTTTTAAAATGGGTCCAGGAAGCGTTGGAAACTATTTGAATTTCTACAGTGTATGACAGATAATATAACTGCATGTGTGAATGCCTATGTGTAGGTACATAGATGTTAGAACAGAATAGATTGTAAATAACTATCTCGCTGGCTAAAAAGTATTGTCAACAACCAACGCACATTTAAATTATTTTATTTATTTCTTTATTTACATTGTATATGATCTATGTTTTGGAAGCTTCTGTCAGTCTGCACCTTTTGCTGCACCCTAGAAAACATCAAGTTCAGAGATAAATTCTGTTGTCATTTTTTCCTGAGGCAAGCATATAAGTAAGGAAGGACCTCATTTTCCACTTCATGGTAGAAGTTATACATCTTGCTTAAAACTGTGTATCCCCCTATCAGACTTCAGGATTGAGAGAAATGATGAAAAGTAGGGATGAAAAGTAGGTACAAGTCATGTAAAATGTGAGCATAACCCTCACTTAATCACTTTGCTAAGGTATTAAAAACCAAACGATAATTTGGATCTTGTAGTTTTGAGGCAAGAATTTTATCAGTCAGCTTTGTAGTCATGGGGTGAAAAAGAGGAAAACAAAAGGTTTTGTGTTATTTCCCTCAGTGCATAGTCTTTATTTTGTCTAAGTTTGTAAATGTATTCTGTCTGTTTAAACCACCTGTAACTTTTTATCAGGCCTAACAGAATACAATATTGCAAGGGACAGAATAACTTGATGAATTTGTTTTATTAACGTATTCATCGGCCACCATGTGTTTGATCTTCCCCAATAGTATGCATCCCATTATCACAAAAATGTGATCACAATGAAATAATGATTCCTTCAGTTGTGAAGTTCATTTTAAGTATTCATGTGTTCATTGTTTCAAACAGACTACTAGATTTTTGAAGAAAACTTTAATTAAACTTTATTTAAAAATATATGCACAGAACACACATTGAGCTTCTTTTCTTCATCCCCTTCTACGCTTAGGAGCCTTAGGAGCCTTCTACGGAAAGGAACCTTAGGAGCGAGTAGCTAGATTTCCGGATTTTGACCCACTTCTTAGTCTATTTTACTTGGATGAAAATAAAGAAAAAGAAAACTGCTTCTATTAAACAAATATAAACCTTGGGTATTTTGGCTAATATTGGCAAAGATCTTTAGATAAAGATAAATTGCTTGCAGTTATACTGGTCTTGCTGATAGCAGTCACTGAAGAAATAAGTTTGCGTGTTGAAGAGCTGGAGTCGGAGAAGAGATTATTTAAAAAGGTTTTGTTCTGATTTAAATTTTGAGCCATACATTTTCTATAGTATTTTATAATAAAGACAATTACATAGTAATTTGGGTTAGAATACGTGCCCAGTTCCCAATCTCAAAACCCAATTTGTTACTACTTGTGGCTATTTTATTAAAAAAAAAAAAAAAAAAATTGGCATGAGTCTCAGCAGTCTAAAAGTAATTTTTTTATTTTTTTTTCAATTACAATTCCTCCTTTGGGTAGATATGTGAAAATGGCAGTTTAATTCTTGCCAGTATCTGTCTATTCCTTGTACATTCTAAAAATTGTTGGTAGCTTGGCTCATCATTATATTGTTGATGTTCATTATGCTATGGTTAAGTTAAAGCAGCAATCCTATTATTAATCTTTAGAAATAAGGAAACTCTTGGAAACTCTCTGCTGAAGTTTGATACAAAAGTTCCTAGGAATAAGATCCTAACTTTTTTTCATGAAAGAGGATTGATTTTGCTCTTGATCTTAGTGTATTTTTGAAGGACAGATTGTATTTTATTACTTCATGCCTGAGAAGATTTAAACGACAACTACCAACAAACCCAGTTTACTCATTCTTAGGAACTCATGTTGAAGTTAATGAAATTGCATGTGAACTGAAGCCCATATCATAGGCCTTAGTATTGTATGCTTTTTGTTTTAATCACAATGGTACAGTAGCCTGTTTATTTAGAAATAAGCATCAATGAGTTACAATGTCCTTTAATTCTGTAAATGAATAACTTTCCATGGAAATAAATTAATCCATCTCCTAATGAAATTCTCTCCCTGAAAGAAAAGAAAAGAAAAGAAAAGAAAAGAAAAGAAAAGAAAAGAAAAGAAAAGAAAAGAAAAGAAAAGAAAAGAAAAGAAAAGAAAAGAAAAGAAAAGAAAAGAAAAGAAAAGAAAAGAAAAGAAAAGAAAAGAACAATAAAACCCTTTTGAGGTTATACGTGTAGATTTACATTCACAGGTTCTACTCCTAGAGACCATTCTGTGTGGACAAGAGCTTTGTGTTGAGTTCCAGTGAAATTGGAAGTTGATATGGCTTCATGTGGGCTCTTGATCCACCTGCAGGGAGCAGCATTAGTCTGTTCTACGCATAATTGGTTTGTCTGTTCAGGAAGAGCAGTGGGAACAACCTTAAGTTAGTTTTTTTCCCCTTTGCATGAGTTCTTGTTTGGAATTTCATGCACTATACCTGCAATATTTCCAATTTCTTTTCCCATTTTGAAAGAGGATTCCTCCCCACACACACTTCTGCATACTGGTTTGGTACTTTTGTGATGTGGACATTGTTTATATAAGGTTGCATAAAGTCTTCTTTGAAAATTCAAATTTAAGAAAAAAAAAAAAAGAAGACGAAAAAAGGTATACATCATTGTGTAGTGTAGGAGGGCGACGAAGATGGTGAAGGGCCTAGAGGGGAAGACATATGAGGAGCGGCTGAGGTCACTTGGCCTGTTCAGCCTGGAGAAGAGGAGGCTGAGGGGGGACCTCATCGCAGTCTACAACTTCCTCGTGAGGGGGAGTGGAGAGGCAGGTGACCTATTCTCCGTTATGACCAGTGACAGGACCCGTGGGAACGGTGTCAAGCTGAGGCACGGGAAGTTTAAGCTAGACATCAGGAAGAGGTTCTTCACTGAGAGGGTGGTTGCACACTGGAACAGGCTCCCCAGTGAAGTAGTAACTGCACCAAGCTTGTGTGAATTTAAGAAGAGATTGGACTGTGCACTTTAGTCACATGGTCTAAACTTTTGGGCAGACCTGTGTGGTGCCAGGAGTTGGACTTGATGATCCTTACGGGTCCCTTCCAACTCGGGATATTCTGTGATTCTATGATTCTACGATCATTCAGCTTCCATTGCACACATTCTATTCTTGGAAAAGAAAAAAAAAAAAGTGTTCAAGTGCTGTCTGAACATCCTGCTGATTAAATATAGAGGCAAACCCATAATTTAATCACTGTATTCCAACTATACCCTCAGTCAAATATTAGTATTCATGTTCAGTCTCTATTCCTGGTGAAACTTGCAGCAGTGTCCTAGACATTGTCCTAACACAGAAAGAGGACTTTTTCTAATCCTGCAATCTTTTCAGAGAAGCCTTTGTTGTAAGGATCTTCTTTATTTTAACATCAAAATCTGATTTCATAGTCTCAGTATGACAAGCTTTAATGAGAGGCATAATCCAGAAATTATTTTTCCCCAGGTTGTTAAGAATTTACATGTTAAAGTCACCCCCTAAAATACATATGAGTTTACAGATTACCAAGATAAGTGGGTGCAGTGTTCTAGGTAAAATGATCATATCAAGAAAGGTAACTAACTTTGCTTGTTCTGTCATCTGAATTAACTTAATATGTTATTAAATTATAATCTGTTTGAAGTCATTGCAGTATGTTAACATTAAAGTGACAGAGATATGGGTGGTTTTATGAAGCCCTATATCCAAAAAAAACCCAAACTTTTCTGTCCAAACCTACTTGTCCATTGCTATTGTATTAATAGCGTATTCAATCAAATTTTCATTTTATGAGGTACCTCATCATAGGCAAATGACTGTTATGGCTTTAAAATATATTTAGGGACAGAACCTCTAGCTAAATTTGTGCAAGCCTAAATTATTTATCTTATGTCACAAATAATAAATCAACTCATCACCATTTCACACTTGAAAATCTCCTTACACAGGCATGTGAATCTGTAAAGTTTGATGATCTACTATTTTGTCATAAATTCAGCCATTATTTTGGCAGTATATTTAGTGGTGTGTCTTTTTCTAATGCTAAGAGGAAATAATTATGCTAAGATATTTGTGTGAGAGCAGGGCTTTGCATACTGTCAGAAAGTCTTTTATAGAATACCTTGTTGGTGATTTTTAACAAAATATGCCTAAATGTGAAATTAGACATAAGGAGATATTGTAAGCTTTAGCACCTATGTTTTACTTCTTACTTCCTAAAGAATTTAAGGGAATCATTGCTTTGCTGGGGAAGGCTTTTAGGAAAAGAAAGGGGATAAGGTTGCAGCTTGAAAGGAAAAGAGGTGATCTAGATGTACTCTGTTCTTCTGTCCATCACCTTGGAAGAAAGCTTCAGTGTCCCCCTCTAAATACATTTTCTGTACAGGCAGTATGGTTTCAGAATCAGTTTCTGCTTTATCTTTAGTGTTTTTTTGTTTGTTTGTTTGTTTTTCCACACTGTAGTGAAGAAGCACAGAACTGGACTCTTCTGCTGTGTGCAGTGTTTGTTGCCTAGTGAATCACCCTTCCCTGTCATTGACATTACAATTCTGTTTAAATGTTGTCCATGGAGAGGACCATATGCTGGGATAAAGGAACATTACATTTGAAAATATCTTCTCATTTTCTATCACTATCATAATCTTTCTCCTGCTCCTTTGCAGTTTCTACAGCATACAACATATGAATCTGTGGGAATGTAGCACACTATGTAAAGACTCACTTATCCCATAATTGAAGCAGACTGATCCAAGGACTACTGAAACCAATTTGAAAACGTCCATTGATTTCAGTGGACCTCAGGTCATGGCTAGTGGGAGTTTTATTGTTGCCATTAGTAAGAGTATGGGTAGGACAGAAGAAGGTAAATGTAGTGGATAGATGTTAACACAAACTTAACAGATTTAAAATATCTGGTGTCTGTGTTACCCCTTACTAAATATTATGAGTACAAAACAGTTTGTCAGTGTTAAAAGGCCATAATTTGATCTCCTCTTCACCTTATATTATTGCAGTTTTTATGAAGCTTTTATCTGTTCAGAAAGCATTTCTGATACGCTGCTCTCAGAAACAGGAAAACAGCAGTTTAAAAAGAGGACAAATTCTACAACTCTTACTGGCTTCATTGGGTATTCCTGCTGAGTAAGATCTTTCAGATATGTGTCAAAATTAAAAATAAAATGCCAAGAGCTTACTAGTGCGTAGTAGAATTTGTGTTTATGAAA
The DNA here is from genome assembly GCF_964211835.1 of Anser anser. Taxonomy (NCBI): domain Eukaryota; kingdom Metazoa; phylum Chordata; class Aves; order Anseriformes; family Anatidae; genus Anser; species Anser anser. The sequence goes on along the minus strand of NC_139720.1, from coordinate 177,411,083 downwards.
GAAAGGCAGAAAAGGCAAGGTTGCTTTTACACAGAAAAAAAAAAAAACATGAGAGAAAAAGTATTTTTGAAATGATAACAAATACTTTGATCATCTCCTTAAATTTCAAGGCAGTAGGTTGGTGGTTTTTTGTTTTTTGTTTTTTGCTTTTTGCTTTTTTTTTAAGTCTCCATCTAATTTTAATTTGTTAACTTACAGATTTCATAGTTAACATGTGGTTTGGAATGAAAAAAAAAGAAAAAAAGGCAACACACAAAAGTAATGATATCAAAGATATTCTCCCAAATGTTATTTTGATTTCATGGTATGATATTTTTAGAGTAAACTGGATATTCTGATGAGTGCAGATTTCATTCTAGTTAGCTAACTGTAGTTGAATTTGTTATGCAGTAAACATAATATCTGTTAGGAATACTAAGGTAGACTCAATATGGTGGGAGCCATAGATAAAAGGTGCATTAAAGCGTTTCAAATTCAATCATTAGGTTTCATTGCACCCATCTGCTACCAGAAAATATAATTGGCAACTTGATTCATTGACCTTTAACTGTCATTTTGGACCATGTTTTTTTTAAAATCCATATTTTCAAGTTAGACCTACAGAGTTAATTTAATAAGAGAATACGCAGTATGTTTTTATGCAATTACTTTTTTTTTTTTTAAGAAACTTTAGAAAAAATATAATTAGGTTTAATGGTCTGTTGTATATTCTACAAATCCAGTCAGAATAGTTATTTAATATTGAATGGGTTAAAAGTGACTAATGTTCAACTTCATTAAGGCATCTATTAAATAGAAGGCTTGCTGAACTTCTACTTATATATATATAGTATATATATATATATTATAATATATAATATATATTAAAATAATTAATATGAGGTAGTAATTCACGCACATATATATAAGTATATATATATTCTACTTATATACATAGAATATATGTAGAATATATATATACTATATATATATAAGTAGAATATATATATGTTTATATATATGTGCGTGAATTACTACCTCATTAATTATTTACAGGGGTCTCTGTTACGCTAAAATTATACTTAGAATCTTCATTATATCAAGATTATACATCACAATGCAAGAGCTAAATAAATGTGTCTTATCTTTTTAATTTTCTGGCACAGATACTGTCTCATGTGCAGACATCTCCTGGCATTTCTATGTGTGTGGCACAAAAGCAGACTATCTTATGATATAACAGTGTTACTTTCAGCAAACAGGAAAAATAATGTGATAAATGAGGATTATTTAATATTTCCTCAGTGATGGTAAACTATTAAAGGGAAAAAAGTGGTTACACATTTTTCTTCACACAGTTGCACAAAACTCCTCAAATATTTATATACTATAGAGACAGATGTATGTAACCTAACCTTATAATCCCATTTCACAGCTTTCCCTGATACTGGGGAGCTCGATAAATAGGAAGCCGATTACATTGGCAGTATAACTCCATTAATAGGATTTGGATTTGCCTTATTGACAAGCCAGTACTGTTAATATGTTCCAGTATACTAAAATGACAGAAAAAATGGAGCAATAGAATGTATCTGCAGTCTAATTGACAAGGAAGCTCTTTCAAAAGGTTCTTAATGTGTTTTTTATTGACAGCGCAGCTTCAGTAAGTACATATCATTGGTGAACAGTGTAAATATATTGGATGCAACTGTACTAGTAGATTCAGGGGAAGTAGTTACTGTTCTGTTTTCCCATACTTCCATTTTTACTTTGATATAGGTTGTATCAAGCTCTCATAAGATCTTCACAAATGTTTCTTATAGCACTAGTCTAACTGCACTGCTCACAGGCGTTTGACAAGTTGTGAATTATTTTAAATGTGTTCATCATTTTTAAATGAATAGAGGCAATACAGAGCAATGCAATAATGTGTCATGAATTTCATTATGTTTATTTATTGATGCTGTGGTAGCAGAAGCAGAGCTATTGTACTTTCAGCTAGAGCTCTTTATGTGGTGTGATATTTTGCACCTCTTCCTACGTTCTGATCTTGCACCTTCTCCAAAAAAATAGTTCATTGTAAGAGTTCATATTACAATTAGATTTTCCTAGTCCCATTTGACAGCTCTGCACATTCTCTTCCCAGATTGTGTTAAATTCATTAGAGGCATACATTTCTTGTTTCTGTTCTGCAAAATAAAAAGAGACTCAGAAACCTAAAAGCATTATGAAACCAACAGCAAATAAGTTCAGCCTGGAAAATCTTCTTGATTCTCTTTTCAGTAGAAGGAATTTTGGGGTCAATTTCCACACTTTTTTCCTAGTCACACCTTTCTTAGAGAAGAAAGTCACACCTTTCTTAGAGGTCTCCCCATAAATACATATCCTATAAGCTGGTACAGGAGCTTAAGGCTTTTGTTAAGCTGATTTTCCCTCTGATGAAGAGGTAAACTTTTCCTGAAAGGTTTAAGTTTTTAATTTAATATATACACATATAAGAAAATCTGATCCTGGTTTGGTCTTGATCGTCTCGTCTTTCAGGTCTCTTTTTTTTCACCAGGGCCCAAAAATATATGTCTCTCTGCAGTGACCTTTTTAGCTTCTTCAGACTTCAGGTTTGGTGCAACCATCAATGAAGTGAGAGAAAGTTTGACTGGCCCCTGTGTCAGTATGGTATTCCATCTTCTTTTGTGCCTTGTGCATCACAGAGTAAACTTGTAAAAATTTTAAAATAATTGCTTTTAGTGAGACAGTACTACAAATATAACTGAAAGGTATATAACATATTAATAGGAATTCTTAAATAATAAATCAATAATATATATATACATGCAATAAATGTGGTATATTTGGATAGATATTTGGTATATTATTCCTCTACTTACAGGAAAGAATGGTAGTTTCTGTCCCCTGAGTGTGGCTTTTCAGAATCCACACCATGCATTCAACTGAATAGCTCAGGAACTCTTCCTCACAGTTTTGCTTTTCTCACTCAAGAGAAAAAGAAAACACAAGTCACCAGCATCCTTCAGTAAAATGTACAGCATCCCTGTGAATGATGTGGCCTTATGCATCTGTTTTTCTTGTCCTGTGCTTTTCAAGAACGTTATGTATGTCAGAAATTCACATAAACACATTGTAGTTCTTGTAGCGCCAAAATACACTTTTTTGCATCAAGTGTGAAACTTCTCAAATATGTATGTCATATAAATTATACCTCAAAAATATTTTCAAAAGATTGAGAGTGGAGAGTAGATATTACGACAAGATTTGTTAAGACAGCCTACTTAATTTTGCCCTTCAGATAGGTAGAATAGTTTATTAAAATTTTATGTTTATTTATTTTTCTACATTTTATATTATTTTAATTATATTTTAATTGTATTTTAATTTATATTTTGTTGTTGGGCTAATATCTTTTATTAATGAAAGAAGTCCAATGAAATCAAAAGCTACTTCTTGTAGCTAAGCAAATACACTCAGTGGAAGACTGAGGTGCCTTTTGTGAAAATTGTATTATGTAGAACACAAACTGTTCCTAACAAAATCAAGACAATTTTCAGATCTTTCAAAACTTGGTTTGGCAGAATACAATTCTTTTGTCTTGAAAAGTGATTGCCGCTATATAGGAATTTCTTTTCTTGGGGAGAAGGGTGAGTGCTTGGAATTAAGCTTCTTAAGAAAAGAAACAGAAAGTGCATGACTTAGATATTAAATGATAGTCTGATAAAGAGGACGATATTTCATTTCATTTTTGTATTTAATGTTTAATTAATAAGAAGTTAGAGTCAGCAAAGACATTTTGCTTCATTATAGTTTCAGGTATGAACACCTACATGAAATAGAATTGTGTTGAATCATTTCTGAAAATGTGATATTTGTTCTTGTAATTCTGAGAAAAAATTATGAATATTCTAGTAGCCTAATATTCATAAATCTAATTAATGTTTTAGTCCTTCTTTTTTACATTTTCAAATACACCTTTCCCTAATATGACAATTATTTCCAGGCATTATTTGTCAAGAATACTTAAATATTGCATTTCTCTCTCTCTCTCACACACTTTTCTTCACTTTTTTTGTTGCAGTCATGTAGATTTTAAGAACAATTTGTTTTTAGAAGAAAGATCTGTTGAATTGAAAACTTTTTATTTTATTGTTCTCTAACTTTATTTAAACAGTGTGAAATAGACCAATGCTTGCTCTAAAATTTTCAGAATGATGGTATAAAGAAGGTTTTGATTAAAAAAAGGAAGAGAGCTAGAAACATCCGGTTTTTAATAGACAGCTTTCTTTTTATAGGATTTTTTGAAAGCGGAAGTCCTGCAAAGTGCTCCACCACTTGAATAGTATGAGCCTGTAATTTAATCCTAATATTCTTTTTGAAATATATTTATATAATACACATAAACACATGCAGAACCGCCATGGCTTTATCTACAAAAATATCAAAATTTTTCATTAATGTTGTGAACATTGATTTCTAAAAGAAAACAAAGAAAGAGAGATTAATGTAGCCCATTGTTAAAAATATTCCCAGTAATTCATAATTCACTGTGTGAACCAGGCTGGTTCAAACTGCTTTTAGTTATGAAGCTTTTCTTTCTTTTTTTTCTTTTCTTTTCTTTTCTTTTCTTTTCTTTTCTTTTCTTTTCTTTTCTTTTCTTTTCTTTTCTTTTCTTTTCTTTTCTTTTCTTTTCTTTTCTTTTCTTTTCTTTTCTTTTCTTTTCTTTTCTTTTCTTTTCTTTTCTTTTCTTTTCTTTTCTTTTCTTTTCTTTTCTTTTCTTTTCTTTTCTTTTCTTTTCTTTTCTTTTCTTTTCTTTTCTTTTCTTTTCTTTTCTTTCTTTTTCTTCCTTCCTTCCTTCCTTCCTTCCTTCCTTCCTTCCTTCCTTCCTTCCTTCCTTCCTTCCTTCCTTCCTTTCTTCCTTTCTTTCTTTCTTTCTTTTTCTTTCTTTCTTTCATTCTCTTCCTTCCTTCCTTTCTTCCTTTTTTTCTCTTTCTTTCTTTCTTTCTTTCTTTCTTTCTTTCTTTCTTTCTTTCTTTCTTTCTTTCTTTCTTTCTTTCTTTCTTTCTTTCTTTTTCTTTCTTTCTTTCTTTCTTTTCTTTCTTTCTTTCTTTCTTTCTTTCTTTCTTTCTTTCTTTCTTTCTTTCTTTCTTTCTTTCTTTCTTTCTTTTTCTTCCTTCCTTCCTTCCCTCCTTCCTTCCCTCCTTCCTTCCTTCCTTCCTTCCTTCTTTCCTTCCTTCCCTTTCTTTCCTTTCTTTCCTTTCTTTTATTTTCTTTCTTTCTCAGTTTCTCTCTCTTTCTCTTTTTATCTCTTTCTCTCTCTCTTTTTCTCTCTTTCTTTCTCTCTCTTTCTTTCTCTCTTTCTTTCTCTTTTTCTCTCTTTCTCTCTCTCTCTCTTTTTCTCTCTCTTTCTCTCTCTTTCTTTCTCTCTCTCTCTTTTTTTTTTCTCTCCCCTGTGAGATTATTTAAGGTTTATGGATCTTATCAGGACTTTTTTCTGATAAATGTTAAAGTGTAACAATTTTGTGTATATGACCTCTACCTTCTACTGAGAATAAAATAAATAAATAAAAGTTTAAGGGAGTTAGACATTCACATCTCTCTGTAATCCATTGTGAATCAGATCCTTCTAAATTGCCTAGCCTTAAAATTAAATGTTTGCTTGTTATCCCGTTTGTTCTATATTGACATTATCACATGTGAAACAATGCTCTTTCTGCTGCCTAGATCTTGGACTGTCCGTTTACAAGTCATCACAAGCATGATATTTCCATAATTCATAGGAGAAGGCCTAATGCTTTTAGAATAGAAGGAAAAGAATACAACTCAGAGCTGTGCAACTGTATATGTATAGTTATCAACTATTTATAGCTGTCCTTTTGCAACAATGAACTTACTGTAAGATGGCAACCAACTGTTTAGATGCAAAATACAATATGAAGGAAATTGGTCAAATTATAATTGAATTAAAGGTCAGTAACAATTACCATAAGTACAAAATTTCTCAGAAGCAATTTCCACTGTTAGGCATGTAGCTAAGATTTTGTGGTAACTTCTATTTTAAAATTTATATTTTGACTAGTTCAGGGTGTGTGATATGCTTTTATTGCTATGACAAAGTAGAAGCAAAAAGTAAGCTCAGTTCTGACTATGGTCCAGATTACAGAGAAGTCCTTAGCACCACGTTTAAGGAGCTGTTATAATTAATTGCAGGGCAAAAGTCCGTTTTGTGTTTCCTAAACAGATAGTAGAGATTTGATGAAAAGGCATTTTATAACATACATTTTGCCTGACGATGGCATGAATAATGGGTGTTGATTCTAGTAGCAACTGTGTTTAAGAGGAAGCAGATTTCTTGCATCAGTAAAAGTATGAGGTCAGTTCTCCTGGACATCTACAGTTGAAATATTAGACCTAGAAAATAAATACGAATTCTGCAATTGTATACATTTATTTGGGTCAAGAAGTATCAGGCTCTCTGTATGCTGTAACGTTATATATATATATCATATATATATATATATATGATCTGGATTTGCTGCTCACAAGAGATACTAGCTTTCAACTTGAAACGGGAAAAGAATAAAAGGCAGAATTAAGGCTGCTTCTGACATCTGTTGTATTATATTTAAGAGATTAAATATAAGAATGCTGTGCCTCTATTTTTTATTTCTTCCTTTTTTTTTCTTTCGATATTTGTGTTTATAACTTTAAGCATGTTAAAAGTTAAGGCAAATTTTTGTTCTAATTACATCTTTTAAAACCAGGATTTTTTCTTTTCCTAAGTTTAAAGCTCCCTAACTGAAGTGGTTAGATTTCCAAAAGTTTGAATAGCTGTAGCTGAAAATATGAATACTTCTGAAAAGCTGACTTGGAAAAGCAGTGGCATTACACTGGATTTGGTATCCCATATTTTCAGAATTCTCCTTCTGTAATGTAGAATATTGTTTGCTCTTCTTGCACAGTATTTAAGAAGTTTTATAAGCTCACCCTTTAAATCTGCTAAAGAAGACGTATCTAGTTGGACACAGATTTTCAAATAGCGTGCAATTTTGATATGATAAAGTCATTTAGAATTATAAATATCAGTGTTTTATGCTATATTTTGAAAACAGTAGAGTAACAATCTGATTCTTTCATACAGTTTATATCAAAAAAAATTTGCTGCTAAAACTTCTAGTTATTTTTATAATGACATACAAAATATATATAATGTACTCTGCAGCTTAAATTAGAAATTGCCTCAAAATGTGAACACAATCTGTGTTATAATCCTAATTTTTGAAGCAAAAGATTTAACTAGCAATAAGAAGAATGTACAGTGTAGATACACTTCATAAATCCAAAATTTATTTTTTGGATATAATTCACACAAGGTACCCATGGTACACAGTGGTACCCATAGTACACAAACACATCTATTTCACATACGCCTTGAGAGTGGCATTTACTATTTACTGTTGCAACCATGACTGTTATGTTTCAGATGTAACTTCATGCATCTTTTCTGAACTCCGGTGTTCCAACCATACAAACAGTAGCAAATATTTCTGATTATTACATGCCTACAAAACAAAACAAAAAACAACTCACAAAAAAAAACCCTAAACAAACAAAAACACAGAGCGAAGCTAAAAAAATTAAATGGGAAGTGGTAGGGAACAAAAAATATCAGGGAGACCAGTAATTTGTATAAATACTTGTTGTGCAACTTTAAACCTTACCTTGGACCTTCTGCTCCATTAATTGAGCACTGTCTGTGTAACTGATGCTGATACATGAGATGCTGTTGCAAAACTCATAGCCGCTGCGAAGCATAGTGGTGTGATATGAAGTGATGCAGAAAACAATAGAAGCTCTGTCATTAGGTCAGCTGCAAGATGAAGTGACGTGTGTGAATCTACAGTATATGGGGTTTTGTGAAAGATTCAGTCTCTCTCCCAAAGAACTTCAGCTGATGATACAAGGGGAATTCAGTTCCCTTTGGCAGGACTCCATGTCGGTCTGGATGCTGTAAATACTTCTGCTTCTACAGTTACTTAGCTCATGCTGCTAAAAATATACTTATGACAGAGTTAATGAAAGTATCTTCTTTTTTAAAACCACTTGTCTACAACAATCATTTAATGTTCTTGTTTGCATGTGTGGTTCTCATTATTCAGATGTAGCTATTAATACTGATGACAGTTAAAGAGAGAAAATCCAAATATTTTCATACTTGCGCTTTTCCAGTAAAATTAAAAACAACAACAAACAGCCAAATACCCACAAACAGTCTTGATTTTTATTTATTTATTTATTTATTTATGGTAATTCACAAATTTTATAGCAATATATTAAATTACATTACAGTAGTAAGGGCTTCAGAATCCCTGTAGATGATGTAATTGTGCTTAAAAATTAGTATTACTGAATAATTCACTTTTGTAATATGCAAAAGTAATTTTTTTCTCTCATTTTCAATAACCATCAGTCTTAATATCTAACTAATGAAAAAACATAAACAGTGTCATCTGTCAGGTTGCTAACAGAGAATGCCACTTTTTGGAGCTTCATTGTTTACTTTAGCAGGTAATTTGTGGACCGGAATCATTTAATTGTTCTGAGCACATAATTACATGCCAGCATTTTCCAATTTAATTAAAATGTACAAATCTGAAGATTAAGGGAATTTTTGAATTATTAATCATTTCTCCTCTAGGAAATCTTGTTGCTCTGCAGGAGATTTGTCCAGTGTACAACTATACGTATTTTTTTCCTTCTCTTTCGCAGACAGACAATTTTCCCGCAGAGCCCAATTACATGGGCAGCAGGCAGCAGTTTGTTCAAAGGTAAGGCCTATTAAATAACTTTCTCGGCTTCCCCATTTGCATTCTTGTCAAAATTGCTTTGCCAGAGAGTACAATTCAACTTAGAACAAGTAAATACAACTCTCTCTCTCTCTTTCTCTCTCTCTTTTTAAATATGTATTTCAGTAGCTCCACGTTCAAGGATCCAGAAAGAGCCAGCTTGAGGGACAGCGGGCATGGGGACAGTGATCAGGCTGACAGTGACCAAGACACTAACAAAGGCTCCTGCTGTGACATGTCTGTTAGGGAGGCACTCAAGATGAAAACTACTTCAACTAAAAGCCAACCACTTGAACAAGGTGAGTGAAGTCTCCAATGCTTACAGAGCGTAAAGTTTAAGCCATCATTATAAACCTATTAGCATTGCTATTGCAGTGTATCAGGGTGAAATAGCCCTCTGATAATACTATCAGAGAAAACAGTAAATCTTGTAGATAGCCCAGAGCAAAGACATTCAATATCTTTCAGAATGAACTTGAAATGAAACCACAAGTATCCTCTTTTTTTTTTTTTTTGTAAATCCAAAGCAGATTAAAAAAAAAAAAGGTACTTTTCTAAAATGATTAGAATATACTTTATCTCCATTGGCATTTCCTGTGATATATTATGTACTGTTCTTCAGCCAAAGCGTGATTTGAAAACTCAAACTAGACATGACTGCAACAGATAAAAGAACGAGTCATTTACATTCCACATGTAGTTTGGAGAAGAGGAAAAGGAAAGAGACTTGGGATATCAGACAACAGTAAAAATGGATCAGAAGGTGTTTCATTTCATGAATGTAATTTTCCTATTTGTAATGTTGATTTCGCAATTAATAGTAGCATGAGAACTGTCAAATACTAAACTAATATGATTTTTAGTATAATTTCATTCATTTTCTAGGAAGGTGTCAAAGATGAGTGTCTGTGAAACAGCTAAAATAACGTATTTTAGGACAATGACAATGATCTCTGCAAACCATTCTGACAAATAAGCATATTTATTTCTTCAAACAGTGCCCAATTAAAGTTTCCTTAGAGAAATGTATTATCTAACCATAAGGTCTTCTATTTCAAAACAAAGACTTTTTTTTTTTTTAAGAATCAGACAATCTGACCACTCCAGCAGTGTCTGTTTGTGCAATTTCCTTCATAACCTATAAGCAATAAGGAAGTGCACCACTGAATTATTTTGAAATGTTTTATATATGTGCTTTAGTTTAGCTTGTGTGGAAGATGATTCAGTGTTAAAGACAGTTACAGATGACTAAATAAGTCAGCCTTAATGAGAAGCTACATTTATAATTAAGCAGAAATACATTATAAGCTTTTTATTAATTGCTGATTAGTTGGAACTAGATTTTTTGTCACTAGCCTAGTCTGATCTGTTGTACAATCATCAGGAATATATGTTCAAATTTATTTTTTTTTTGGTTATGTTGAGATTGCAATGTAATTTTTGCTGTGTATTTAGAATACTGCAGTATAATTTATTCTGTATGTACTAGAGGGTTGACCTCACATATGACCTTATTTTCCAGGTAATAAATGCCAGAAAGATTATTTTTTCCCGACCTTTTGCCACAACAACTCTCTGCTTATAATTGGACATTAATCTGTATAAAGATACAATACTAGACTTTTTCTTTTTTTGTAGTTTAAGCAGCTGTTTGAATGTGTATCTAAATTTCTCAGTTTTGTATCTCCCTGAATATCTATCTATAAAGTAATAAAGTACAGCAATGAAAGCATGAAGTTCTAAAATCCAAAAAGTTTAATTAGGAAAATAATTTACTATAAATTATAAAAAAGTTCTTTTTTTTCTTTTTTTTTTTAGAAAAGTACTGTATAGCTAGAGTTCAATTTTTACTGCAGTTTGTCCAACAGCATAAAGCCTAATACTGCTCAAAATATAAGAGCACTAGTCAGCATATTAAGCCAACCACTCCTATTATTTATTTTCATTATAACACAAAGAGTTATATAGAGGTTTGCACTTATCATTATATCTATATAACCGGTCCCATTTATCGAGAAACATCTCATAGCGGTGGCTTATATTAATTTCTCACATTCTCATTAAACATATAGTGAACTATGAATGTTAAGTACTGTCAGCCACTGAGTTGCAGCAGCAGGTGTTTATGTGATTTTTTGTACTGAGAAAAAGTATGAGCATGGATGGAGAGATAAACTAACTTTTTATTTCCTTTTTTTTTTTTCTTTTTCCCAAATATAATTAAAAATGCTAATGACATCCATTTGTTTGCTTGTATGAACTCTTCCATCTCAAGTGTCAGGTAATGAAGTCATTGGCATTTTATAAAAACTGAACATGCAGTGAGAACCTTATGGGGTTACAGATCATTACAGTAACAAATGTGGTGCAATGTGTTTTTTTCAATGAAGTCAATGATTGCTTGTCATTGAGCATAGTATGATTAGGGCTTTTAGTCCAATGTAACTTCTCTCTTTTGAAAGATAATGAACAAAATTGCTTTTTCTAGTCATTATCCTATCCTGTCCTGTCCTGTCCTGTCCTGTCCTATCCTATCCTATCCTATCCTATCCTATCCTATCCTATCCTATCCTATCCTATCCTATCCTATCCATTTGCCATGTTGATGGAGGGTGAGAAATAATTTTTGTGGGTAGAAAAAAGATGGCATTTTCTTTAGAGAAAAAATGTTTTCTAGGAAAAGGAGATGGACAGCTTGCTAGAAACAATTTTATATAGTAGCACCTGAAGCAGTATCAGAAGTGGTGGTTCTGTCATCTTTCTGGGTTGTGCTGAGGGACGGGAATTCACTGTTTTGTAGCAAAGTTTCAGTCTTTATTATTGTAATTTAAAGATATCTAAAATAGTTTAACTTCTGTTAGAACTGTGACATTTTTAAAAAATAAACAGTCTTAACAATCAACTCAGGATCTAGATTTCAGATTCCTAATTTAACAAGTGAGTTAAGCTTGAGTTTGAGAAGATGTAAATCTTCTGTATGTAGTTGTCACTATTGTCATGATTCCAGTTCCACCCAGGGCAGTAATAGGAGTCTTACAAGTACTAGTATTTTAACTACAAGTTTGAACAAATCTAGCTTAGGCAGCTTGAAAATCAGAGTAATGGAGAAATAAGACAGTATATGAAAAAATAATTTGTATAAATGACATCTGATTTTGGTATGCAATGGGTGGCAAACTCATTTTATGATTTTCATTAAAATAGTGAAATCAGTGTAAAGCCTCAAAAACTTTGCTATTAAAATATTTGATTTCAAGGAAAATATTTCTAAATAGCAAGTTTTGTCTAATGGTGATAATAAACATTAACACAAACGAGAAAGATCACCAATTAGCTATCATTATGAAATGCTTCTGGAAGCTCGTCACTTGGCCTTAATGGAAAGAAAGGGGTGGAGGTGGGGAGGTGTGTGTGTGTGGGGAGGACAACCCTTTAAACGTTATTGCGACAGTTAGTCTTGTGTTGAAATAAGTATGCCTCCTTTTAGTTATTTCAATTATGTATCTTTTCCCCCCTGTAAATTCCAAGCAATTTTCCACATAAAAATATCTGTTTCTGATCAGCTTACTTATGCTGATTCAGCTGTCTTACTAAGCACCTTGTTGTGCCTGTTACTTTTTCAGTAGAATAGTTTTGGACAAGTCTGTCTTGTTTACCTCTTTTTTTCTTTATTTCTGTTTTCTTTCTGAGAATTTAAAACCCATCACTGATTCAGACAGTTTGAGATCACCCTACTTATAAATCTTACAAGAATTATTAGTTTTGAACGTCTGTTGTATAAAAATTCCTGTTCCACCTGATGTATTATATATTATTCACATCTGATGATTAACTAACAGAATAATATTTTTCTTTGCTGTCGTTTGTGTATAGCAGCAATAATCTGTATTCCTTGAAAAGATATCCAAAGCTGAAAATTATAAAGTGATATCTACAGGGATGCAGTACAGCAGAAAAAAATGTGCATTTTATACTTTTCTTGGTAAATCCTGAATATGTTTATCTGATAATGATAATTTTACTGTTATAAAACTATAGAGATGTGGAGGTTTCTTGCAGGTAAATCATTACAGTTATAAATCATTGTCTTTGTTAGATTTTTGTCAGTATTTTTTTCCTTACCTTTTTTCTCTTTTACCTCTTTTACCTTTTTTATCTCTCTCTTTTTTCTTCCCCTTCTGTTTTCCTTCTTTAACATATATTTGAATTCAGCAGCTTTGGTTTTTGTTTTTTGCTTTATCACTGTGCATCACATCCTGCTTTCAGAACAATTGCTTGCCGTTCACACCTGCATCCCGTAGAGGGGGTATTTCTGCATGTGCTGTTACCTATTTAACAGTAGCACAGTCACGAGAATAAAGGAAAACCGGAGACATCTCCATGGAGAAAGACTGAAAGAAAGCTTCAACGTTGGAGTCAGAGACTCCTCTAGAACCTGTGTTGCTTATCGGGTTTCTCTGTAGAACAGTACGCTTTTAATCTAAGACATATGTGAATAGGATAAAAGGGCTGGAGTGAATCTTCAGGGAAAAAAAAAAAAGAGTGAGAGATTAAATATCACTCAAAAATATAATTTTCTTTTCTTTTTCTGTTGTCACAACAAAACAACACATGCATTACAAGCATTACAATTGATGCAGCCCTGCATGCAACAGTCTAATCAGTTTTAGAATATTTGTGAATACTGTCAACTCGAGTTTGTCCACTGAACCTGTTCATGGAACAAAATGCGAGTAACTTGTGCATTTATATTATCAATTTCTAAAAAAAAAAAAGGTCTCTGAAATCTGGTATCCTGCATTATCTGCAGTGGAATAGAAATTACCAGATTTTTTAGTAATTTTTTTTTTTCTGAAATATTCATTGATTTTCTTGTTATAATTCTTTAGTCTTAGGATAACTAACATTCATTCTGTTTAACTAAATGAGAATTAGTCTAGACTGATAAGTGCAGAAAGTTCAACAATCAAATTTCTTCTGTCTAACATAATCACCAATTCTTTCTGTGCCATTGGGGATGATGAGTTCTTTTATGAGTACATCAACTTAATGAGGTAATGGAAAAGAAGACTAGAGAAATATTTCTTTACCAAGTTCTCAGAGCTAGTGAAAGACTATGCTGAGAAACTGACTGAGGCTGGGAGTGCCCCCAGAGCTGACACAACCTGTGAGATATTTTGTTCAGCATTACTTCCTCACAGTAGTGTTTTTTCTTCTGGACAGAATATCTCTTATCACATTCTCTCTGTACTTAGAACATGAATAGCTGTCAGACTGCACCACTTGTTCTGATGTCACCTAGGAGTCTTTATGTCCAGGACTATTACCCCTTCCAACTCAGTTACCCCTAATAATCTCAGGTAAGACACTACCTTGCGGTTTTATGTCAGGGCTTGAACACAATATCCTTTCTTCACTTTCATCTGATTAAGTGTTTTCCAGGCAAACTACAATAGCAACTTATTTGTATTGAGAGTCTCACCTTTTATTTAATACGACTTAGTAATACCTATTTCTAGAGCTGTAAGTCTGGAAACAGTTAGGTGGAGCCCACACAAAATGATGTTTTTCCCCATTCATTTGTTCTTTTCTGTGTAATTTCTCTCACTTGTTTGTTCAGCTTCCCTGCTTTATGCAAGCACATGTGTGATCTTGGGTGAAGATTAAGACAGGCCAAAGACTAACTTATCTATTCTGTAGGTTATTATGGAGGAAGACTTCTTTGCAACTGTTTTCTTGACCAAGTTTATCATCAACACACTGTAGATATTTGATTTGTGCCTCATTCTAATAGTGGGATTTTTAATTTGACTGAAAAATTTTGTAGAATTATAGACTTTTATGAAGAATAAGGCAATATTTACTTTAGCTAGATGACCCCTCCAGTGCATTGAAAAAAAATTAAATCATTATGACATTTAAACTGTCAGCACTTTCCTACTTTTCTGCTATGATAACATTGGTCAAGTAAACAGTACTTCTGAATTTAAGAAAATTAACAACATTATTATGGTCTCATCCTTCTTGTGAAGTCTTTGCATTGGTATCTAAATTTTAAATTAATATTTTTCACTTTTTTAGTTAGAGGAGTACTCAGGAAAGTTTCAGATATTATTAGTGCCTTAATCTCTAATAGTAATTTAAAGCTGACCTAAGTCTTTGCAAGACTTGCTTAGATAGGCTGAGCAAGGCTATGCAAATGTTCTGTAATGCCATTTTTTGAGTGACCAGAATACAATTTCCCCTTTGAATCTAAGTAACTGAACTCGACTGAGGAATATGGTTTGGTTGCGTTTGCTATATAGATGCCTGTCATAACCTTTCTCATATTAATACCCAGTACCTGTGACATATCTGTTGCTGCATTATCTCTTGAGCAAATTATATGATGGATTTGGGAAAAATAAAGACGAAGTCTTTTATCTACAAATGTATTTACTCATAGTATTAAAGTTCTTTTATTATTATTATTATTATTATTTTTCCCCTCTGTTGCTCTTATGTTGGATATCTTCTTAAGTTTTATTTTTACACCTACTACTCTACCAGAGAATTTACTTTCACTTTTTACCTGTCAGTTATTTTGATATTGAGTCTAGGTTCATGAGTGGCACTTTGTGACATTGGTTTGAGTGATAGCCAGATGTGTTTAGAAGCAGAGCCCAGTTTGTTTGACGCTTCCTCATTAGAAATGAGTGTGTTCCCATGCATAGCTTCTCTCCATGGTGGGTTCTCCTCATATGAGCAGCTCTTGAGTTCAAGCAAGGCTATCCAGGTGAGGAAAGAGAAGTCTGATGGAGCGGGTGCTTGTCCTAGCAGAGATCAGAAAAGGATGTGAAGTGGCAACCTAATGGAGAAGGGATGGATTAGCTTAATACCTTGACTACTTACTTAGCTGCCTTCATTGTTACAAAACAGAAAAGCAGTGCAAACATTCTGGCAGCTGAAGTGACAGTGAATACACTTTGCATCAGGGTATCTTAGCCTATTATTTCCGCCTGTTATTGCCTATTATCCTGCTTTTCAACTGGAGTTGAGTTCTGCCAAACCAGGTTTTTAATCAGACGTGTGTTTCATCATCTTGCAGATTATTATCGTGTAGTAGCAGTGAAGTTTTCTGAAGAGCATACACCACATTTAATTAATGTACTTAGCCATAGATTAGGGCAGAAATTTCTATAACTGACTTTCAATACATACAGAAAGAACTTTCTGCATCTGTACACACACAAAACATATCACTGAGACACACACAAAAAAAGGACTATAATAGTTCAGCACATCATGATCTTTGCACCATTTGATGTGTCATGCTACATTTTCCAAGTAAGTTTATTGTCCCCCTATTGTTTCTACTTATTTTTATAATTACAGATTAATTCAGTGGTCTGTATTTTTGCCCTGAATCTTGATTTCACTGGAAACTTCACAAACAAATCAATTTAGATATATTATTACTAACATGTTAAAAGGCTGAAACTGTACCAACTGAATCGTTAATACATTTCAGAAGAGATTTCTTTGATGAGCTTATTTGCAAATTAATGCATATCATGCACTTCAAGATCAAAAGTCTGTTACCATGAGTCTCATGTCTGAGATGTAGGTGTAAATTTTAACATTGGGGTGCTGTAACTGATGGTGCTTATTTCTTCATGCTTTACTTTTAAGGCAACAAAACAGAATGTTCCTCCCCTGTCACTAGTTTAAATCTCATCACTTCCTTTCTGTACTCTCTATTTTGACACTGCCTTTCCTGTGGCTGAGCTCACTTATTGTACTGCAGTTTGTTCTTGGAAGTCTTAGAATCCATAAATTATCTTTTTGCTTTATTCCCACTAGAAGAGCAAGTGAAGGATTTTTCATTCTCAGTAAAATGAAGCCCTTCTATGTCAAAATCATTATCTTGAGCTAACATTTTTTATTTTCAGAT
The DNA here is from genome assembly GCF_964211835.1 of Anser anser. Classification (NCBI taxonomy): domain Eukaryota; kingdom Metazoa; phylum Chordata; class Aves; order Anseriformes; family Anatidae; genus Anser; species Anser anser. The sequence continues at coordinate 177,394,319 of NC_139720.1, read as the reverse complement.
TCTTTTTATAAATTGATAGGAAAGTAGGGGCATAGAAAGATCAACAGCTTTTGAAACACGGAAATCAAAAAATTGATAGTTTTCATTGTTTCATGTTTTATGCATTTCCTTGGAATGTAACTGGATATGCTTACTTTTGTTAATGAAAATTTTAGGGCATATATTAATGTATATAATAGACAATATCACACAAACTATTTTAACTGGACTAGGGAGTCCATTTTTACTTCTTAGTCTGTTTTCTTTTAATTAAGCTAATTAATTAATTCTAGTTTAAATATATATGTGCGTATATTTATTCAGTTATATAAAAAGTAAATTATATATATCCTGTCCTCTCTTTCTAATTTTATATCACCATTGTATGATCATATCTCCTGTTAAAGAGTCAACAAAAATACAGATATGATAAAAAAATGATATTACTCAGGTTTTCACACAATCCCGTTTCACATTCCAGCAACATTCTTGTTACCAAATTGAAGGAATATTCTGCAGATGGAGTTACTCCAAAGCTAATGCCTATTAGTTGGAAGCCTGAATTTGGATTTTGGTTATCAACAGTTTTAGGTCCAGCTGAGGAAAACATATCAACAGAAGCATCTTAAATAAAAAACAGGAATTAATTATTCCATTTAGTGATACTTCAGTTAGAATAACATTAATTGAATTTTGTTTTTCTGGAGTAAAGTATCTTGTAATTTCTATATACAACAATCCAGTCTGTCCTTTTGCTGGCCTTTTTTGTTGTGTACATACTACTTTTCTGCTATGTCCAGGTTTCCAGAGGGAGAGAAATGGTATAACTTAATTTAGTCCAGAGTTCCAGCACATGCTATTTAGAGACACAGCCTTTGTACTCAGTTTGTGGGGACATTTTTAAGGAAGATCTGGACAAATTCAAAATAAATAGAGGGGTTAGAATAACAGCATAAAACAGTGGTTTACAAAACATGGCCCATGGGTGAAGTCTGGAAGAACTGTTTTTTGTTTAGAGTTTTTATTTGTTTAAATGAACAAAGACTGAATATAAACATAATAAAACTCTTAATGTGTATAAAAAGTTGTCATAAATAGGGTGGTAATTTTATTTAATTAATTAATTAACTAATTTGTAGTTTGCTGGGAGAACTGTTTAGGTTAAATATGAGGGAAAACTTTGCTATAAATATATTTATGCACTGAAGCTGGCTATCCATATAAGTTAAAGAATCCCTCTGCATAGTGGTTTCTAAAACATGTTAAATTTTTTAGTGATAACCCAGATTTATTTCAACCTACTGAGGGCCAGAGGATCCACTTTAGCCCTGCTTTATATGATGCCATAATTAAATGCAAGGGTGAGATGCACTGTCTAGTCCTGAGTAAAGTGTACTGAAAGGGAACATCTACACTGACCTGTTCTATACCCTTTTGTCTGTGAACATCTTCTTTTACGGGAAGAGATCACCACATGAGAGAATTGCAGGGAATGTGGACTGTGCAGTGCTTCACAACAAGAATCCCTGATATACTGTAATAGCACTTAGCATTTAACGAGGACTTTGCTCAGACACAGAGCTGCAACATGATTAGCTTATTACTGCTCAGTGAAACTTTGTCTACTCTCTGTACATCAGTGATATACACATGCATTGTGTCAGCCTCTGTGTGCCTACTGCCCATCCTTATATCCAGAATGGCATAACAGCTGGTTTCCATTCCCTGCTGCTGCTTTCTTCTATTCCAGCTGCCGCACTCAAATAACCTCCCTTCCCCAAGTGGGCTTCATATGGTTTGAAAGGGACTTAATGTACCTCAGTGCATAGGGAACTTTTGATGCATATTTCATCATGTTTCAGTTCTTTCTACAGGGAACAGTGCATGTATAACAGATGTTCCCTGACTACTACCCCTTCCTGAAGGTGACATGCCCTTTTTTGTGTTTCATCTCTAATGTATATGTAGCTGGTATTGCCTGTGTGGTACTAAAAAGTACTGTTCCACGGCTGCCCCTGTACTGCATGCCAAGCTGTATTTAATTCCATCTGCTCCCCTTTGCAGCATGAAATGGAGAGGAGCATATGCCCAGTATAACCAAGTCATAATGCGACACAGAAAAAAAAAATTACTTAAGATGTACTTTTTTTTTTAAATTTAGGACCATATTTTTTTCTAGTTTTATATACACAAATTGTCTCAAATAAATCAATAAGGATAGACATGTGAGTAAATGTCAAAAAATCCTTCATCTTTTAATAGTTCCTCTGGTGTATATGTAATATGTGTTTTTAATATATGTACATATGTGCACAAAAAAGATATTATTAACTGATGATCCTGATTTTTTTTTAAACTAAACCTGTATCTTAAACATATAGAAAATTGAAAGCTTTAAAAGTTTGGGCTTTTTTAAGACTGCAAATATGAGATCACTTTGCAAATTAATTTCATTAATTTGCAAATTATTTTAATTAATTTCATCAGAAATCTTGTTCTGAGAAAGTACATTTCTGAAGCAAAAGCAAACAATCCAAAATATACTATAGGTATTTCAAAAACCAAAGCTTTTAAATATATAGTTGCTAATGTATAGTACTGCACATATAATGCACATATGCATGTGTACACAGATATATTTAATATATTTATATAAACATATATATTGTAATGTAATTGTAGTATCTACTTAAATATTATCGGGATGTACAATTTTGATTTTTATAGGGTATTCTATCAACTTTTTTTAAGTTTTGGCTTAAACTTTACCATCTGAACATATAGAATTTTATTATGTGAACCAATCTTTGTTTGAACAAATAAATGCAGTTCTTAAATTAAGTGTAATTTCAGTTGCCCATAGGACATGATCGATCTCTAGTTAGTTACACAGTCCAAACCTTAAAAGCCCCAAGTAAAGACCAAGAACAACAGAAAGACAAGTGGAATTGTGTCTGTTTCAATATTGTCAAAAGATTTATGTAATTAGTCTGAAATCTGCACGGCCAAGGGAAGTGTCCACTTGGTCTGTGTGCACAGATGAATATGAATAATCCCAAACTTGATGCGCTGTTATTAGTTTTAGCATGTGATTTCTTTTCTACTATCTGAACAGATAGTAGAGGTACAAGGTTACGTAGTTTGATTTGAGCAGTCTATCACTTGTCTATGAGATTGCTGTTGCAAACAAAGTTCACACAAAGATAATGTAGGTGTGTACATTATCTTAATTTGCCTTTCCGTATAGGTAATAGAGGTTATTTCTTCTATATATTTCCTCTATATATTCTTTATATTCCTCTGTATAATAGGTTATTTCCTTAGAGGTAATAGTTTTGTTGTTGTTGTTGTTTTTTAATTCCCCCTGAGGTATATAAAATTAATACTGCACCTTCATAATAATTTCAGAAAGTACCAGCTTCACAATCCTCTTTTATAGTAATTCACATTCCTCTTTTATAGGAATATTGTACTTACAATAGAGAATATTTTTTTTACATTTAGTGTAGCCAATTGCATCCTAAAAATGTGTCATTTTTGGGTGGACACTCTTAATAAGGACTAATAATTTTTCCACAACAAAAACTGCAAAATAATTTATGAAATCAATTCCTGTCAAATTTTCAGTCTGATATCTTTTGTATGCTTGGTATTTGCTCAAAAGCAAATAATAATAACAATAATAATAAACCAAAAACAACAAAACACATTAAAAGAACTTGTTTAAAATATTTGTTAAATTTGTTTCCAAGTCACAAAATACGCCAAGTTGAACATGACCCTGGGTTAGGTCAGGTAATACTTTCTTTTCTCAAGTCAAAGTGTTACAACCAAGTAATACCAGGTGGTTACCCAGGGTGCATAGGAATGGGGAAGCTGGTAGAGCAAAGAGGGATGGAGAAAGAACTATACTGTAAGCTTCAGCCACTCGAGACCACACTGCTTTCAGGACAACTATAAACCCAGTTTAGCTTGTCAGTGTACTGTGACTGCTTTTTGCTTCTCCAGAATACCATAAAGCACACTAATGAATATGACCATAAAATTTAAAATAATAAAGATCATGTAAAGTTGATGCTGCATATCCCTTAATCACTGGGATTATCATATAATTGGATTTTTTTTCTCCCCTTTGGCATTCAGGCTTATAGTAAACAAATAAGGATATTCTCAAAACTTTTATTTGGATGGAATTACACTGGAAAATACACATCATCATGTATGGTAAAATATATTACAGCTTCCAACTGTCTCTAAAGCAAGCAGTATTATATTAATTCAGGGCACTTATATTTAACATTTATTACACCTTCCAAACCCTAAAATAATAATAATGTATTTGAATAGAAGTATCAGGAACTACGAAGAATCCGGTAAAACTATTTCAGCTCTCATTATATGGGTATTTCAGGGTAAGAACAGCGTTTAAGTAGTGGGAAATTCTGAAATAAATATCTTGAAATTGAATGTCTTCATGCTTTTATTGTGGAAATAAAATCCCATGAGATATTTAAGGCATGTTATTGATATATAGTTATAAAAATGGTGAACTTCACCTACAGATACCTTTTATTTGTATGGAATTATTGATAATATCCATATTTGTATTGCATTCAAATATTTATATATCCATTCTTTATTAATAATATTTCATTTTTATTCCTTCATTTGTATTTTTATGTTTTATTTTATTTGATTTTATTTTGTGCACATTCACATTTTTTCCTCAGTATCTGGAGAACGGCAGATGTGTTTACATTGATAGAATTTTGAAACAATAGTAGTCTTTCAAAAACTGGTTAGATAATCAATAAGAATTTGGAACCCATCTTCTCTGGGAGCTTTAGAAATGCTAACCCATTGCTAATTCATTAATATTTGAAAGTGATTTCAGGAGTTACTTAGAGAGGTTAAACAAGACAAAATAAGCTCTACTATTTAAAGCTTAAATATATATATATATATCTTTACTACTTAAAGCCTAAACATTTCTTTAAATTCTTTAAGACAGTAGAACTTCAGACTATTGTAAATTTAATAAATTTCTTAGTCTTTTCACATATACATGACAACAATAGCTGGCTTATTGTTTATTATAAAAAGATTCTTGTATTTCTACTAGCATGCTTGAAAGATGAGTACTGTACAGCTGCTTTCTTCATTGTAAACTTGATTCATTTTTGTGACATGCACAAGTATGGATAGACAGAAAGATTTACAGGAAGAAGAAAAAAAATAGCTTAGAAGCTTAAGGTGTGGGAAGATAATGTAATGAGGAAAAAAAAAGTAATCAAAACAGATTTATGAAGAAACGGGGAACTACTCAACTCTTGGAGATAATGTGCTTTTGTTGAATTTACTAATTCTCTGCAAAAAGTGATCAACATTTTTATTTTTCCTGAAGATTAACTGCAACTAAATAATACTAAACTGGAATAATGTATTCCATATTAGACAGGTACTTGCTGCTGCATAGTGGAGGTTCATCAAAGTCAGTAGGGTTGTACCACCTTGCGTATTTTGGACAAACACAGTATAACATTTATTTAGTCTTACAAATCAACTAAACATTACATTTTTTCTTTCCCATCCAATGTCAGGTATCAGCATTCTTTTGCTGAATGATGTCATTTGTAGCTGAACAAAAATAAAATACTTTCTCAAAATATGGATATTTTATTTATGAATTTAGTGCTTTCACTAAAGTTCAGTTTGCTGTCATGATTTGGGAACAGATTACTCTGGTAAATATAACAAAAGTAGAAAATTGTTTAAGTTCAAGACAACAAAAATTACACTTTATAATCTTAACTAAATTCAGGGAATGCTAGTTTGTTATCTTTATTTACAGTGAATTTTACCTTTCCAAAAACTAAGACTCAGAGTTTCTCCTAGATATTTAGTCCTCCATAAGTACAAAGCAAGTGTAAAACCTGGATCTCAAGGTATTTAAAAAAAAAAAAAAAAAAGCTTAACATCACTAACCTCTACATTTTCAACACTTTTGAAGGAGAGAACAGACCACAAGTTCTTAGGAATCTTATCATTTCACCTGCTGTCTTACCTGCATCTGAGATACCTTGATTATATATATATATAATTAGTTGACAAGCTCTTTAGAATTAACGAAGCGAGAAATAGGCACTTTTAGAGCATGATTCATTTGACCTATTTTACATGAACCATGCCTTCAAAATGTTCATTTCTTTCCACTGTCAGTGAAAGGTGACTAACTCAGATATAGTTCAATATTTGCTGATGTCTAAAGTTATGAAAGATGAATTGCAGTTAGTGTTTATTCAGGAAACAGCTTTTTACACACTGGCCATTGCTTATCCCAACCTTTTTGGTGTCTATGTCTATGTCTCTTATTTGTGCTGCAGGTGTTAATGGTTCTAGACACACCCCTTTTTTTCTTTTCTTTTTTTTTTTATGATGTGGAGGTGTTGAATCTCTTTCATAAGAGAAATATGATTTCTGTTTGGACAGCTGTTGTTCTCTCTTCCATATATGTGTAGCTGGGAGCAGTTTCTTCACTCACAAAACTGTGACAAAAAGTCACAAAAGAATGACTGTGTAAGGTTCATAGCTTTTGACGCTTTAGTTAAATATTCATCTATTTTTTTTCCTCTTGAATTCTTATGGCCAAATTGCTGGTGCCAGAAGCAATAAAGTCTAGCATGTTAGAGATTTAAAGTTAGACTCTGAGATCAACCTGTACTTTGGCTTCTAAAAATCCCTATGTGCCAAAATACTTTACTGAAATGACTTGCAGAAAAGGAAAAGGATGGTCTTTGTTTACACAGACCTGTACTTAAAATAAATTTATCTGACTTCCTGAGCTATTATAATTTATGTTAATTAAATACCAAAGGATGAATAAAAACATATTAATTTAAGGATTAACCTCTATATTAGTTATCTGTATCTTACATAGTGTTAATCTTCAGTAAATTTTTATCACTTGGCGAATTGAAGTAATTCGTGATCTTATTAAACTTAACTTCTTCTTATGTCTGAGGCAGTTCTTGCATGTTCATTAAAGAGCAACGGATTCTGGAATAGCTGTTAATCCCTGGCAAATATATTTAAGCATCAACTGGCATTTCATAAACATACAGTAGCAATCTTATTTGATCTAAGTAAAGATTTACTTAAGATAATTGGGGTCTATCCTGTTGTATCACAGCCACTGTAGTGTGTGCCATTATTGGTGGCAAGGTGAAGTTTATCTGCAGGAGAACACTTGCCACTCTTATCTCAACTCCACTGCCAAAGCCATCTACTGGAGATGTAGCACATGTTGGCACAAAAAGGACTTCTACTAACCTTTCTACACCCTGTCCCCAAAAGAGATAAGCTAAGCTAAATATATAGTGATATGGCTACATACACGACAGCGCTTTCTGCCAAATAGCTGTGTGAACTGGGATTGTCTTTTTTTTTCCCCCCCCCACACTTCCAGATGACACAGCTTTGCCAGTAATACTTCACAACATAGATTCTGACAAGATGCTCTTCATTATCAACGTTACTAATAGTGAACATATTGTTCTTTCTTACAAGGCTCACACAGATAAAGATTGAACTGCATTTTTGGCAAATTTGAAAGTTGACTTAAGTTTTTTTTTCTTTTTTTTTAATCTTCATTTCATAGAAAATCATCAGAAAGCTTCATCTTAATAAATGTGAGAATTAAATATTATATAAGTATAGTTAAGTATTATGTTTTCAGGAATAAAACAGATGAGGTTTTGAAACAGAAATTCAGCTTAGAACACTAATTTTGTAATAATAATGATCATACTAAAAAAGTACTGAAAGGGGGGCTAAATTTTCCATTGGTTATTTGATTTTTTCTTCCATGATATATATAAAAATCACGTATGCTTTCTGTGACTTTTCATAATCCTGATCCCACCTGTCTTTTGTTTCATATCAGTATAGTGGAATCCACTGTGAAATTCTACTCCCATAAAATGCATTTCGTCTGGACTAGTCATGCAGTTAGGTACATATATATTTGATTTTATGAAAAAAAATCTTAATAAAGAATTCATTTAATTTTTGGGGGTGTACAAATATTTCAATATATTTTATTAAACTGAACTAATCTAGTACTTAAAAAATAGCTCTCTGACATTCAGAGTAATGGACATGAAAGCAAGAGTAATAAAAATTGCTAGGAAGATGCAGTGTAAGCACTGATTCAGCAAATACCTGACTGATTTAAACATTTTCTTTAATACATAAGATATACATCTGCAGGAATTTAAAAACATATGAATATAACTGTCTAGTAAGGCTTGAGATGTGGCAGTTTCTGTCAGCTAACAAATTAATACTCATCATCCAGCCTAGGGCAGTTGTATATGTTTATATACTTCATTTATAACAGCTGTAGGTAACTCAGTCATCCACCTAGATGTAACATCTAAGTCACCTTGTGGAATTTCCTATCATTCTCCAGCAATTAAACAAAGACTTTAGGTTGACTACACTTCTCTGTATTTAAAGTTCTATAGAAGAGAATCAATGAAATTAAAAAAAAAAAATTAAAACAATTGCATCATACTTGGATGGATTTTTCTTCCAAGAATTTGGAAGAAAAAAATTGCACTGTGGACCCTTCACATCCATAATGGCTTGTGTAATAATCTCATAGAATCATTAAGGATGGAAAAGACCTTCAAGATCATCTGGTCCAACAGTCACCCTACTACCAATGTCACTCACAAGTTACTTAGGTGTGTGTACAAACACAATTTCGTTGACTGAAGCTTCCATCTGATAATTTTTGGCAGTTCTCTTGCATTAGGAGAAATAGTAAATAGTTGTTTCCATTAGGTTTCTTAGTGACAATCACAAATTACAAATTTTTTCATATTTTCACTTTGTTGTGTTTTCTCCAAGCTAAAAGAAAAATCTTACCTTATTTAAAATCATTAAACTTATTTAAAACCTTATTTTATGAAAGCCTTTTCATAACTTTGATCATCTTTGCTACCCTTTTTTATCCTTTTGGTTTTATTATATTCTTTTTAATGTGGAATGAGCAGAAACGCATATAGGAGTCTAAACACAGCAGCTGCGCATTTAAACAGAACAATGTTTTGTATTTAAATCTCTACTCCTTTTCCAAGATTGCCTCCTATCCTAACTGATCTCTGCATGACCTGACATCTTCATTTAACAGTCCAGAATAATACTAAAATCTGTGTTAGAGTTCATAGTTTGCATATAGACAGTTGCTACTGTTTTTCGTCATGTACATTACCTGCATGTGTTGACACTGAGTCTCATGTGTCATTTTATTACAGTTATATGATACCATGACAGCTATTTGCAGCTCTTCACAACCACTCTCAGATTTTACTACTCACATTTGCCATGTTTCATTTGTTTGGCACCAAAGTTAATTTAAGTGGTAGTGTTACAATACTCCAATTTCATATTTGGGTTCCATCTGGTCTTCTCATTTGTTGGGAGTCATTTTACCCATTTTCTCTAAAACTTAGAGTATTAATCTTTCAGTTGCAGGCAGTTTTTATGACTCATTTCTATTCCATAATAACTGCATTTTGGGAATCTTTCTAAACTACCTGCAGTCTAAAGTCAAAAAATAAACCTTTTTTTTTTTTTTTTTTGGAAGGGTGGTGTTGTTTGTGACCTTTCTTTCAATGTTACTTTCATATATGCTGATATATGTCAGCCGCACCGATTAAATAATTCTCTGGCATGCTTTCCTTTATCTTTTTTTTTTTTTGGGGGGGAGGAGGGGGGATAAAACTTCTATATATTACTTGTTATGTCATGAATAAATTGTCTTCAGAGTCTTTTCCATCCTTCCCTAAAATATTGTAACATTTTATTAGTTTGACTTTATGCATTTTTCTCTTCCTAATTTGCACATGATTCCCGCTTTTTTAAAGGGTATTTTTTTACTTTTAATAGCCTCCATTATGCTGCTGTCTCACATGCTGGTTATTTTTCTATCCATTTAGTGTTTTTGATAAGTGGTATACAGTTACTCTGAACTCCTAATATAGTATCTCTAAGCAGTCTGTTATGCTATCTGCTAGCATTTAGTCTTTTAGTTGTCCTTTTCAACTTCCTTTTAAAAAGCTTTGTCATGTTCAGGTAATTCCCGTTTTTGAAGTTAAATGTTACTGTAGTCAATTTCTTGCCTTTATCTTTTCTACAATGACATTGAATTTGAGTGCTTTATGGCCAGCATTACAGTGTAGCATGTAGACAATTATATTTTCAGCCCAGCCTGTTGAATGCTAAAAACTAAATCACACAAGCAATGTTTATCCTCTCGTGAACTCTTTGACTAGCTGCTTTAAGTGCAATATACTTCATCATTCCTATGTAATTTGTATCTTGGCACTATAATTACTTTGGGTTCCGCTGGGTATTTTCTTTCCACTTCCTCTGTGAAATATCTGTTACATCAGATTCCTCACTTAGAACCAGCTGCTGCAATTCTTTTTTTTTTTTTTAAACAAACAAACAAAACAACAACAACAACAACAAAAACTAAAATTTGTATAGAATCAAGTAAATATTTGGTCTGGTTACAAACCTTTATGTGTCCTGTTCAATTAGGATTTTATTTGTTGGAGTTCTTTGTTATTTTTTGCCCAAATATGGTAAACGTTTATTCTAACCTTTCTTCCTTTTTGAGTATAAATTGGGAGTTTACTGTAGATGACAAATCACCTAAGATTGCGTGTTTTTCTGTGCATGTGACTTGTTTTTAAGAAAAGAAAGAAAGAAAGAAACAAACAAACAAAAAATTATAACAAAAAAACCTCTTTCACAACACTTTTAAAGGTTGTCAGCATTTTATTTTATTTTTACTGTGCTGGCTTACTTAATTCCTATCCCTCTTGAATACATTCCATCCATTATAAACATTTCCTTGGTCACTAACTACCGTCCACTTATCTAAATCAATTTTCAACCCCAAAAATGTATATAAGTCTGTGTCTATGACAGAAAGATGGCAAAAGGAAAACCACATGTATACCAAGTCAATTATAGAGATCCATATCTGTCTCATTTTCATGTTGAATTTTACCTTTCACTTATGATTCAATTGACTCAAGTCCGTCTCTTCATATTTTTTATTTATTTTTTTTTTTAATGAAAGAGACTTCGTTGTCATACTGAGTTATAAGGTTCAAGTAAAAATATTTTACTTGCTTTTTTTCTTCTGGAAAACAAACAAACACACAAAAACAACAAACAAATGACATCAAATTACATCATATTGCTAGCCTTCAGTCTTTGCCACTATTTTGTATTTTCTGTTCCTTCAGATTTTTATTCTCACACTTAATGGGTGTTTTGTTAAATAACAATAACAAATACACATAGTAGCAACATCCATTTTGCTTTATATATGCATTATTATGATGCATATCAAAGACAACATTTTTCTGACATTTGAATTGTTACTTTGTTACACAACATATTGAATGCTTATTTTAGGCCTGTTCCTTGCACTGTTGTCATTTTGATTTTCCTTACTCTTGGAAAGATATTTTTAGAGCTCTTTCATGAGTTATTGTTGCAGAATTCCACTCAGGAATATAAACATCAGTTTATTATTTTCACTGTTTAATGTTGTCACTGTTTTTCCCATTCTAGTGCATGTCTTAATGTTTTTGTCTTTTTCTACATTGGCGCAGCTGTGAAAATTTGTCCAAATTAGCATTACATGTGGATTAGTTAAATCACTCTAAATCTCTGTATAGATATCTTCATTTGTGTACAGCCAATTTGACTAAGCTTAAATCAATTCGAAAGTCAACTAGACTAAACTGAATCAGGAGCATTTTATTTCTGAATAGGAATAAAAATAAGAATAAAAGAATAAGAACATCCACATTAAATCTTCTTTAAATTCACCCATGTAATTGATAAGGATTAATTTGCCAGAGTGTTTCCTCCCTTGCTTGCATCAGACATGCTTACTTTCCTTTGCAATCAGATACGTATGAACTTACACGCTCTGATGTTCAGTGGTGTACCTTAGAGATGTTTCATCAAAGCAATATGTTAAGGTTGTTTCTCCACCAGATGCCCTGCTTTAAAAATCTCTGCTGTGGGATCCATTCTCACCATGGGTCCTAACTGGGCTGCCACAGCTTTTTGGAGTTTTCTGCAGCTTCACAGCTGTATCTGATACAGGGAGAATCAGAAGATACAAAAGAAGCATGTTGTCAATGCATCCATATTCACGGTTGCTCAGGTCCCTCAAAGCTTACCTTTGTAGAAAGAGACTATGGAGTCTCTGACTACAATGGTTCTAAGTCCCCAAAACCAACCGTTATGATCTGGTCACATAAACACTTTCAGTCTCTTTTACCCTGAAATGCAGAAAAGTCATGTTCCTTTGTAATTACTGTGTTTTTCACTCAGAATTTTCATTAAGGTGAAAAGTAATATCCAAGAAGAAAATTCCACTTGTCAGAGTTACCACAAATCTCTGATTTTTGTCTATGCTAACTTCTGAATCTTGCTTAAAAATGCTTGTCAGAATAACTGGTTTAGACCAAAGGTATGCCGGGTATACAGATTCCAGCCATACAGATGCTATAGGTACAGTAGTTAAATGGTATAGACCCTACACTCCCTGACAAATAGTCCCTCCCCAGCTTTCCTGTAGGACCCCTTCATGTACTGGAAGGCTGCTATAAGGTCTCCCTGAAGCTTTCTCTTCTCAGGCTGAAAAACCTCAACTCCCTCAGCCTGTCTTCATAGGATAGGTGCTCCAGCCCCTCAATCATCTTCATGGACCTCCTCTGGACTTGTCCTAATACTTCCATGTCCTTCTTGTCCTGGGGGCCCCAGAGATGAACACAGTACTCAAGGTATTCATGCTATGCAACTTTAATGCTATGACACTTCTAATTTGCTTACTCAGATCTGACCAAAGAATCTGTAAAGAAGGAATCAACATTTGAGCTCCACAGATTCACAACTTCTTAGAGAAGGATGGCAGTCTCAGCTAATCTGAGAGATTTTACCTTCAATTTCAATATATATTTATTTTAAATTCTTCATGTGGAACCTTAGGAAAAGCAAACTTCTATCAATTTCTGTTCTAAAAAGTTGTTAAAGTAAAAACTGAAATTTATAGAATCACAAACTCACAGAATCACAAGCAAAGCCATGAGCCCTGTATTCAGGTTCTCCTTACCCAAAAGAACAGAAAAGGTCTGAATATAAAGCTATGGTACACTGCACTGTCAGGCTGAAAAACTCAAAGTTAGACAAGGATACCTGCAAATTTGTTCAGCTGAGCTTCAATTCCACCCTGATGCATGCTGAGAATTAGCATTATATGCTTTTTTTTTCTCAGTGGTGACTGCTAGATGTGTAACTCTTCAAGCATACCCCGCCACTTTTCCTATACAGGAAAAATAGCTTTTCCAGCTATTTTGTAAGAATAGTGTGCAAGGTGAGTGAATTTCAGTGAATAATAAATAAAAATTGACAGTAGCAACATATGAAAGGAAAAAAAAAAAAGAAAAAAGAAAAAAAAAGACTCCTGTTTCCTTGTAAAACGCATGAGGATGTCAAAAATATTAAAGTCATATTTTTAGTGAAAAGACAAAGAAATATACAGCACATTCATTTTGGTAAGTATGGTATGCTAAATTCCATTGGATTCAGATCTTACCTACCCCTTAATCACATTTCCAGATGTCTCTTATCACAATCTGTGAGAACTAGCAATCCAAATCATTTGGATATATCCATCCTGTGAGACCTGACAGTGCAGTGTACCATAGCTTTGCGTTCAGACCGTGAGACCTGCTTGTGCTCAGCTGGTTATTGGGACAAAATCCAGAATGGGTCCCTATGACTCTATTGAATTCATGTTTTTGTCTTCATTTCACCTGAGTTTCCATTAGAAGAACGAGAATTGGATATGTGGATATGGAGCCATAGGCAAGGTGTACATCCTAGTAGATCTACATCACACTGTAAAGTTTGATGTAACCATGGAGGAATTAATGACAGGATCTGATTTCCAACCCCTAGCTTATAGACAAGGCAGTTTTTATTTACTGCTGTTTAGCTTCCATTTTTGTTAACTTTCATTATTTTTCTTGGCTTTGATTACTTCCTCAGTGTAGGAGAATCTGACTGGAGCCATTGTTTATTTCTGGTGATGTGTCTTTTCCATCAAATGGCAGTCATCAAATGAGAACATTTTACTTCTAGTCTTGAGAGGTTTACACTCACAAAAGTGGCCTAGAGGGACACAGCTGTCTCATTGTGCAGTGAGCAGAGAATTATTCTGTGATGCATCCTGCTCAATAAAAGCCTTCAATATTATGACCAGGTTCTTGAACTGGCATTGAAAATTAATTGAGAACCAGTGGAAAATATGAGCTGTTGATATGATCTGTTGTAGTAGCTTTTCCTTTTAAACAGCTAGTTGTCTTGTTCTGTGCCAATTATACATGCTTCCTCCACTCTGATTTCCACATAATGCTAATGACAACAGGAAGAGATTGTCACACTGATAGTTGCTGTCAAATCCAACTTAAAAAACAAACAACAACAACAACAAACAATAATATCTTCAAAGGTAAAAATAAGGAATTCCTGTTCCTTTCTCTGTATTTTTAATGAGATGTAATGTAGAACTATAGGACCTTTGAAATTTCCTTCCAACTGAAATATTCTATTCTATTCTATTCTATTCTATTCTATTCTATTCTATTCTATTCTATTCTATTCTATTCTATTCTATTCTATTCTATTCTATTCTATTCTATTCTATTCTATTCTACTCTACTCTACTCTACTCTACTCTACTCTACTCTAATTCTGTTCTATAGATTTTGTGCTACCTAGGTAAACAGTAAGTGTATGATTTATGAAAACAGAGGCCATTCGTAGTATTTAGATATTCAGATTTCTTTTTTTTTTCCTGCCATCATCACTTCTTTCTTTCTCTGGCTAACACTGAATGAGACAAACACTTTACCAGGGTGTGTAATGATAGGACAAGGAGTAACAGCTTTAAAATAATATAATATAGTAGATTTATATTAGATATGAGGAAGGAATTCTTTCCTATGAGAGTGGCTAATTACTGGTACAGGTTGCTCAGAGAGGTTGTGAATGCCCTCTCCCTAGAAGAAGAGATGGGACCTTCAGCAAGCTGATATGGTGGAAAGTGTCCCTGCCCATGGTAGCGGGTTGGAACTTTAAAGTCCCTTTTAACTCAAACCATTCTGTGATTCTATGAATTAGCTATTTTTTGTCCTTTAGATTTAATGACATCTGTGTGATGATGTAGAAGAAGTAGATATAAAGCTAGGATCCTTCATTTTGTGGATGACCCATTAGGTATAGATTTACAGTCTCACTCATGCATGTGGCTAGTAAGTAACTTGTGGTCTTAAGTTGTATGGGCAGATTCATGCTCTCATCATGAAGAATTCACGTCCTAGAAATCTCTTGTGTACCCAGGTTTCTTTGGCAGTGGAAGCAGTTGATGCCTAGGAAGGCCAGTACTTGGGATGGAATTAATGCACTTGAAACAAACAAAAGCTTTCTAAGGGTGGGACTGTCCTTAGCAAGTGTTAGCTCCTGATGAGCACATGGTCTGTCATGTTCTCTTGAATGTCAAAATGTTTGTTTGTTTGTTTGTTTGTTTGTTTGTTTGCTAGTTAATTTGTTTGGTTTTTTTCCTGGCATGGGTGTTTTTTCTCTTTTAGCCACTTGAACCAACTCACCATAACATTAAAGTTATACCACAAAGGTACAGGGTGGAAATGCACTGAGAGCAGTTTCCATACACTACTGATGCATGTACTAAGCTACTTTAGCTTTACGTATTGGGGAACCATGTCCCAGAGAAAGGAAAATATTGCTTCTGTCAGAACTAGGTGTTTTCTAACAACACTTCCTAGGCTGAAAGGTCAAAAATTCATATTGCTTAGAGGAAATAAATATGTATTTTTATTTCTTTTTACAATTTTGCTAATGAAGAAGTGAACAGTTTTGTAGCCTGATGCAGTTTATAACATCTTGGTACAGATTTTTTAATGTACATTTTCACAGATGCTGTAACTGAACATAAGAGAAAGGAAAAAAAAAAAAAAAGGAAAGATCTTTGCAAAAATCACATCCTTTGAACAGAAGTCCCTGATAGATGTAGGTAAGATGTTGGATGATAGGCTCAAACAATTAGAATAGCTGTTCCTGCAATTTTGTCCTATTTTATTATGTCTTTTAAATGTAAGCTACTTGGTTTGCATACCCCATGAATGAATGTCCATTCTGAATATGCAAAAAAGGTAGGTCTTAAGGTGTAAGCAGTAGGTTATATTTTCAAATTACCAAACCAGAATTATAGCAAGATGGAAACTATCACTGAGTATCATATGAGATGTCAAATGCTTAAACTGAGCAATTAAGGAGACATTTTAGCTATAAATAATATTTACAGATAAGATTTAACTATAAATAATATTTAGAGACAAGAGCATAAAAGTTTCTCTATTATTCCGTGCTTAATGTTTTATGTTTATATTACAGATTTTTTTTGATAGAAACTACCCAAACAAATGTGTACTTTCATCATTCTGAGATGAGCATATGGTACAGATTTCTGTTCAATTTTTATTCTTGTTTAAAGTAATGGCTTTATGCTCTTCTAACTTAAAATGGACATTTATATGGAAGATATAACAGAATGACTTCTTTTTCTTGTAAACTATGAATGGCTACCTTGAATTTATTCCTTAATAGAAAGTTCAGACTTGTACTACGACAAAATATTGAAAAGAATTTTAAATATTGTTGAATAAAACAAGATTGCAACACCTATAGTCAGATTTTACAAAATGTATTATAAGTGCAGATACAATGCATCTAGTCAAATGTGTTAGAAATTCTAAGGTGTTAATAGCAAGCTTTAAAATCATTTCTATTCAATTTCTCTGGATAAAGAAAGTAGGTATTCCACTCCCAGAACATGAGGTTTCTTAACATCTATGGTATTAGAGGAGATATCTTATGAAAGAATTATAAATGGAAATCTACATTGTGAGCAAGCATCTAGTTCCAATACGGGTGCAAGACTGAAATTTTTTCCTTAGTAAAACAAGAAGAAAAAAATCAGACATGAGGACTGCCAGTACTTACATGTGTTTAAATTCTTCCCACATCTTCAATTGATTGACATCTTCAACAAGCTGTTAATGACCCACTCCATTTGCTTTAAATGAGCCTTAAATTTTTAGATCTGATGTAGTTTTGTAGGAAGAGGGAATTAAGTAGATTTAATTGCCTTTTTCAGTTTTTGTTTTTGTGTTTGTTATTCACTATTCAAAGTAACAGTATGCTTTGCCACTGTAATAAAATTTCTCAGTAGTCCTTTCTTTGATTTGAGTTCTAGATGCAAAACTGTGTGCTAGTTTTAATGAATTAGTATTCTTATCCAAGCTAGGCTGTTTGTGTTAGGTAACAGTTATTCATAAAATAAGAGTTTTTCTCATACTGTCTTTCAGTGTTTTAAAGTAGTAATTTAGCAGCTGTCTTGGATAGGGCTGTGAGCATGTTGGAAATCAAAGGTGACTTTGATTCTGTTCATGAGATGGGTTGGTACCGCATTTTTATTAGTGTATTTTCCTTCCTTGTACTTTGATAGTTTTAGTCCCTGGGGCACAGAGCTGAGAAATAGAGATTGTAACTATCATGCTAGATGAGGAAAACAACGTAAGTGATGATGCAAAATGTATTGTCTCTGATAGTGAACAAGCAGAGACTGGCTTGTGTAAAACAAATTTTTACAGTCTAACTGTGATGGGTTATTCTCACCACACTGGTACCTGCTGAGGAGCTGTGTTATATTTAGTTCTTTCTTTATTTCTTTATTTTTTAGTTGCATGTCTGTAGAGAAGTGATGATACAGGCAACCATGGCTGTTAATATGCACTCAGCATTTTATATTTAGGCATGAACATCTATATTGGCGCCAGACACCAGTTAATTTGTGATTGTGATTGGAGAAAAACATTGGCAAGAGGGCTGGGAAGTGGTGAGCTAGACATCAAAGTGCCTATCATTGTAAGCCTTTATTGTTTCAAAATGAAGAGCTCACAATCTTTCCCCATTAGGAATGAATAAAAACTTAGAAGATATGATAAATAGTGAGCTATTCTACTTCCTCTTATGCTGGGCATTCACATGGGCAGTACTTCACAGTATGAAATTTGGACACAGTCTTCTGATGCAGGCTTATTAATAGTTTAGTTCCTGAATATGTATGTTGTCAATTATCCACAAATATTTATGGTATATTGAATTTGCATAAGATGGAATGTATACAATCACAAATTTTACATATATGATATGGGGAATAGTAGTACATATGGTTTTCAGGTTTGAGCAGAGATTAACCTCCCTATGCCTGTCTGTAAAACGTCTCCTGTCTGTATCTCCCTTCTGAAGAAGGATAGCTGTGGATTACATTTATCTGGTAGACCACACTTTAGGCACCCTGCTTTGGAGAGAAGGGAGTATGCCGTTAACTGAGTTAAAATGAAATACAATATCTGGTATAAAGTAGTCACCATGCTCTCCGTGACCGCATCCCTGCAAGGCAGCAGCTAATCATTGTTATCTGGTGGGTTCTTTCTGTTATGTCCCCTCTCTTACAATTCCTATCTGCTCAACAAATGACATATGATCTTTCATCTGCCTTTGTGCCTCCAATAAGCATAAAGTCTGATGGGGGCAGGAGGGGAAGGAGACTAACCTTTTCAGCTCGATTACAGAGAGAACAATTTGTTTTTGTAATTAGAGCTCAGCAGTGATCTCTGTTTATTTCACTGTTACTCAGCTCGGTGTAAACAGAACTCAATTTTGACAACTGTTTAGCTCACGGCACAGTTTTAAAGTATTAAAGGATAATGGAAGACTTATTAGATTAGCTTTTGCCATGATCTTTTAGTGTCCCAGATAATTATTATTTGTGATACAGCTGAATGGTTTAGGCTTGTATTATTATTATGCATGCATTTCTGTGTAATACTTTATATACTGTTGATGGGCACTAAAATATGCATTAGGAAGTATACATTTAGTCAGATTGAACAGATATTACTGGCATTTCCAAGTGGCTTAAATTGTTCTTTGTGTATGTGTGCGTATGTGTGCGTGTGTGAATTTCATTTCTTTTCCATTATAACTGTTCTTAGTTCCTGATTTTTCTTTTTAAAACAAATCAATTTAATCATCTTCTTCATCATTATTATTACTATTAATCATTCTTAGTAACACTTGTGTGACTTCTACCACACTCCTTTGATCCAGTCACTACATTACATTTCTTCCCCAGCATTTTACTTTTGTCATTACCTCCATTTCATATACTTCAGTATTGCTTATTTTTTCTTGCACAAACTCCTTTTTTATCTTTCTTATTTAGTATTTCAGATCATTCCTGCTAGTTACATACTGTTTTCACCCTTGTATTTGATTTTTCTCATTATTACCGCTTAATTATATGTTGCTTATTTCTCTGATCTTATAATTAGCTTTTCAGCATTTGATCACCTTTTCCCTATTTTGCATAAGGCATGTCTTTTTAATCATTTCATTGCTTTCCTTTACACACTGTTCCCATTCTTATTCTTTTTTGCTGTCTAACACCATTCTATTGGTTTGACTGTCTCTGATCAGAAGCAATGCTTCTAATCTTATTTTCCATTTTTAGTAAGAATTTTGTATACTGTTTTGTCCTTGTTTAAAGCTATGCAATTTTCTCTTTTTTTTTTTTCCAGTAGTAGAAGTTTGCAACTTATTGTCAGTTCTCTACATTTTAGGGCAACAATTTGAAGGTGATTACATGATCACCCTAAATTACTGGAACATCTGAGCAAGAAAAAGATATTTTGAGTTTTCACATTTGAATAATTGTATTTTCTCTTAAGATGCATCATGAAAAGGAGCCTATGTCAGTGACTAAGTGGATACATTTAACAAAACATGAATATTAGTTCAAGAGTGAAATACTGTTGTATTTTCATTTCAGTCTTAATGAACATTGTTGGTTCATGCTATGAAAGCACAAAGATTGCTTGCTTAGGGCAAAGAAAGCTCTGTCACGGTTAATGGCCCCAAATCCTTCCTACCCTAAACATATATACATATATTTTAACTTAAATTTCTTACATTTGTTTTGAAAAAAAAATAAAGAAATAAAATATTACAACAGGAAAATAAAGTGCCACAACAACTGCACTGTGTGGTCCACCTCCCTCTTTTTCTTTTATATATTAATTTTTATGCTGCACTCATTCCAGTGCACTACCACATAGCAGGATGGTTTATTACTAGTTTTGTTCAAATTAGTTATCTCATGCTTGTGATTAGAATTCTTGTTTATTCAGGCAAAACTTAGTAACTTAAAGGCATCCAGGCCTTTCAGACCTATTTTCAATTTGGAAGTGAAAGGCATGTATCTCTTTCTGAAGAAATCAGTCTTGTCAAACAGGAGTATAGCAAAAGAGGAGATTGCTATCATCACTGTGTAGTAGGAAAAAAATGTATATTATAAATATATATGCACATCTTGCACATATACCGCCAAGTTATCATGAAAAGAGCAGGTAGTTTTCTGAAAGACATCCTTCTCCCACATTTTCATTATCTATTAGATATTCCTATTCATTCTGTTGACACTCATCACAGTAGTCTCTGAGTACCTCCCAGTGGTGTGATAAGCTCTTGACTTAAGATCTCTCATTTTCTTTCCAGAAGGAGAAAACACCTTAGTGCCTCAACTTTAAATTCATGCATTTTTGGTATCCTATGTTCCAGAGGGCTCCAATTCTAGCTAAAATTCTTAATTCTGGATGTACTATGAAACACCATATTCAGATTTGTGGCATTTAATCTGAAAAATGGAATAATAACTGAGCAAGAGCAGATCACTTTCTGCCTGGCTGAGACAGTTTTGTAGCCAGCTAGCAAAAGAGGAAAATATTATTTATAAAATGCTTTTTTTGTGAGAACTTTAGAATAGAGATGCTAAGATACATGGTGTAGTTACTACTCCTCCTCATTTATTTGATAGCCAAAATAGAGTGAGAGTTTGTTCCAAAAGAATTTTAGCCACTATATCAAGAACTTGACCTAAATAACCCTCTCTTTTTCCACTAAGTAGGTGGGGATCATAGTAAGGGTAACTTCCTAATTTACTTATTTAAGTAATGTACCCTTCCCCGAACACATATTACCTTATTCTTTATAGTGGTACAATTTTATCCACAGGAGACTACGGTATAACTGTGAGAGCTTTACAATACTTCTGTGGGTCTTTCGGCACCATTTACTCTGTTGAATTTCTGCTGAACTAGTTAATATTCCTTCATGAGATGAATTCCTTCATGAGCACCTTCCTGACGAAGGTAGCATCATTTTTCTGAAATATAGAGGTCAAACTATCTGCTACACATGAGGTGTTGGCTTTTCAGTCCATATCATGTGAATTATGTAACATAATATATATCATATGTAACCTGATCATGATACATATATCTAGGACCTGAAAGTATACTGATCATTATGCAGTTCACCAGAAGTGCAGGTTTTTGCCATGCTGGATACACATGGAGGTTCTGCTATTGCTCATTTCTGTCAAAAAGGTATAGCACATTCTC
Source organism: Anser anser (assembly GCF_964211835.1). Taxonomy (NCBI): domain Eukaryota; kingdom Metazoa; phylum Chordata; class Aves; order Anseriformes; family Anatidae; genus Anser; species Anser anser. Next base: position 177,372,633 of record NC_139720.1, on the reverse strand, counting down.
CCTAGATCAAATAAACTAGACAGACCTCATGGTTGACAATATTAAATAATGCAGAAATACAGGAGTATAAGAATAATGAATGTCTTGTCTTCCTCTTTAGATCCGTCATCAATGTGCTGTCAAATCTATGCCATGACCCGAGTCCAGACTGAATTTTCAAGAATATTAAACTTGCTTAGATTTTTTTAGTTAACTAACATCTTCCTGAGCTTGCTTAGGATTTAGACAATTGGATAGCTAACGTCAGTTTGCTATAGTTGGTGTGTCTCAGCATTTACTGGAATACTGTTTTTGCAAAGAAAGGAAATATGACTTCTTTGACCAACACACTAGTCAGCATCAATTCTAGTCAGGATCAGTACCAGACAACTTCCAGTTATCACTCTATCTTCTAAACTGCAAAGGGTATCATTCAGATTTCTTAGATCATCAGTTTCTCAGGATATGCACCACATCTCTGGTGAATAGTTATACTGAATTTGGGGATTTCTGATAAACACAGAGCTGGTGCAGAAGTATTATTGCGGAAGTATTATTGCGGAAGTATATCCAACAACTTAGAAAGCAATTGAATATGAACTGCTTTTAATAAAACAAAAGTTTACAGTTCAGCTGTATACTGTAGGCATTAGATTGATTATAGAGTTTATTGTTTTTAATGGCGATTTGGGGTGAGATATGACATACTTGGTAAACGTTGATGGAAATAAATCAAAAGGATTTCTTGGTCTTAGTCAAAAAAACAAGGGAGTCTCTATATCTGATGAAAAGTAAGATTTTCTGAAGGATAGACTATCAGTGGCTGAGGCTCAGATAAAGTTACAAAGATTTGTTGCATCTTCATCTTGTGACTAACCACTTTTTTTTTTTTTTTGATGTGGCCTATGGAATTTCTTAGACAGCTGGGATATATATAGATATTAATTTTATCTCTCTGAAATCACGATAATTTGTTTTTCTTTCTGAGAGCTGAGAAGTATTTGATCACTACCAAAATAAGTATGGTCAAACCAAGGCATTTGCAGACTAGTATCCTCAAACATTATATGTAAGAACAAAGGTCAGGGCAAGATAAACTATGATGAAAGCATCCATGTAAGAAGGTAAGGGCTACTTCAAAGCTATGAAGATATTACTTTCCAACAGCTAGCATGTCTTGGTATAATCCTGAAGTGGTGTTAGGTATATATAGTAATTGTGTCTTCTTTATTACTGCATACTAAATATAACTCAACAGCAATTACAAAATCTCTGGTTTTGATGAAATATAGGAAAAAAAAAAAGAAAACATTTATAGGCAGGATTTTTCTTCTAATAAGAAATAAATTTTATCTACATTTATACTTAAAATTTAAAAAGAGATGGTTTTGCAAAAAAATTAGTTCCCCAGAATTACTGCAACTTGCATGCAAAGATCACCTTTAATAAGTGGACATCCACTGTCAATAGAAGCATAGTGTATTGTTCCTCCTTTTTCAAAGACATAATTCTGCTTTTATATAATCATTTTAAGAAGATATAACTGTGTATCTTTTTCAGTTCAGTGTAGTGGGTAGAGGTCCCAATATCATAAAACTGTAGATTAACTAATCGTATTAGCTAGTCACTATAGAAATCCATTTAGTAGAACTCCCATCAGTAACTGCTGAAAATGAAGAAAATTATGTGCTACTTGGAAGAGGTTATTGACGCTACCTGATGAAGATGTAATTTGCAGTGTAAAAATACAGTATTGCAATTTTGTTGATAACGTGCAGAAAGACTTTACCATAAATGATAGTATAGTTGTATCAATCTCTTATAAAACAGGTCTTTGTACTTTCATTGAAGATGCTGATGCATTTATAATTATTACACACCGATAACATAATAAATCTAATAAATCTTTAGTAAATCTAATAAATATCTAAATTGCAGTCTGTCTGGATCAGTTCCAAGAATCCCTGTTTTCTAGGTACACTTGACTGCACAGTAAGTAGCAATGAACTACATGACAGGTAGTTCTAAGCAGTCTTCCAAGGTAATTTCAGTATATACAAGATGCAGGATGTCTTTCAGTTACTTTTAACATTCTTTAGCATTTCCTCTCTGCTCCTAAACTGTCTCTTCTACTTTGATTCCTTTGCTGGGAGCAGTTAAAATTGGTGTGGAACAAAAAGAGTTTTCTGCAACTTCAGTAACTTAAAAGTGTAACTACAGAGTCCTTTCAAGCATATGCTGAAGAAATCCTTCATGGATTTATTTATCTATTTATTTCCCACAAAGTAAAATTTTGCATTACAAAAGACTTTCTCCTGTTATGTATACACATATTTATAGCTAACTTTACTAGGAACATTGAAAAAGATGTCCATGTAATCTTTCACTATTAAAGCAGGTTCTAGCATTAGGCCCTGTTTAAAAAAATCAAATCCTTTTTTTTTTCCTTTTTTTTTTTTTAGTATTCATACATATATATTAACACAAAGAGGGATTTGAGATTGGAAGTGTTTTGTTTTTTTTGTTTTTCATTTGAAAATGATGTTTTTTAACCTTCTATTTGGGGAGTAAAACAGACATCTTTTAGAAGGACAAAGGAATGAAATAATCTGATAATCTGTAACTATCCTACATGTAATTTTGCCCAAAGAAAATATATTAATCTTTTTTTTTTAATTCATATTTAGTTAAAAAGCATTCTTTTATTCATCTGTGTCAAATCTACTATACTACTTAAATGGCTTAATTTCTCTTTTCCTTAAAGCCTGAAGTTCAGGATCTGCAGCTTTGTGACCCTCTTAAAGAACAAATATTTCATATATGTGCTGGGAATTTATGTGCGTCCTCCATGGTAAATTTTAACTATTAGTCACCTTTTGTGAGAAAACAGAAAACAGATAATATTTTTCCTCCAGCAGGAGCCATCAGCCATCTTATTAATAAAGAGCAGTATCTATTCCAATTGTAAAATAATAAATATGCGAGCAAAACTTCACATAAATGTAAAAAAAAAGGCATGCAGCAGGCAGACTGTAAAAATATTAAAAATCATCATTATTTAAGCAAGTCTGACAGAAAATATGGAAAATATACAATAGTGGCCTCAAATACCAAGAATATAAAAATAAAACTGAAAATATAAAACCAAACAAAATAATTCAATCCACAGAGCACAAATATGAGGAGTTATCTATTGCTAAACCCATGAGGAAAATGTTCAACTTTATAAACATGTTTGGATCCCATCTTTTATAAACTAATTCAACATTCACTGAATAATTTCAGTTCAGGTATTTATGCAAACCTGAAGACAGAATTCTCTAATTATGGTAGGCTGTACTTTCACATTTATTTTCCACATTTTGTTTGTTTAAATGTTTCACACAAAATGAAATCCATTCTATTTCTGCATAGTATTGGCTTTTGTAATTTTTCTCTTCCTCTTGTGTGTGTGTGTGTGTGTGTGTGTGAATTGAAGATTTACTACAATTTTACTAGTTCTTTCTCATTTAATTCCAACTTTAAATAATGTTTCCAGAATTAGGACCCTTATCTTAATCAGTGAATTATTTGGAAATTCAGGGAAAAACAACATCTTGTACCTTTTTCAGTATTGAGGAACTGCTATATTTTAGTGGACCTTTTGAACATCTGTCAGTATAACATTTTCCATCTCTTTTAGGCTAAATGTCAAGTGCTACTTACTGAAATGAAGTATTAAAAAATGAGGATTTATCATGAAACCATGATTACTTTTGGGAGGTATACTGAATTTATGTCAAAATTAGAAAAGCAAAGTGAACCTATTTTTGAGATAAGAAAACAAATACATAGATAAATACTGAGAGACTGTCAACCTTTATACATAATGTCTTAAACAGATCTGGAAGTCTTCCTGGAGTGGGCATGGTGAGAGAATTCCTTCTGCTTTAAATGGACAAACTCTGAATTTTGCTCTCTCCCTTTATATGCGCTAGATATCACAATAAGAACAATATGAACATATGCATTTCCCAGACTTATTTTTCGGTGTTTCCATATGTTGTAAAAACATACTTCAGTAAAGAAATATATACAAATTGAATGAGAAGCCAAAGGGAAAAAAAAGAAGAAAAAGAAAAAAAAGAAACAACTGCAGGGCATCAGTGTGAAAAAAAATTTAAACTGCCTGTTATTAACTGCTCAACCTGTTTTATGCTGGATTACTGCATAATTAGTGTTAGAGAGGAAGGGGAAAGAACAGATGTTGAATAAAGATTGAAAATAAGAAAATGAGACTGTTCAAAATATGTATTTTTTAAAAAGTAGCTATGGTTGCTCTCAGCTAGACTTTTTTGTTGTTGTTGTTGTTGGCAAGACAGCAATCTATTTCTCAAATTCATAGCCCATTTCTGCAAGATTAAAGCAAAACAAAGTGTTTCTTTTTCAGTCTGATCAGTTAAACAATTATACAGCTCCAATAATCCCCAAGTCACTCTTTCAGAAAGCAGCAGAATGTTTCCTCAAGCAGTTTCATAAAGTAGATTAAATGAATATGATATCAGGTCAGAAACCCTATAATCTCTTTCCATGGGAAGTTTTTTGATTGCTTATGCAATTAGTCTTTTTTCATACTTAAAAAATAATATCTAAATAATCCATAGCAGATGCATTATTTTTCCACCATCTTTATAGAATAAATGCCACTAAATTAAACATCATTGTTTTTCCATCCCTTTTTCCATTTCTTGCATCATGATTTAAAGCAAACTGAACTTTTTTTTTTTTAAGAATGCCCCTCACCCCCTTTTTTTTGTTTTTCCTTTTTCTCTACTTAGTTGTTATTTTCTAAACTGAGATTGAATACATTATGAAATTGTGGACTAGATAGAGGTATCTGAAAAAGATGGCTGCAAATTACATGCAGAGTACATTACATTCAAATACATTAAATAATTTAATAAATAATAATTTAATACATTAAATCCTTTTCATTACTACCCTACTGTACACCCCTTTTTACCCTGAGTAGATTATTTGTTTCAATGCAAGTTGAATAGGCCCTGTGGGTTTGACCAGTGACCCTTAACTAAAGAAACTGAGCACTTGAATGGCATTGCTGCTGCACTTTTTCAGAGATCTTTTTTCACAAGGTTAAGATAAAAGCGGAGACCATTCTGGGAGAAGGATTCAGAAGTAAAATGAATCCTTTCCCCTGTGTTTTAATTTTCTGCTTGCTAATGAAAAAAATTATTTTTCAAGCATTCTCAAATTTGCTTTTTGTTGTTGTTGTCCTCACCCTACATACCATCAAAAATGGGCTTCGGTCTGCTGAACTGTCTTCAGGTGAAGAAATATTTTCTGCTATTTTTTTTTTCTATTGTGATTCAAATTTTAAATGTAATATTACAAAGCTATGTAGGATTTGTTTTTTTGAAAAGTCACAGCTTAAAAAGTAACAGCTCACAACTCGATAGACTTGTTTCTTGAAAAGCTTACAAGTAAACTGATGAAGAAACTATAGATTTTTAAGCATCTTATATTCAAATAAAATTTGAATATGACAAATTTTATCTGAAAAAAAAAATATCAAACTAAGTCACTGTCTTATTCTAGTTCTCTGGTATAGCTTCTAATAGAGAGTACACCATTTAGAAGAGGTATTGTAAAAAATGACCATGTCAACTTGTATGACTGCGGGTATGTAGTGTGTGCATGTACATTTTCTAGATACATTCTTATTACAGATTTTCACTGTAATTGCAAGCAAATAGCAGTAGCTCAATGTTATAGTATGCTTGATACTGCAACTGTGCCATTACTACCAATTTCTGTAGGAAAGCATGGTTTGTGGATACCAGCAAGTTGATGGATTGTTCTGTGGAATCAGAACAAATCTTTCTTATGATTCATTTTTGCCACAGATAAGCCATAAAATGAAGACAGTAGATTGATGGAGGTTTAGTTTTTCTGCTCTTGTTTTAAACAGTAGATGTAGAACAGGTTCTTCTATTTTATAGCCTGAAGCTGAACTGTCAACATAAAAGATATACAGACTTAATACCTGAGATCTGGGCAAAAGAATTTCTTCCCACTTTTTTTTTTTTTTTTTTTCCGAGCAGATTAAGCAGCACACGATATAGCTCATTACTGCCTCGTGTAAATTTATTGAAAAGGCAGTTTTTGCTAAAGAGCCTGAAATACTTTGTCTTGTTACTACCTGCCCTACTGCAAAACACAGATACCAGCTAAGAATGAAAAAAGATTTTCATTTCAAGTCCGCCTGTCCATATTGTGAGAACTCCTATATCTCACTAAAATGTATCAAGCTTGAAACCTTATTTGTAATTTTTTTCTCTGTGATTGCATGTGACTGACTCCACATCTCACTTGATGTCATATAATTGTAGTCACTGTACAATTATGAGTTTATTAAATCCATAATAGTAAAATAAATAAATCAATAAAACAGAATTGAACATAATATGAAAAGAAAAATAGCCAGAGATGATAACCATTCAGATTTTTTTATATATATTTTTCAGCTTTGGATATTGATTCTCTGGCTTATTTTTAGTTCTGGATATTTTTATTCAATGAAAAGTAAAGTTATGATGCTTCATAAAACTATATGTCAAAAATCAAAAGGGCAGTGTGCTACAAGTTTTCAAGGTGGAACAAAAGAAGTGAAAAATGAACCGATAAACAGAAGAACAAGACTTGAAACAAAAGAATTAAGAATAAAAAAAATAATAATTATAAGAATATACCATTTTTCACACACTTGGCAGCAGTTTAAATTTCATTCAAGTTAACATACTTTTCATGTGGATAATTCTCCTGTTCATCACTACATATATCTACAATCAGACCTCTTACAGGCATGCATAGGATAAAAAGTACTACTATTTTCATTCCTGGTCATCTCCTGTTGGGTCAGTTGCAGGGATGTGTGGAAAACTTATGTTAATGCTTAACTAGAGTCCTGGTTTTTGGACATCTTTTAAAATGAATTCTGGTTTAAGGCTTACTGGAGATAAAACTTTTCTGTTACATTCACCTTCTTTCAGTTTTGGTTGATACCATTAAAAAAAAACAAACAAACAAACAAAAAAAAACAATCAAACCATAGCTGAGCTTAAATACAACAATTTAGAACAAGTAAAACTTATAGAGGAATAGAAACTGTTTTAAGAGGTGAACTGGGAATTTTTGATAATTAGCAGGTTTTCGTTTGTTTTTAATAGGATTTTACCCTTAAGCAATACATATATACACAGGGTCTTCCCTCTTACTCTGTGTTTCATGTGGGTACTTACATTTTTTTGTTCATGCTTTTGAATTTTTCAGAAAGACCTATTCACAAATATTGCATTATAAAAGAGTTTTTTTGTTTTGTTTTGTTTTTTTCCTACTCATGTAAAGTATGGCATGCTTAAGTTTGCTAGGTTTAAAGTTTGTTTTACCTTGACATTTTTCTCCATAGTGAAATTCTGATCTGAAAGTTTATATTAATAAATTTCCCTTCTGTGTTTGAAATGATCTTGAATGTCCATTAAAATTGTATCCAAATAAATATCTAAATTATTATAGGCTGAATATTTATAAAACAGTGCATGCTGCAGAATGATGTCTAAACTTGCAATTCTTATTTAGAGAAACAGTTTAGAAGTATTGCCTGAAATTTTTACCTTCCCCTTCCCCACCCTATTTTTATATATTGATCTGATATGATCTGATAGAAGTATGTTGGCCTCTTATGACTAATTTTGTCGTATAATCTCTTAAAACTTCACCTTTCTCAACCTTCACTCAAAGTACGAGAGTATGAAAGATAACATGCTCATTTTTTTGCAAGTATCACTAGGAAATCTGTACATGTGTTCCTTTTCCCTTATGGAAGAGGTAGGAATATGAACAAGTTAAATTAGTTCTTTCTTGACTGGTGTAGGAAGATATGGGTTTCATTAATCATGTGATGTAACACAGCTGGGCATGACAAGCTGGAGCATGTCTTCCAAGAAATTTCAAAACAGCTTTCTTGAAAACCGCTGTGAATGAAATAGCACATTTTTATAGTAAGACTGATTAATCAAAATAGGCCTTTCCTAACACAGAAATAAAATGAATCCAATTAGATGTCAGTTCTGTAGCTGTGCTCAGAATCTCTGCCAAAATTCTCTGCAAAATACATTACCACTAGAGTTATAGAATACAAATAATTTTGTATTTAGGGTAGAGAAACAAACATTGTCATATATTTCTATTTAAAGATGGTAACCTACATCTATATTTAGACATTCAGAGTGGAATTTATTCATATAGCTAATTAGCAATGGGATTCAACTCAAATGTAGGTATCTAGATTAGGGTGAGCATTGCGTTCTCTTTTAAGTAGATCTCCATTTACTATAATGGGAACTTAGACACCTGTCTGACATATGAACCTCCTTCCTTAGAGGCACCTAAGTATCTGAATCTGGGGCTATGTCCCACTTACATTCCTTAGTCAGGTAAAAATACATATACCTGTCTATACGAGCAGCACTAAATAGTACTACACGTGGAGTGGAAGTGTCTGAGTTAGTTCAGCATCAGAAACAATTTGGACACATTAATATATTGGTTTTCTCAGGCTTATTATCTTCTCAACAAGGAATCATTTTAAGAGACTTTACATTGATTAGCCCAGAGAGTGATATTTGAAAAACTTAGCCACTACGTAATATATGGTAGTGTCCATGATCTCTTTGTGCTTTGCATATATTCAAACAAAAATAAGTGTTATGTAGGGAGGAGATCAGCCTTTCAACTACAATTATAGCTTGTTGTTGAAAATCATTTTAAGATGTATTTTCAAGTTTTCATTTATTTGTTTATTTATTTATTTATTAAAGAAATATCACCATAGTAACTCCAATAACTCCATGAAATTGCAAAATGTGTCTGACTGTTTCCCTGATTACAAGTAACTTTTGAGACAGTGTCTATCCAAGGACACAGGACTTAGAAATAAGTTTCCACAATTTTTGCATTTATAGACAGCTGTAATAAACTATATAATTGCCCAACATAAGCGAAAAAACAGTGTCACAGAATATTAGACACTGGAGACTCTTGACTGAAGAAAGCCATTTTCAATGCCTCAGTTACCAAAAAAGTTTCAAGCAGACTGTGCCTTCCAAGACGTGTTAGTCAATAACACTAATACAAATAATAAATGCAGAAAGTAAGTATTAATTAGTTCTATTGCTCACAGAACTGTGTGTTTTTGTTACCATGTTATCATTCAGGTGGTAAAGTGAAATTCTGTGAATATCTAGCATTTGTGTGTCCTTGGAAATTTAATAGAATTACCTTACTGTAAAATGAGAACAGCTTGGTTCTTACGGAAAAAAAAAAATAAAATCTATTTTTATCTCACATGTAGGCTTTTATAAAATACCATCATATTTTATTTTATTTTTTGCAGACAGTATAATCACCCCTGAATACATCGTTTCTTTAATACATTGTTTCTTTAAAAATTTTGCTTAAAAACACCTCAAGATACTCAATCTTTTTGAATATGTGAAAGAGCCCCAGTTTGTGGCAGTATGGGACATGGTTTAGCAATGAGACTCAACAAGTCAGGTTAACAATTAACTTGAAGATCTTGAAGGTCTTTTCCAATCTAAATGATTCACAAACTGTGGAAAGGCTCATGGAGGGCAAAACTGTTATGACCAGGAATATCAGCAGAAGGAACATGCTAGAAGGCCAGTGAATGAGCAAAGCTATTCAAAGTTTTGCAGAAGCTTAAATTACCTTTGGTGACAAATGGAAAGTCAGAGGATGGAACTGTAAGTGAAATGATGCTCTAAAAATCAGGGACAAACCAGCTGACTTCTGAGGTTCTTGAGAGGCTGAAAAGACATTTGATTAAAATACTGAAAGAATATATATATGCATTTAAATCAGGGAGGAGTTGTCTTTTTCTTTCCATTCTCACACTCTTTAATCAGACAACTTGTATTTAGAAGAATAAATTAGAGAAAACTAGTAGCTCCTTAGCTTCTCCTGATCTGCTTGCAGGTTTACTTCACTGAGCCTCAGATTCTGCATGCCACTCTCCATAAAAGAAAGCAAAAATGCAAACACCACCAGAATGTTTTGAGAATGCTACAGATTTTGCTCTGTAAATGAAAGATAAGCAGATGGTTCTTGGTACAACTATTAGCTACTCACAATTATAACTGATGGTGTCCATGGGACATGACACCTTTCTACAATATAGTAAGATTATAGTATGTCCGTTCTATTGCTTTAAAGCATGTTGTTAAATTATCCTCTATTTTTGATCCTTTACCTGCTTTACTGAAGTATCTGTAAAACTGCTTGTTAAGAGAAAGCATGTTAACAGGTGTCCTTGTGCACTGGAGATGAATGCATCCTTGTGGGATGAATACATTATGGATATAGAATTGTCTTCACACTTCTCACAATCAACTTTTTTCACCTCTTCACACAGTGAACACATCCAGATTGTTGTCACTACACTTGATTGCAGCATAGGAGGCTTACAGGGTCACAGCCAGCCTTGTATCTTTTGTTCTGTCAATGAAAGTCTTGTGAGCTTTATTCTCACACTTTCAATTTTAATGTGGCTTTTTAAAAATTATTTTTATAATTACACTACATTAATAGCATAATTAAGTACTTTTCATATATGTGTACAGTGCCAGCTTTGTTTCTGTAATGTATATTCAAACATATCGTTGTGAACATCTATGTTTATTTATGCATATGAAGATGATTTTTCTGACAAATAGTCAGTGGGATACAAAAAAATCTCTTTTGCTTTGTAATTTTGCCAGACTCACCTGCACACATTGTACCAGTCTCTTTTGCGAGGATCTGTTTTACAATTCCAAAACTATATGCACATCAAAGAGAAACAGTAATAATAATAATAAAAATACTAGATAAATCTCTTTTAAAATTTGGGGCAAACATGAATTTTCACAGGTGAACTTCATGTTTTCACTAATAGCAGTTTTTCTGTGTAAACAAGTATCAGTATTATGTGCACTAATTCAGGAAGATGATGAGTTCATGTTTGATTTTAATTATGTGTCATCTCACTGAAAATGAGGAAATTTGTGTATTCCTGTTGAATGTCAATAAATAGTGAAAGATGAAAGTACGTAATGTAAAGAGTTGAACAGCAAGTCTGATGCAACTTACCCAAATGGGCACACAGCATACCTGAAGATGTTGAGAAAAGAGAATAAATAAGATGTTTTAAAATATTTTTGCGTTTTTCCTGTTCAAAACACTTGATGAATTTCCCATAATGTTGGTGGGTAGAGAGACATTTAAGACAGGCAAAAGAAATCTTAAATTCAGGTGTATTTTAGCCCTGGCCTATTACTACATTTTGAGATAATCACATGGCATGAGTTGAGGATTTTATCTATATTACAGATCTGTTCTCAGAAGGCTTTACATTCCCCATTGCAGCCTTTGATAATTCAATTAGTCTCTCAAAAAGTTGGGAGTAGCTGATAAATTCACTTTAATGTTAAATCAAGTACCCCAGCAGGTTTCTTTTAATATGATCGCTTCTCAGGGAGCTGAGCTCTAGAGGTGATACCTCCCAAATGGAGCCTTTTGCAAGGAATATGTGGGCCTCAAGAACAGATTAAAAGAACTGTCTGTACCAACATAGCTTCTCGCTATTAATAAAGTTACTTCAGATCATGACAGTGATCTCATTCACTCAGATGGTTGTCCATCTAGTTTAATTTAATTTAATTGACAACCTTAGCTCTCTCCATGGATCAGATTCCATGAATATGACGAATGATCTCAGGAACAGAGAATGTCTTTAAACAAGCTGATTTTAACCCTTCCCTTTAAACACTGTCTTTTGGGATTCCCAAATCTTATTGGCAGACACTGATTGCTGAATAACAAGTAGGAGGGGATTAGCTACATCTGCATTGACCGTGTCTTCAGAGAATGCTAACAATAATGCCAGTTCTGTTTGTCTACCTCTAGGAAATGAACAAAGAGTATGTATTAGATGAACAACAGGATTTAGTGTGGTAAATAGATGTATGTCCCTGTAGAAATCAGCTAGCAAAGCAGAGAGAAAAAAGTCCTAATAAGAAAATGCTGCTTAGTACTTACAACCAGTTGGCCTTAATAGGCAGATTTTCATTGACCTTCTGTACAGGATTACAGTCTTGTTAGAAGGAAGACTTGAATTTTAGATGCATTCATCCATATCATCAAAGATGCATGTTGTCATCATAGTTGGAGCAGGCTAACTGTGACACTGGAATTATACAGAAAATGCTTCATTTTCCTATCCAAAGGTAGAAAATAAAAAGGGATGGGGAATGTAAACCTCTCTCTATGTGTGAAATGCTTTATTCTGTATTTTTATTCCACATTTTCCTCTTTGAAATTAAATAGGCAATTATATTCAAAGATATCTTTTGCTGATTGCTTTATAAAACATATTCTCACAGTAAGCAAAATTAAATGTTACTTTAGATATGTTTATTTCAAAGAAAGAGTTTGAATGAAAACAAATTTATTTCTAATGAATAAATTCTATGAAACTTAGAAATTTTACATAAACATTCAGATTTATTTTATAATTTCTTGTCTTATTTTATTTTTACTTGAAAATTAGAGACTTGCAAAATAGCTTCTTTCTATGCTGAGTAATTAACTCATTATAGACTGTGCTGGTTTTATATACTTTTCATGCAATTATTATTTTCTCCTTAATATGCCCCTAGATTTTTTCTACAAAAAAAAAAAAAAAACACACTCTAAAACTGACAATATCTATCCCAAGATATGTTGTAAATGTCAGCCTAGCTAATCTGTCCAATATGGCTTTAAAATACTCCTTGCAGTTATTCAGGTGCAATGAACTGTGGCTGCAAAATATTGGAGGCAGTTTGTAACACCCAGCTGCAATTGAGTTTATCTGAATATCATGTAAAACAGTAAAATAGTGTAAAATAGTGGCTAAAAGTAGCTGTGTTCATATAACACAGGAGCATTTGATAATGCAGATATGCTCTACAGGGTTATCGTCATTGGTTTTCATCATCTTTATACAACAAAAACAACAAAACTGCTAAATAGGCATGTCAGCTTTTCAGAAGACTGTGACTGATGTTTTATGAACAAAGTTGTTGACAGTTTGGAAATCCTTGTTTATCATCCCAGCCTGACTTTCTCAGAAATGCCATCATTAAATCAAAAAGCACATTCCAAATTTAAACTGAGAATTTATTTAAAGAAGGAATGAATATTTGGGCTGATGTTTGAAAGACACAGACTAAATGAATGGAAGAGTTCAGTCCTACTGAACTTTTAAAATAGGAATGTTGAGCTCAGAATTGTTTTCAGGAATGGAATCAGCAGTTGATGGGAATTTGAGATATGCTGATTTATACCAATACTTTCTATTTTGTCTTCGGAAAGGAAAGAAGTGACATACTGTGATTTACTTTACTCTTTACTTTTCAGACAACCCAAAATCTGGCTCTAAGATCCAGGGATAGCAATTCTATATTCTCATGATGGACAGAAATGCATGAAAAAATCTGACACAAAAGTATGGGCTGATTCACAAAAATCCCTGTTAACTTCCTTGTTAAGTAAAATTTTAAAGTATGCTTTTGTAGTGTTTGCAGAAGATTTGTAGGTTTGAACTACAGCTAGAAGTAAAAACTGAAATTTAGCATTTTTGCAAATTACCCAGTACTCTGCTGTGTTTAAGATTCAGCTAGATCTGGGAGCCAACAGAGCCTGGGCAGCAAAAACAAGGTATGGCAGCTCAGAGGAATTAGTGAGGAGCTTGGCTCTCATCTTCCTCTGCCTCTCAATTCAAGCAGGAGATAGGACAATGTTTTGGACATAGCTATTATGTTAACTTGCTCTGCTCGCAAAGTACAGCTGATCAGCTGCTCTGCATTTTTCTTGCTAAGTTTCTGGAAACATAAAATATAAAATAAAATAAAATAAAAATAAAATAAAATAAAATAAAATAAAATAAATATAATAAAGGGTTCTTCATACCATGTAAAACATTTTGCTTCTGTAAAGTTAGCAGCACCTGTACATCAGCAAAGCCACTCCCTGCTGTGACTCTGACAAGTTGGAACCAGTGCTGTAACCTCAAGGACAGACTGGATCATCCACAATTTCCCTCAGAGAAGAGCAGCAAATCCCAGTGTGTTCTTTCAGGCTTTCAAGATAGAACACTTTGAAGCAAATTTTACTTGTGTAAAAAGAGTTGTAGTTTGGCATAAGCATGGTAGCACAGTATTAAGAGGAGAAAGTAATCTGTTTTACTTTTGAAAGGAAATATCTCAGTGGAAAAGTACCAGAAATTTTGATCTGACTATATAGTGAATGAAATATTCAGTGGGAATCCCAGAAGTTATAAATGCATGTAATCACTAGGATATCTCTTTGCAAAGGGACAATTTTCTTACCAACAATGTCACATTTTGGAAAAGGGGACTCAAAATGCTGAGTTACATGCTTAAATCTCACCTACATTAAATTAGGGGAAATTAGACTCTCAACAGTTTGTTGAGTGATGAAAAGCTTCAGCCAGCTAATTAGAAAAACCAAACCAATGAGTGTGTATGACTCTAATATAGAAATAGGTATCTTCAGGATATGAACTCTGTGCATTCATTGAAAATAGGTAGGCCTGTCTGGGAAGTATTTTAGATCTGGAGTGTATCACCAAATACTGAATGACTTTCTGAATCCATCCTTCTCCATTGTCTCTAAAGACAACATAAACATTCTAGTTAATTTTAATTGCAGGAAATTAGATTATGTGGTTTTCTCTGTTTCTTGAAAGAGCGTATTATCTCTCTTTTATCAGGCATCTGATGAAACTAATATCCTTTTTTTTTTTTTTTTTAATCCTTTGATTGACAGGAACTCTCCTAGAATTTTGTAAATTAGATGTAAGATCTAGTTTTCTACCCTCTTGCATTCTAGTAAAAGCTTGAAGAGGAGGGCTGACAAAACCATGTCTTGCCTTCCTATTCACTAGGATTTAATGTATGTGGTAAGAGCTACAGGTTCAAACAAGTCTTCTGGTGAATGCATAGTTAAATTCTCCCACTCTATGGGTAAATTTCTGGGTGTGCAAAAGGTGCAGACCAATGCTATTCACAATAAAAAATTGAAGTGACCACCATGTAAAATGGCACGTTAGAAATGTTTGTTTGTGTCCAGTAAATGAGACCTTTCAAAAAATGGCAGCTGTAGGAATGCATATCTTTTCCCTGAATCCCAAACAGACTTAGACTGGCATATTAGTTAAAAGCTATGTAAAAGGAAAGATCATGCTCAGTGGTTGTACTTAACACAAATAAATTCTAGTAAAAGACTTATCTTGAGCATATTTTATTTGTTACCATGGATAACGTCAGATGTCAAATTACCAGTTCTTTTAAACTTTTTTATTTTGTTTTTTAAGAATTAATTTCTGTGTTTTTCCAATTAGAAGGAAAAAAAAAAAAACTTTGCTGGGGGTTTCTGAGGTGAACATTGACGCAAAGGCTAAAATAACTTCAAAAAGTCTTCAGGTTAGTGTTCATCCTATGCAGCTACCTCCATCTTTTAGATTATTACTGTTCTGCATGGTCTGCCTGACCAAAGAATAGGATTTGCCATGCTCTTTGATCTCTTCAAAATATATTGAAATCTGAAATCAAGTGCTTTGCCTGAGTTTGACTTCGCTGGCAACAGTGAGCTGAATAATGTACTAGGATTTAGAGTCTTCCTAATATCATCTTAAAAAAAAAAAAATCTTCAGAATTGGTCTGGCTATAACTGGGTGCTCTGAAGACATGATGTGTGACTAAAAGAATGAGGAGCAACAATCAAGAAAGTTTTTAAAAAGAGAGAGAGAGAATAAATAGAAAAAGGAATACCAGCTAAAACATTTATAGAGGAAACAACCCTATATGTTTAAGAGGCTGTACAAAGTGCCAAATGTCATTCTAAGAAAAGAGCACAATTTCTATGTAAAATATTCAGAAGGCAGAGCTAAAATATTTTGTTGATAGCCATAGTGCAGAGCTCTTTGCATATATTGTCAGTAATGCAAAAATAGTTCTACAAAACACAAATATCCTTTCATTTATTTCTTTCACATTAATCATCTAGGTTAGAGGTTTTCTACATACTAATACTAGGGACAATTAAGACTGTTTAACACAGAGACAGATGCCAGATGTACGCATGTAACAGTTACAGAGGAAGCATATGCATAGTATCAACTCTACAAATAGTCGAGCTCCCTAGGCACTCAACAGTTTTGAAGCTAAGGGAGGTAATGTTTTTATGTTATAACATTTTCCCTTGGTGGTAGCAAATTAGCTGCCTTGTATCCATCTTCAGCTGCAACTGCAGAGTCACTTGAGAGCTTACAAATAAGTTTAGAGCTCTGCTAAACTGCTTCTTAGATACCTAAGAAGCAGGATATGCACCATGTGTGTGATGTAACAGATGAACTAAAGAAAAAGAAAAAAAGGTTGATTTTTTTCTTCACATAAGACAATTTTTTCATACCTTAACTACTTACAGAATTTGTGCAAGGTCATTGTAAAGAAACCTTTCCAATTACTGGAATCCATCACTATAATATTTACTTCATTTACAGTTTTTTATATGCTTTCCACCATGACTTTACTTTAATGGGTGCCCCACCTCTTAGCCTTTTTGTTGTCTTGGAAAGAAAAGACAAGAGACTACTACAGATATTCTTGGCCAGAAATCTTAGTATCACAGATAATGGAAAGAGGAGACAAATGGACCCCGATATCTACCTCATGGCTTTTCAAAACCAGCCTCTGGGTTTTCTATAAAAAATAAAATAAAATAAAATAAAATAAAATAAAATAAAATAAAATAAAATAAAATAAAATAAATAAAATAAAATAAAAATTTAAAATAAAATAAAATAAATAAATAAAATAAAATAAAGTAAAATAAATAATAAAATAAAATAAAATAATAAAATAAAATAAAATAAAATAAAATAAAATAAATAAATGTTGATCATGTTTCCATCTCTACCGTGGGTTTGGCAACATTTTATAGCACATCTGCCCCATTTCTAGGGGTGTAGCATCTTCATAATCTCTACAGAGTACGGATTTCCTTAAAGGAAGTCTGCAGATAGACACTGACTGACATATTCTGAATCCTTCAGCAGTTTTAAAGGTATCAGCTACAGCTTCTACTTGTTTTGCCAGAACAATATTTAACTCATCTAATGCCTTGCTGTTGAATTTTCTTTGAAGGATATTCAGACAAGTAATCTGAGGGCAAAGCTAAGACCCTGACTGCATTTTACTTGGTGGCATTTTTTGTACCTTGCCTTTAAATATATTTCTAAAACTAAAACACATTTCTTATAGGAACATCACTCAGATGAGGGATTTCTAGAGACCAGAAAAAGAGCTTCTAACAATTAACAGGCTTAAAAAAGTAAACATATTAGTGAAGACAATGAACACATAATGACAACATCCTTGGACATAGACCCCAAATTATCAATTCTTTCTTAACGGTATGTTTGGTCACATCAGAGTCCTCTGACATCAGCACAACAGATTAAGCTATAACACATGAAAAGGTGACAAATAAAAATATGACAGTCCGTTGAGCAGCTCAGTTACTGCAAATAAAAGTAACTAGCAAGAGAGATTTTCTGTGTTAGTGTTGTTTATATATATATAGTCTTCTTGCTCCTGGAAAGATAAGAACATGATATAGATTAGGGTTTTTGATGAAGGATCTGTGGAAATCAAGACACAAATACTCTGAAATCATCTTCAGTGTCTTTCAGAGATTCATTTACAGTTCACGGAGACCCTGAAAATATGTTATTTAATCTGTTTATATGTACAATCCTCTTTGCCAAACTAGTTTTATTTAGAGAGTCAGATTTCAAAAAGGCATCATTCATTATTCTTTCTGATTGATCTAATTAGAGCACCATTCAGGCAGAAACTAAGTAAGATAGCATTATGAAACTAAAATTCCTAAAAGAGTGCGGGTGCTTTATAAATTGGCATAAGGTTAATCCCATTCTGGAAATCTCTTTTGAAGGTGGTAATAAAACACAACACCAGCAATCTGCTAAACAATAGTCTAGGGCACCATCTAATCAAACAATAATGAATATGCTACTTATCATGCCATAAGGGAGACTCCGTATGAAACCGATAAACCAGTTCTTTTTCTAGGAAGACATTTCTGTGTCTGTATGTCCAAATGAGATTTCCTTAAGGAGAAGCATCAAGGAAAGTGTTCTTCCTCCTGTTCTGTCAGATGCATTTCACCTCCCATGAAGCCCAAGTGTATGACCCTTACACATCAACCTTTTGAAGCAGAGAATGATACCCAGTGGGTTTTTCTATCTATCAGTATAAAACAGACATGGTCTTATTATGTCTTGTAAAGGAGATTTTAAATGTAAATCCAGGCATGCTGGCAGGGATGTGGGGAAAGCTGTATTCTTTTTCACCAAAGTAGCCAGATTTTGAATGGTTCAACATCTGTGGTGCTGTTAAATTTTGTTGTTGTTGTTGTTTGTGTGTGAAATTTTGCAAAGGAAAACAGATTATCTGAAAAGCTTTAATGTGTTGATTCTGTATTGGACAAAATCCTCCTCCTACACAGAACCTGATACACTTCCATTCAAGAGAACCTACCTACAGTCAGGATGTAAATAGAGCTATTGGAGGATATAGAAATAGATTTCTTCAGAAGCCTGTTTCTCCACACAGTGGCACCCTCATCAGTCAATGTCTGTAAACAAGTTGTCATATCCAAATTTGAGACAAGCTTACAAAGCAAAAAGCTTAGTGCCTTCTAATTAAAGATCTGTATATTGAGATAATTGGCAACTGGTGGAGAAGGTTCAGTAGTATAATATATAGCTAATCATTGGTGGCTTGATGGTGTGACAGATGGGGATAGCCTCTTTAAATTATAGAGTTTTTATATTGGTATTTTCAGGAAATGTCAACAGCATGATTATATTTTCATTAATGTTGTCTTTCCTTCCCATTCATTGCTTTTGTTTGTCATAATCACTTGTCTCTAACTGTACAGTCTATTATTATTTGTATAGGACACAGCATAATGGGGCTGCTTAATGATTGGATTCCTAAACATTGCTGCGGTACAATATACAGTGTTTAGCATTTACTAAATATTACAAATTAGATATGGAAACTATTGATATTGCAATTATGACTAGCTCACAAAAAAGTTAGTAAAATTTTATTTATTTATTTATTTATGAATGTCATGCAAATTCTGCTAAGGATTGCACAAATTCAGCTAGGTTTAAGATATGAGTTATTCCAGTTTATGTGTCAGCACTGAAAAAATTCCAGTATAAAATCTGTGGAACTGCCTTGATCAAGAATAAGAAAATGTGTTATACTAAAAATATTATTCCTAACAGATCCTCAAACTTATTCTCTTATGTTAATCCCTGCAGTTTTCTTTCCCTTCTTTTCCAGGAAACAGCTTTTGGGCTCTACAACAAAGATTTACTGTTTAAAACTGTGAATTTGTCAGGTCACTAAAGTCTCCCTGTAGCTTCTCAGCTAAGTGCAGAGCTGGCATAGCTAGCCCTTGTACATTCCTGCCTGCAGTGCTGGGCTAGGAAGAGTTTTTTATGGTGGGATGGGGAAGAGGCCAAAATATCTTTTCATGGCTATCATATGGTAATTTTACTGCAAATTAGAGTAGGTGCCAGTCTGACTTACAGGCAAACTTTGGAAAAAAAAAAAAAACAAAAAAAAACTGGGTTTCCAAAGGTTTCTTAGCCTCTCCTTTTTCTCCTCTAATGGGAAGAAATTATTACTCAGATGGGCACTGTTTTTTTCACTGCTGCCCCAGACTGATAGGAAAGCAGATAATGAAGCACCCAGAAGCATCTCCTCTCCTTTCTTCTATGTACTTTTGTCAAGGTGCAATAGAAAATGTGTCAATTTCTAAGGCAGCTCCTCTCCCATTAGGTCTGTTGGAGTTTGTTGGGGAGAAGTGTCCCTTGCATTTGCCATCTCAGTGCATGGGGCTGGAATATGCTTTCACTTCACTATCAACTATAAATGACCGTGTTTGTACAGTCACTTTTGAGAACGATAGCAAGAAGTGTCAAGGGCCATGAGCTATGCCCAGAACACAGATAAAAGCTGTTTTTCTGCTTTGGAAGTTTTGACATTATTGGGAATTTTGGAAGCAGAGCCTATCCCTGTCTGTGACTCACAGGTTTGATTTGCCTCCAGAACAGCAAGGCAGAGGCCAAAGACCCATTGTTGGGATCTGTGGACCAGCCCGCTGTGAGGATGGAAAATTTTCAGGTAACAGAAATATTTTCTTGCTGTTATGCTGTCTTTAAGTAAAAATATATGATTGTCATTAAATTGTAAATATGAATTTAAAGCACATTTCCATAAAAGAAAATGTTAAATATTCTGTAGTACTTATTGTAATCCTGCAATATTTCTCTAATATTTATGGTCTGGGACAACTCTGAGCTAGAATTAAATCCATAAACCCACTTGTTTTTTATTGTTTTTAAAGTGTTTTATGCTATGCCAATATTAGAAATATAATTTATTTATCCTCTGTTCAAAAAACAAGCAAGCAAGCAAACAAAACAAAACAAAACACAATGACAACATAAACAACAACAACAAACAGAGGAAAATTATAAGGATTACAGGCATAAATGTTTTAGTTATAATATCAGGAAAGGACTGCATGATCCAAGGGGTTTACAAAGTGGCAGCCCGTTCTTATTTTACTGCCAGTCATTTTGCTAATCTGAGCTACATAATTGCTTTGCCTAACTGAAAGGAACTTTTAAACAGACAAGCCAATAAAAATACTCAGATTGGAGACAGTTCTGCTTAATAACAGTAAGCATGTGCATAGAAGTATTTGTTTACCTCTGCTCATTTATGTCAAAATCAATTGTAATTAAACAGGAATCTAACCACAGAAATAGGTGGTTGTTCTCATCAAAAGTGTCATATAGCCCTAGTCTTTAGGCCATGTCAAAGAAGCCCATTTATTTCCATCCTGTAATAAATACCTACTTATAGTCCTTTCAGTTCTTTTGTAAAGGCAGTTGTCTGTCTCAAATCAAAAGGTTTTCAGGTATATTGCAGGAATTACTGAAATTATGAAACCAGAGTTATTTATATTCTCCTTTGGACATCAGATATAATTTATTGTCCATTTGTTTACACATGTTTACAGAAAATACAGACCTTCCATATCTATTTCATGGTATTAAAAGATATAAATTGTACTTTATCAGTGTAAAGCATATACTACCTCTCCCCCCCACCCCCACCCCCCACCCCCCCACAATGCACACCCATAGTATGCTTGTCATCAGACCAGAGGAATATGCACTACAGATAATTTTATACCTTGGTTCATTACTGATTGAATTCTAAATGGAAATGTTTTTAGTAATGAACACAAATTCACAAAATTAAGGGTAAAATAAGTCTGTCTCATAGGGAATCAGTGTGAACTCCATGCGTACATTCAAAGGTTAATCCTTTTCTTTGTAATGTGAAACAAGGGCCAGAAATACCTGAATTACTGCTTATTCTGTAAAGTAATGAAGGATAGAACATTGCAAGAGTGAAGGTGAATAGCATCATCAGTGTGAAACCGCATGCTTCAAAAAGAAGATGCACTTTTTGCTATCAGTCCTCTCCTGTATTTTTCATTTGGAGCCGTTAGTCCTTGAGACGTTCCAGTGAACCATCCTTGCTTATTTTTTA
This sequence comes from Anser anser, assembly GCF_964211835.1. Lineage (NCBI taxonomy): Eukaryota > Metazoa > Chordata > Aves > Anseriformes > Anatidae > Anser > Anser anser. The sequence continues at coordinate 177,350,806 of NC_139720.1, read as the reverse complement.
GCTTCCATATTTATAGAAGGGGAAAAAAAATGAAAGTCTATTAGGAGGAGGTGTTCATGTGATAGTAGAAACTAGGTGTCAACTGCTGGTAGAGAAAAAAAGAGTAAATGGGTAAGACAAGAAGATTAAGTAGCATTTCCTGGGACAGTCAAATACAACAAAGGCTACTGTCATTTGAAAATATTCAGTATTATTTGTGCATTTATTTGGTCATATTTTTATTTATCCTCCTTTGATGAGCAGATGTTAATATAGAACTACATTTTTTTTACATTTTGTAACAAGTTCTTAGAAAAGAATGCACTTAAACAACCATTTAACAAGTCAAATTTTATAAATTGTCGAATTCTGTCTACTTTGCTTCACTTCTAACACAATTTGATAAAAACATTTACCAGTTTAGGGAGGAATATGATTATATATATATATATGCATGTGTGTGTATATGTTCAAGCTTACATGTACGGGATGTATACACATATACATATATTTAAAATCTGATTTTCACTATACACAAACATGGACATTTACTATTACATTATATAGAGTACTTTCATACAAATTACAGTGTTCTTTATGTTAAAAACATAGCACATTAAATATTTCTTAGAAGTATTTAAATGGTGATGTTGTACATGTATTGTTTACTTTCAATTCTCTTTGTAGCTTCATGTGTGTATGTGTAATTTAAATAATTGCGGTCCAATTAAACTGGAAAACAATGAATTTATGAACTCTGTTTACACTGAGTCACTGCTTTTTCTTTTCTTTTCCTTTTTTTTTTTTTTAGAAAAAAAATCCTTTTTGTTACCATGATTAAAATTGTGTATAATTAAGGAATTAAGCTGTGATATCACAGTTTTAGCTATTGAAGAGAGACAGATATCGAAAGCATTGATTAATTAATTAACTTTATAGTGAAATGTATTTATCGTGAACTCAAGTACCTGCTTTTAAGTGTAATCATAATATTTGTGAGGAAAGGGTAGGAAATTAAAAGCAGTGCAATAAAAGCATCTTTTGCTTTAAACTTGCTACAGAACACAGCTGTTAAATGCCAGCTTCTCTGGTAATTTAGAATAAAATATGCAAGGTATGTCTAAGGTTACACCAAAATACACATCTTGCACTGCAATTCATATTTTTTCAACATAACTTTCTTCCTAAACCGTCTTAAATTTCTGTCCAGTAAATTTTGCTGTGTAGATGTCTGTTGTTTCCAGTTAGCTTCTTTCTTTTTATTTGTATGGCTGACAATTTAGCAGTTCTATTTTTGTGTGTGTTCTCCCTGAAGTGCATAAAACACTTCTGACTGTTTAGCCTTAAAGCTCCAGAGAATCTGGAAAACCTCTAGGCTGCTTCTGTTTATTGTACACACTTGCACTGTTAAGGGTTTATTTTCAACAAGAGGGAAACAAGTACGGAGATAAAGACCGATGGTGCACATCACTCTACCAGCACATCTTGCTGTATAGAACAGTGTTTGACCTATTTTACATATATATATGTATATATATACCTTTAAATTGATTCTATTTTCTCATAAATACTAATTTGGTCCTTGGTGATAGTTCACTTCATGTTTATAGTTTTTGCTGCTAGTACAACAGGGCCTGTTCGATTTTCTTCACTGCCTGCTAGCTGTAACAGGCAAAATTACAGGCTAATGGTGAGATGAGCAACTTATTATGCATGATAATCAATACTTGAAATCCATTTCCCGTGATGTGACACAAAAGAGTGAAGTGAAAAGACAGATTTTCAAAACTAGAATACCAAAACTCATGCAATACAGGTGGTTTTCACTTCAAGGTCATTCAGGATTTGTTTCTTCACAAAACTGCCTTCTTTTTTGGCTTCATATTTAATTCACTCACTGCTAAGATGCCCGGGGAGCAGAAATGGAAAGTTAGTCAATACTGTGAGTATGAATGCAAGTATAAAAACTGCTTTAGCAAATGCAGGAAATGGGAAGGGGAAGGAAGATGTTACAGCCAATATATATGATATATATGCTGTATGGTATATATCTCTTTTACTTAAAGAGCTTTCCAGCAAAGTTTGTATTTTATTGGTGTGAATGAATAATGCAAGTACTGTATAAGTTATCCTCATACCCAGTGTATGTGTAGGCAAATGAGTTAACAAATTCAAATCTTAGAACACAACTTGGTGACAAAATTAACCTAATCAATTTTGAAAATCTCAAAGCATAGTTTTTGGCACAGTACTGAGTACCTAGCATAGTTAAAATATTTCCACTGGCTGAGAAATTCTCTGATCTTTACCTTTCATCTTAAGTTTATTCATTTCAACAAATGAATCAGTTCAGGGAAGTATTTTGTTAATAATGTACAGTCAATTTTTAGATTAAGAGAAAGGTTTAAAATAGAATATCCTATTACATAAATTATCCAGCTGTGTATTTTATACATATATATATATATATTAAATGCAGATAGGAAGTTATGTAAGTTAATTTTCAGACACTATGACATAAAGCTAATACCTGAAAGACTGAAAAAGCTTCCCTTCTTCAGATCTTCTGATGCTCTTCTAGTAAACTGTGACCTTTCAACATATTAAATATGGGAGAGCTATTTTCCTTTTTTTTTTTTTTTAATTTTTGTCTTTTGCTAAAAAGAGACCAAATTATATGCAAAAAATGGTATAAATGATAGTTAAGTTTGCAAAAAATAAAAAAATAAAAATTGTTGGCAAATAAATTACTTGCTTAAGGGAACCTTCAAAAATGCCTGCAGACTTTTATTTAGCATTGTCATGCATACCATATAAGAAGAAAGTCATTTTAGATATATGTTAGAGAAAATCCTGAATGAAGCAACTATTATTTCTCATTACTAGATAGTTACACTTCTTAAGCCAGTGGCTAAGTTTACCACAAATCCACTCTGTAGGATTAGGAGGAAAAGAAAAAATAGCAAAATCAACTTAGAGAAAGCATTTGCAAAATCTAAAATTCCCAAATTGCTATAGAAAGGGTTTGGTTTGCCTTGGCCTTGGAACACTTTTTTGTTTATTTCCATTTCTTTTTCTTTCTTTCTTTTTCTTTCTTTCTTTCTTTCTTTCTTTCTCTTTCTTTCTTTCTTTCTTTCTTTCTTTCTTTCTTTCTTTCTTTCTTTCTTTCTTTCCTTCTTTCCTTCTTTCCTTCTTTCCTTCTTTCCTTCTTTCCTTCCTTCCTTCCTTCCTTCCTTCTTTCCTTCCTTCCTTCTTTCTTTCTTTCTTTCTTTTTCTTTCTTTCTTTCTTTCTTTCTTTCTTTCTTTCTTTCTTTCTTTCTTTCTTTCTTTCTCTTTCTTTCTTTCTTTCTCTTTCTTTCTTTCTCTTTCTTTCTTTCTCTTTCTTTCTTTCTTTCTCTCTCTCTCTCTCTCTCTCTTTCTTTCTTTTCCTTCCTTCCTTCCTCCCTCCCTCCCTCCCTCCCTCCCTCTTTCCCTCCCTCCCTCCATTCTCCCCCCCTCCCCCCCTTTCTTTAGAAGTTTCACTTGGTTGCTTTACAGCTTTGAAGCTGTAGAAGCTCTGGAAAACTACATACAGAAAACCTTAGTGGTGGTGAACTAATGGTTGGAATAAGGTATATGTTGTTTTTATGTATTAAATGTATGACTATATTTTTCATTAAACAGTTTTCCCACATATGTTGTGCCTATGGGTGGGCATATATGTCCATTCCATTTTGTTCAAGTGAAGTAAAATCAGAATTTTTCCCAGTTCTGTCAGTGTGCTATAGTCTCAAAGTTGGGGATGTATTTTACTCTTGCTTTTCATTATGATTACTCTAATTTGTATTCTACATTAGAACCAGAATATGGTTTACTTTTCCTTGGAGGTCCCCTAGAATTTTTATTTTTTAAGCCTGTGTCTTAACATTTTCTTCTTCAAAAATCACTCTGTGTCCTCCTCATCATTCTCACTTGATTTATTTATTTATTTATTTATTAGATTTTAAACTTTTCAAGGAAGGGAGCATATATACAGAATAACACTCTTTCATAGGACTTCATCATTAATAACTAAAAAATCTGAGTAAATTATCTCTTTCTGATTTAACTGATCATTGTGACATAACACAATTTTGATTAAATTTAGGTCACATTATATTCATGTCTATTGGACTCACAGAAGAAGTGTTTCTTCTGTGTTAGGTTTTTGCAGTGCAGCTGTCCATGAATCTGGTGGTTATTTACAGACATCATAAGATTACAAGGAATTTATTTTTTAATTTAAAATTTACCCTATTTTCAGGTCAACAAGTTTGCTCAGTTTTTTTTAAGAGCTATTGTACATTTGTGTGCGCGTGTGATTCATCCTTACATATGAATACACAATTACAGGTTTTTGTTTTTGTTTTGTTTTGTTTTGTTTTGTTGTCCAGCTGAAACTTCAGGCATTTTGTACATACTGAATTCCTCAAATCAAATTTGAAACCCATTTGTCCATTTCTGTGGCTGAAAATACTTAATAGTTAAAAATCAGAGTCAAAATTCTGATCAAAACCTAAAGATGGTAAAAGGATTAATTTTGTCAGTATTGACTGAAGAGTACTGTGAAATTAAAGGAAGAGAAGGTAACTCACATCACAGTTCTGCATTCCTGAAAAAAATAAAAATAAAAATTATTTAAAGAGCATTTCTGAAATTCTCCTGCTTCCTGAAATTAGGATAGAGTTGTGTAAAGAATTTCAGAATGGTGAAGGATGACCCAAACATATTCTCTTAGTGCAAAATAACAGACAAACTAAGTTTTTTAAAACAGAATTTTTTCTTTATGTCTTTGAACTCTAGGACAGGAACTATTAAAATTTATGTTCTAAGACTGTAGTGAACTATATATATATATTATTTAACTATATATTTTTTGAAAGAAATAAGACAATAGAAATCCTGATAACATTATCAGTTCAAATAGCATGTCATGGTTTGTCATTCTTCCAAACTGTATGAGGAAATACATTTTCAGTTATTGCACCAAAACAAAAAATGGGAAAGCTGATTACATGATCCATACTCATGCCTAATAAAATTGCAATATGCACTTTTTGGCAAGCTTATATTTAATGCATACTGATGGAAAATTTTAGTTCTCTGTTCTCAGCAGGAAAAGTAGGCTCTTTAACAAAACCTTTTTATTTCATGACTGTCACACAACATAACAATTACAAAAGAAATGGAGGTGACAAAAATGAAAAGCCAGCTTGCTGATTTTTATGAAGTGTTTGTATTTCCAGAAAGGCAGTCATTGCTCAGTTATTTGATTTGAAAAATTAATCCTGATAATGCCTTTTGAGTTCCTTAAGTACTGTTCACTATTTTCTAGGATGAGTTTTACAGAACAAAGCCTAACAGATTTCTACAGCAGATTAGTTTACAGATGAAGCTCAGTTCCACCGAGAATGATTCTCTAATGACCCCTTTTTGCTTCCATTGGGCTGTGTGAATGCTTTAATACCTAGAGAATAGCATTAAATAAATCTATTGTCTCAACTAGACAGTCTATGCAATCCTTCTGAAATATTTTACTTATAGCTTTTCTTTTTCTCCATAATTAAGAAACCAGATGTCAAGTAAATCCATCGCAAGTTGATCATAGACTCTCCTTTAATGTAAAGAAAACCACTTGTAACTAGAGTTTTTCTCTTTCTTTTTTTGTTTTGCAGAGCAAGAAGAATGTGTTAACTGCACAGATGAATGCAGAGTGCTTGGTCATTCTGACAGGTGTTGGATGCCACAGTTCCCTGCAGCCAGCCAGGCTGAGAATGCAGATTATCGCACAAATCTCTTTGTACCCACAGTTGAAGCTAATGTTGAGACTGAGACTTACGAAACTGTGAATCCCACTGGGAAAAAGACTTTTTGTACATTTGGGAAAGACAAGAGAGAGCACACTATTCTCATTGCCAATGTTAAACCTTACTTAAAAGCCAAACGTGCCCTGAGTCCTCTGCTTCAGGAGGTTCCCTCAGCATCGAGCAGCCCAACCAAGACATGCATTGAGCCTTGCACCTCAACAAAAGGACCTCTGGATGGTTGTGAAGTGAAATCAGGAGCCTTGGCTGAACCAAACAGCCAATACTTGTCAACTGACAGTCAGTATCTATCGCCTAGTAAACAGTCAAAAGACACTCCCTTCATTGCATCAGATCAGATGGCTAGGGCATTTGCAGATGTGCATTCCCGAGTGAGCCGAGACTCGAGTGAGATGGACTCTGTTCTGGAGCAGTTAGACCGTTCAGCCCGGGATCTAGGCAGGGAGTCGGTGGATGCCGAGGAAGTTGTCAGAGAAATAGACAAGCTTTTGCAGGACTGTCGGGGAAGCGACCCTGTGGCCGTCAGAAAGTGAGGGGGAAAATAAGGACAGGCTGGCAGTTACGTTCCTCTTCTGCTGATTAAAAACAAAACAAACAAAAAAAAAAGAAATCATAAAATCCCCTGGTTGTAACAGGTTTACAAGAATGAAGGAAGACCAATGCTGCTTTAAGGCTTTTAGTGAACATCTGAAGTGCCCACAAGTATGTTCTTTTCACTGATCTTTCTTTTTGACAGATAACACTGGTTTCATTTTGACCAAACTTTCATTAGGACAGAGTCAAGTACACTAAGAACTATATGAATGAAGGAAAGATGGTGCCATTTTGACAGTCTGATAGGAAGGTGTGAGAAAGGTGGAATGGAAATACATCTGATACTTTGAGACTGTCCTCAATAGCTGATGCTGACTTTACTGTTTACGTATAAACCCCGAGAAAAACAGGGTTGAATATTTCAGACCTGTGGTGAATTTCCAGCAGTCACCGCAGGCTTCTACTGAAAGTCCTAAAAAGAGTTCTTGTAGTAGTCCAAGTGACACCAAACATTAACATTCATTTGTGGTAAACATTTATGTACAAAGTTATCTGCCACAAATATGAGAGAAAAAAAAAAAAGGAACAAGAAAACAAACAAATAAAAACCCACCATTCCAAATCATTACTCAACAAAACATATCCTGATCATCAGTAAAACACTTCATATCACATTAAGGTTAAATGTAAAATGATATAGTCCATCTTGTCCTGCACACACATAAGATAATTCACTTGATAAAAAAGAAAAAAAAAAGATTTTAATATCTATTTAGCATTTTAGTGTCCAACAAACTATAAATAGTTAGTGATAAGTTTAAAAAAAAGGGGGGGGGGGGAATAAATTTTGAAAAAGAAAATAGTTACCTTCCAGGGTAATACGCAAAAGAAATTAACATTATTAACATTTTTATATTCATTTGTGGACACTAAAATAGCTCAGGAAAGTGAAAATGTCTTAGACATCCACACAAATCACATGATCATTTAAATGTGCAAATGTAAGAAGATTCAGTGTGTTTACATCAAATGACATATTTTTATTGATTTATTGCAGATTCAGTGCATATGAGCCAAATTGTTGAGTGTATAAGAGCTATATTGTGTATTTTATTAAATTAATATATAGTTGTGTTGCAAAAATATTTGGGCTTATATTGTAAATGGCAAGTGTTGCCTCGGTAGCTGTCGAACTCTATGAGTTTTGTTTTTTCCTGCTTCCTTTTCCCCATGGATTGTGGGAAGCAGTGCCTCAGAGCAAAGTCTCTTGTTTAATGTATGGTCTACGAAGTACTGCAGTACATAATCTGTTCAAAATGTGTTTGAGTGAGCTGATGGAGCTAACTGAATGGCCTACAAACACATCCATCAGTCATGGTTATGTGCAAGTCCTTGTAGAAGCTTCTATTGCAAATCCATGTTTAATAACAAAAATTACACTCAAACCCACACCTGTAACCTCCTTGTTTTTTTTGTTTTGTTTTGTTTTGCTTTCCCAAACACATGCAGACAGTCTGTTTAATGTAGGATATTTGATTGACTTCTTAAGAGATGACACCTTTTTCAAAGTTTTGCTAATAAGTTGAGAGAGCTGCAAAACAAGGTCAGTGCCAAAACATGTTAAGTCATGAACAGTATTTTCTCTCATTTTTTAGAGTGTGCAATTGATTACTGCAGTTCTAGTTATACATGGTTTATTCTGGGGGGGATGTTTTTAGTTTTGTTTTCATTTTTTATGAAAAATATTTGCAGAATAACTTGGAAAGAGTTTCAACTTTTCAATTATTTTTTCTAAGGGTAATTTTATTGCATTTGAAAAATTCAAAATTACCTTCAGATGGAAGTTGAAAAAAAACAACCCACGTTCAAAATAAAATGACAGAACACGAAAAAGAAAAAGAAAAAATGTTTAGCTCAGGATCTGTCCCTTATATGCCTCAGATATTCTTGGACATATCGCTATGGTACATTTTTTAAATATAGTGTCTGGGTTATATTAAATTTAAGCTCTACTATACAAACACAAAGAGGTTATTTAGGTTGGCAATCTCGAATCTCACAAAGCCATACTTTTCATCAATTCAAGGAAGAACAGCAACACATTTTCATGTTGGCATTGCTGTTAAAGGGTGATTTTAATTAGCCAGTCCTACAATGAATTGTCTTTGGTTGTTGGAAACACACATTCTGAAAGTTTGCTCTTAGCTCCTGCTGTTAGAAGAAGTCTACAATTACATGTAAACAAAGGATCTTGTACATGTTTTATCAAGCTACTCTCCATGTTTTGGACAATTTATGTAACTAAAATGTGGTGTTGTCTGTGTTATATATATTTTTTTCTTTTTGGCCAGGAGACCCAAGATTGATTTTGCTTGATAGCTTGATAGCTTGAAATTCCATAGTGGAGAGGATTTCTTATCATTTGATCAGTCTTTTATACGTATTTCTGTGGTGCTCATCACTTCAGTGTCTGTGCACCAAGTCTTTAGCTCTGCCAGTGAGATCCATTATTCAGCAAAATCTAAGCCAGTATGTAAATGCAGTCAAGTGATAGAGATTTGTGTATTTTATAAATGATTTTAACACTGAGTAACCAATTGTACAATTCATTGTATATGTCTGAAGACATAAACCCACAATATTCTGAGAAAGGGCTGTGTCAATGTAAGAAAAATTTACCTTAAGGCTCTCTGTCAATAGTGATTTACTAGCTTTAGCTGTTTAACACATTATCTGATTTAGTAGTGATTATTTATTTACCACTCTGAGGTAATTCAGAATTCATGACTCACAGCTTTACGGAAGAGTTTAGAAAATCTTGCTTTTATTTAATTTGGCTGACAACTGCCTTGTGTTGTAGATCTTTGGCATATTGCTTCCAGTTAGCATACCCCAGGTTAAAAAATCTGTTTCATAATTTAGGATTCATAATGTACCAAAAAAACAGTGAAGCTTATACATTGTGAGTTTTGCTGGTTCAGTTAAAATTAACGTGATTATGTGTGAAGGAAATACCACACACAAAGAATTAAAATGTATGGTTTTTTTCTCTTTGGTATCTATCTATCACCACTGGAGGAAGAGACAGCAATGGAAGATGGAGTTTGAGTTATTTCTCTCATTCTAATGTACATGTCTTATAAAACTGAAATAAAATGTCTGTCACATGACTATAGAGAGAATGGCTGAGCTTAGAGAAAGCAAGTAAAGTAACTAATAAAATTGTACTGTACACTGTGAATAGAGCATAAGACATTTTGTATCTTTTCTTTCTTCTTTTTTTTTTTTCTTTTTTCTTTCTTTATTTTTTTTTTTTTAATTAATGAAAGCCAGCAACTGAGAGTTCCTTAAAAGATTGGCCAATCAAATCAGGACTCAAAATAAGACCTTATTTTTTCCCCTCTTTTTTCCTAGCAGGAACATCAGGAAAGAGATTCTTCTAAACTATGATTTGCCACCTGAGGGGATAGGCTTCGCAGTCCAAGCTACTCCCAGAAGTTAAATATTGCTCACAATGGAGCAACGTACATCAGCCAAACAAACTTTTAAGCTGTTTGTTGCTTAATGGAAGGGAAATTGCTAAGATCAAGAAGAAGTCGGAAGCCTAGTGTATTATACACCCACCTATTATTGTTTAATTACTTACTTTTGACATGAGGCAATGATTAGTATTGCATTAATTCAAATGGGAGTTTTGGCTATCAAGATTTGTTGATTTGAGGTGTAATTGAATGAAACCTGATTAAGGTTTTGACTTCTCTGGCCCAGTTGTGCTACAAGTTGGCATTCACATTTATCAGTCCATGTCTCCCCATATGGCTCAAAGTTGCACCAATGACTGGTGAATGATACACAAACACACAAGAAACAAACAAACAAACAAACAAAAAATCCCACACAAACAAACAAACAAAAGCAGCATACATTGTATGAATTATCTCAAACGCTATTGTTCAATGGCTGTGTTTAATGTGACCTATCTGGAAAATGAGGACTATGAATAAAAAGCAATTACTAATAGTGGTGTTGCCTGCTTTTGCATTCATTAACACAGAAGAAATGTGTTAAACACTGCATGCCACAGGGAGCCTGATGGTAATTACTTTGGAAAAGCAACTTGTGGCATTGCGGCTGTTACAGCTAGTTATCAGTTTGCCAAAAAAATGACAGTTCCTGCTTCATTTATTAGAAATGTGTAACCGTTTTCTCTCAACAGGAAGGTGGTGAACAGTTTTCATCAAGCTGGGTAGGTTTATCTTTTAAGCAGCTGATGTGCTGAATCCCTACAGGCTGTTATTTGCTCACAGATATATGGAGCTGAATAAAGGATAGTTTGGTTCAGTACACTGGTGTGAGTTCACCAAAAGTATTATAAATGAGGGTAAAAGTTCTCAAAGGCTGTCAGCCCAACATGAAAGATCAAAACACTGCCTGAGTATACAAGTGGGGAAAATAATCTAAAGAATGTAAGGCTTTTTTTTTTTCTTCAATTTTTTTTTATTTGTGTGTGTGTGTGTGTCTTTCTTAAGAGCCAGAGTAAATAATTTCATTCATGTTGCTGTAAACATGACAAAAGCTGAGAAAATATGAATGCGTCCTATGTCCTGCTGACTGAGGTTGTTATAATTTAATATCTTAATTAACCTTTTTTTTAAAAAAAAAAAAAAGAGAGAGAGAGAAAAAAAAGGCAAAGAGAAAAGCAAAAAAAAAAAAAAAAGATAACTTCTGTTTGAGCATCATGAATTCCTCTGAGTATGTGGCCCTTTCTCCTTGCTTCTGTGTGATGTAACAATAACGTAGCAAATAATGTAAAACCTCTATACTGGTTTATTTATTTATTTACTAATAACTAAGTAAATAAGCATTGCTTTTGACAGCTAAATAAGATTTTTAGATTGTTCAGAATACTACAGGTATTATGAAGATATAGGTTAGTCCTGCAGGCAGAATTAACTTTTACCCACTGCATGTTTTCTGCAAGCCTCTTTGCCAGAAACAAAACCAGCCTGCATCTAATTAGCTGGCTATTCTAGGTACATAAAACCCCTATTGTTTCCTTCTCTTTTTCCTGCTACATATATTTGTCTTTCTACAGGCTGAATTCCAAAATATAGCAAGCCACTGTCTGTGCAGAGTCCTGCCAGAATGTACCTTATGCTGCTGAAGGCCTCATTGGACATGGGATGTTGCTGTCTTGCTGTCTTCAACTGTGTGTAATTCAGAGCTTGGCTGGATCCACAGTATATGTAGAACAAGTCATAAACCATCCTGGCTTTTCTTTACCCAGAATACAGAGTCATTGATTTCTCATTTGGAAAGTGGCCAGATTGTCAAATAGAGATTCTTAGATCTCCCTTAAGCCAACCACACATAACTGCTTCAGGGTTTTCACTCATGGGATAAATGCCTTGTCTTTATCCCTTATTGAGTCTAAGACATAAAAGCAACTGAAAGCTTATTTTTTCAGTTGGTAATGTTTCCCTAAAAATTGTATTTCTCCAGTAGATACAAGGGATGGCTCTCTGCTTTATGTATAACTTTATTTGTGAAAGGTCACCTTAGTATCAGTAGTGCATGCAGAAATGGATCAGGGAATTAATGAGCCACTTTAAAATTTTCTGAGATGTGTATTCCATAATGCATATGTTATGATTCAGGGAAGAGAGCACAGTATCTTGGTTTATTTATTACTGATGGTTCCCAATAATGCCTGGCTCACAAAAGCCATTAGTTCAAGTTTTGGAGAAATGTTTTTCTGTGATTTGGAGACTGATTCCTTTTTAATTATTATTGTATATGTACCTTTTCCCCTAAATATATACTGTTCAAATTGTAGGCCCTTTGTTATTCTTTAAAATGAAAATAGAGTTCTGACATAGGGATCCTTCCCTTAGGTCCTTTGGGTTAGAGATATTTTATTTGTACCAGAATTCAAAATGTCTATAAACTTTCTGCCATTTATCTTGGTAAGAAGCAAGAATGTAGACATAGCTTGAAACATAGACAATTGGACAAAAGGTTTAGATTTTGACCTGCTGAGAAATTGAATAATTAAAATTCCATCTCTTAAAATATTTTGTGTTTAGTGCCTTGACTGTTAAGTCCATGGAATTCTTATTAAAGTGCACCTACTGAACTGCTGTCAGAGAACTAGGGGATCAGCAAGTCTGTCATCCCCAACTTTTTCCAAAAACAGCATTTAAACTGCCTCTAGAAATCAGTTGATTGCTCATGCAGTTCAAAAATATATTTGCAATATGTTTGCAAAAAGAAATATTCCTTAACAAATTTGCAATTACATTTTGTATTAGCTGTAAATTTTTCATCATTTCAAGGGCAATCACATGCAGAACTCTTTTCAGTGGTTTGATTTGAAAGTGATAAAATAGAGATTATTGAGCTGGCATCAACATTAAAGTGGAAACAGCATACCTGTCTGACCATCAGAAAATGACATTTATCTTCTTCTGTTATTATTGTCTTTAGCAAAATATTCTATGCATCTGTTTTTAACCCTTTTACAACAAACATCTTCTACAATGTTACATGCTATAAGGATTTTGCAAGTATCTCTTTTATTAGGCACACTTCCTCATCTTTTTTATATCCATTTAAATATTTTACATTGCAAATTTATCTTGTATAGAGAATTCATATCTTACCATACAATTTTAAAAATATTGATATTCTGTAGATAAGAATTCCATTTATTTCTTAGAATTCTACTTGTTTTAAAATTTGATCATATTATATTTGCTAAAATATATAAAAGCCATATTTTTATTTTCCAGTTAAAACACTTTTCTTTCTATGGATAAATTCTCCATTCACTATTGTGAGTTCAATGGGTGATCCTGTTAAGAGGAATATTACTAGTAAACTATTCAAATTTAAATCATTGTTTTTGTAATAACTAAATGTATAGCTATTTCATCTTTAGTGAAAATTATTTTGTTTTAGTATTTTTTAACTGAAAATATGAGGAAGTTAAACAGCTGATATGTATATTCCAGATAACTAATGTATTCAATATCTTCTAACTATAATATGGATCATAACTATGTATTTCGCTATCGATACATTTTTAGGAGCTGTCTTAAACCATATGACAAATTGTATTTATTCTCAATACCCATTGGCTTTCTATGCTTAAATCAATATTGGCTATAGGAATGATCATCTTATGATCATTCACCTTATGTCTCACTCTACGTGGAAAACAAAATGAATGCAAGCCATTGCTATACATTTAATAACATTTGTATAACATCAAGTGAATTTAGTAAATATAGCAGAAAATAATAAATGTGAAGCTATTTTAATAATGTTACAGTACCATTATATTATAAGAGATTTAGAAGGGAGATTAGCAACTGTTAATAAACCTTTATCTTTGACCACAACATAAGCTTCTTAAAAACATTGAGGTTTTGCCTCAGTGCAAAGTCTGCAGTAGTGGAAGGCTCCAGAATAAACACCCTGTTCAGACAGACTCTGGACTTCTTTTATGCTATTTTCTTCTGGAAGAGATTCTAAAGGCTGGTAATTATGCTTCCATAATAAATTTTGCACAACTACACTACAGTGTAAGTGAAGCAGCTTCCCAGTATACACCAACTCTGCCACTCAGTGCACCAATGCTACCGCAGCAGAATCTGATTAGTTGACTTATTTAGGGATGTAATGTGGGCAGGAAGTACATTTGTTTAGTTGACAGTGTTTTTGTACATGTCAAAAGTAAGACAAAGCACTCCGCTAAAAAGAAAACACCTAACTTTTGAAAAGGTAACAGTCTTCTTAAATACTGTCCAGAAGACAAAAAAACAAAAAAAAACAAAAACAAAAACAAACAAACAACAACAACAAAAAAAAAACAGGAAAGATGGCAAATATAGCCTTGTTCATGGACAGTTTTCTTCCACAGTTGTTCAATTGAGTAACACTGCTGATGACTATAAATATACCACCATTCTTTTCTAAACACACCATTTCCAGTGGACTAAAACAGGAAATAGCAATGGAAGATCTAGAAACTGAGCTAAAAAAAAATAAGCATGCTAGTAAATGTTCTCCAACAATTATTAATAATATCTATATCTGCACTGCTAAAACTTAAAACCAGTGGAACTTCAAATGTGGTGGTTGCAGGCAGAAATCAAGAAAAAAAAAAAAAAGGAAAGAGAACAAGATGGTTTGAGCAGACTTAGAGTACCTACTAGATCTTATCAATCCAGGGAAAATGGAGGGGACCCCCTATATTATTGCAACAGTGGGAGAAGTAGGAACCATTTTAGGATGTTTGAATTGAGGGCTCGTCTTCAAAAAGCCTTCCTGGAGGTTTGCCATGCTTAATGTGGGATCAAGAATGTAAAAATGAGACCGGTCTACTGCTAACCAGTAATTACTCCAGACTAAGGTTTTGTTTGTATCACCTGCTGCCTAGAAGAAATTCAAGCTTCTATGGGCAATGACAACATTCACTAGTGAGGAGCCATCAGGTGCTGCAGCCAAATCTCAAATCCCATAGCATCCTGAAAGTGCATGCCAGCTCTCCTCATTCACTTTCTTTATTTCCTTCATCCCGAGTGCTTGTAAGGCATACTAGAAAATGCTAGTCCACATTTCCAAACCTTTGAGGGTGGTCTGGAGAAAGACCAATCCTTACTCATTTCATGAGTTGGATAGCACAGAATGGATTTTTGCAGCCAGATAAAATTCAGTTAAAATTTTATTTGAAGAACCACGTTTGCTCAGTTTGTGAATTTCTTTAATTATTGTTTTTGTTTCATGTTATAAATAATCCAGAAAATCTTCAATGCTGATGAAGCTAAAAGCATACTCATTTTTAATTGCAACGTAAATATTAATCATGATCATCAATAAAGACCGAGGACTTTATTTGGCTTAACATGAACAAATACTCAACAACTATGTAAAAATGGAAGTTATTATGAGCAGTAATTAATATACCGTGTTGCCAGTTGACTCAAAGCACTTTGCTCAGCTTCCTTAGCTTTAAAGATTACGTCAAAGTGATGGTTAAATGTATACCAGATTCAGTAAAGCACATCAGCCCTAGGATTTCTCTTCTAGTGGTGAATCACATTACCATCCAAAACATGTGTTGCAGACTTGTTGGATTTTATCTGAGCTTTTGAGATGGAATTTTGCTGTATTAACAAACAAGCAAACAAACAAACAACAACAACAAAAACACACACAGTATAATTGCTGATTTACCAGCTTTGCTCAATCTAATTCAGTTCTTAATGGTCCATTTGCATAACAAAATTTGCATTTTATTTCACAGAAAATGGTATGAATCCACCTGCCTTACTTCATATAATATGTCAGAAAAGAGAAAAAAAGGTACAAGAAAAAGAGTGAAAAGTCAGTTACTTTTATTAAAACAAATAATGAGGACATAGAGTATACAGGTCTACTGTCTTTGTGGGTAAACCAAAGTGCACAAAAATAAAAATCCTGCTCTCCATCAGTTCTATTCCCTAGTTTCTGTTTTATTGGGCTTTCACAGCTCAGAAGTAACTTTCAAATGTGCTGCTATCATATGCCACCATCCTCATAAAATTTTATTCATTGTGAAGACTGTGACAGAGAATGTGCAAAGATATATGCAGACATATAGTGCCTTATCAAACTGCAACATCATTAAACCTAACTGTCTTCCTATTGACTTGGACCTAATTCAGACACTAAAGATCACAGACAAATTACAAGTTATTACACCCTGCCCACAGTGAGGTGATCAAAATAATAACAGATTAAGATTATTTTTTTTTTGATCAACAGTTTATACATATTTCTTTATATTTTTTGCACTTCTTTCAAAGCTCAAATCCTATGGGTGACAGCTGTCATTTTAGAGGTGACTCATTACTTTCATTTACAGAGTCCCCTAACAGATGGAAAGGTCTTTGTTTCCCAGGGAACACTGACAGGTTATGATTTCCAGAGCATTTAATCATCTTAACAAAACTTATACACATCTGTCAGTTACTCTATTCAGTGATGTTAATAATACAGCAATCTGAGAATGACAAAGAATACTTTTCTTCTCATGAAACCACAACTTTTCCATCAAGACTGGAGAAATGGGAAAAAAAGTACTTTTGAAGAGCTGTTTTCTTCCAAAGAAGTGAATATAGGGAATGGTATTTTTAACAGTGAAATTTTATTTTCATGGTACCTGTCCACAGAGCTTTCTCCCTCTCCTCACAAACTACAGTGATGCTATAAATCATTAAAACATACAACAGATAAAACATGACAAGCTGGAATCACATGAATAAGTAAAACCAAAGTCACTGTGCAGAACTGATAATTTTAGTCAGGTACAGAGCAAGGGCTTTTGCTGTGGTGCTTTTTCAGATCCTGACGGCAAGCACTTCAAGCTCCCAAGGCTTCTGAACGGAGGCAGCAGATGTGTGTGTGTGCCAGTAGATGTGTTGGTTCTGTCTCATGACTAAAACACTACTCATTCATACATTATAGACCTGAGGTCACAACCCCCTTACATAAACCACATATTTAACTGCAATGATATTACAGAACATCTACATAGATGTTACATAGTCTTTACAGAGCAGTGACACTGCACTACTTTTTGGCATCTCTAATGTTCAATATCAGCTAAAACCTAAGCATTTAAACTACAACTTTTTAGTAAATCAAAAATATTTTCACATCTCATACTTTTATTCCTTTTAGAATTATCTATATGTTGTTATGATATCTAATACAAAATAAATAAATAAAAATAGCTACATGCATTTGCAATGTAAACACAACTTAACTGCACTTTAGTAACATAATTCTTACAGCTTTCAGTGAGGCTATGCTTTTAAGATCTTCTTGCAATGGAAAATCTTTGTATCATCAGGTTGTTCTTAGTACTACTTAATATCATTGCAATCATACTTAAGACAACGAAGAAGGAATAACATGTACTTATAAATCACTACAAATAGGTATTGAAATGATTCCTATTTAAAGCAGTTTATGACAAAAAATAATCAAAAACAAACAAACAAAATCCAATGTTTTGGACAGAGAAAATCTTATTATCTCCAGACCACTCACAGCTGGAGTAATCAGACTGAAAACTTATACGTTACGCAATCCACACAGGTAATACATGCTGGAGCTGGGAATTTAACTTGGATTTTCCTAGACATCATATCCAGACCTTGAACTACTACAACAAACTTTTTATCTCCCGTAAACTCAGGTTGGATCAGAAATACAGTTGCTAGAATTTAACTGTTCTCCACAACAGTTTAACACTTTCCCCAGCTTCTCTGTATATTGTGTAACTCCTCTGTCATTCTTCTAGTAACAAAATAGTCAGTAAGGGTGTTTCCCAACATTTTTATTTTTTTTGGAAAAACATAGAAATAGAAGATCCTTGGCATCTCTGTGTATATTCTTTTGGAAAGAGTATGGACTACATTTAAATGCTATTCTGTAAAGTAAAATAAGTGGCAGCTGGCACCATACAGTTTTGTTATAATGAAAACATGAGGTGGTTGCCATTACACAGTCCTGCACTAACGAGAACAGTAGGAGCCTAGCATTACAATAGTCTAATGAAAACAGGAAATGGCTGGCAGTAGACTGGTATAATGAAAACAGGAGGTGGCTGGCATTACACTTATACAATAAATAAATTAAGATTTCTGGCCCTACCAATCTCATCTACTTTATATATGATTCCAGCATGTAAGAGAGAAGCTTATTTGTTACAACACTTCAGATGCAGGACAATGTCTTCTCCTTGCAATTTTTAATTTCTGTTTGATGGGAATGTGTCAGTGAAATAGGGATTATAATTTAAAAATTTTCTTCATCTTTTTATTTAAAAAATAATCAAAAGCAGTATAATTTCTGACATCTATCCTGCTAGAATGTGAAGGCTAAAAGTAGCTCACTGAAAGTGAAATTCAATACTAAGGGACTTTTTAATTAGCCTCACAATTACCCCTCCCCAATTTTGTTTAAGTATACCATGGCTAAAAATAAATTGGGGTGTTTCAAGTGACGTAGAGAATTAGAAAGCAAAAAAGAAAAGAAGTAAAAAGTTAAGCACAAAATCAATCATTCCACTAATGGCCTTTCCTCTAAGAAAAGGTCAGGTGTTTTTGTTCCTTGTTATTCAAGCTAACCTCTCTAGCTGAGCCTTTTTAAATATTATTGTACAAGACGGTCTTCTGTGTAGCTCTTAGATAATAAATACACAACCATCGTCTCTTTTGTTGTGACTTTTGGAGTCATCAGGAACTGACTGATTCTCACTCTCCTTAATCTGTCAAGTTCGTCTAGTTCAAGACCAGTACATTAAGATACTGCAGCAAACCATTTGTACGGTACCTTTCTGCCCCTCAATCTCCCATTTCTCATCTTCAAGCTCAACCACAATTTTTTCTGGACATTTTCCATCTAAATAAAGAGAAAACCTTTGCAGTATGATTTTCAAAGCAGCAATCAGCGTGCTAGAATGTTCCAGCATAAAAAGCTGTGTTTCCTGCAGTCTGGTATTCTGCCGATAGCTTCAGTTTTCACGCTCAGATTGCAGTGAAAATATTCCAGTCAGGTACCTCCAAGTGAAACAGCAGTGTGATGCAAATAAGGAACAGATAATCAAATCAAACTTTCTAATCGAGTTTTGCTATGCTGACTCTCTTATTTCTCTCTACCCTGCAGTTTGCATGTTGTTTTACAACACTGCAAAATTAGCTTAAAGAGTAAATACTTGCGAGTTTTCAGAATCCTGTCATGTCCCACAAAGGAAAATAATTTTCCTGTGCTAATTCTCCTGCTAGTTTGATTTCATGGTGTTTTTGGGGAGGTACAGACTGAATCCTTTGGAAAGAGGAGAATATGAGATTAGGAAGCAGACAGGGGTAAAACAGTGTGACTGCTATTAACAAAACTTACTTTCATTTTCATCTTCCCCTCCTCCTTTTTTTTTTTTTTAATTTTCTTCATCAAATAATAATAAAATTAAAAAAAAAAAAAAAGACCAGATTTTCAACTACGTTGTATAGCACTGTAATTAGCATATGTCTTAGAAAATCTTCTGTTATGCTTTGTGTGTTCAAGTCAGAGACCTGGCTTAATCAAGATAGGAGGAGACACGTGCCATGCATCCGAGATTAGTATTTGGCCCTCAGCCATTAATGCTGGCATCCTCAGAACTGACTCAGTCCACTGCCAAACTTCTGCCGGGATTTGGATTCACTGAATCCGACTCACAGCATTTAATCCCCCAAGCAGTATCTCTTTGAATTGTGGAGCTAGCAAAACATCCAGGTGGTGGTCCAGACATGACTGTGCCTGTAAAAGCTCAAGAAGCAGCATACCCAGCTTAAGAGTTTTACTACACAGAAAGCCCTTTACCATGCAAGTCTGAATGTCAGAACTTACTCTTCTTTTTATTGTGTTCATTGTACTGAAGAGACAATAGTCACACTGCCTATTGCATAAGCCTTCAAACCTTTTTAAAATACTTGAGATCTGACAAATGTTGTCTGCTATAAATCTACTTGATGGGTCTCCTCAATCCATAAGCAATATTTTTCATTAGCCAGCTTTCCAGTAAAATGTCATTTTGCCTTATTTTCAAATGAACACATTTTGTCAGGGTTGGCATCTTTATTACATTATCAAATATATCAGTGAATACCACCTGGTGTAATTCAGTCTTGTTATATGAGTCAGATAGTTGCTTAAACTATGGAATTTTCAAAGTCAAATTTTCTGGCAGAAAGAATATTCTTAATAGAATTTTAGATAAATAGACAGTGTATCACTGAAACTACTGATCTTGATTTAAGATAATTTGACCTCTCCATGTACAATATTCAAAATCATTTATAATCTTGTTGCACCAAAAAAGCTGTATAAAAGCTGTTTGATAATGCTTGATTTCTATTTTGTGCTATGTACCAAAAGTAGCACCTGACATTCACAATAGAACATGAATAGGTGTGACAGTGAAGTCCCCATAGAAGTCACGGATTTTAAGTTCTTTCAAATAATAACAGTGAATATGCTCCCTTCTGTGTTTCTAAGCAAGTAAGGAAAACAGCATCATGAAAAAGGTGGCTTTTAATGGAATGCAGAAATTAAAATTTTGAAAGTCTGACATCACACACACAAAAAAAGAATCACAGGAAAGTGAAAGATTTAAAACTGAGCCAAAGGCTCAGCTAAATTACATTCTGATCCAAATGCTTTTGTAGACTTATTCACTGAAAAAAAAAAATCCATTTTACTGCACAGTTATTTAATTGAAAGTTTTCCATTTTCATGTTCATCTGTAATATGATTTTGGACAGTTCATTTAATTACAAATATTGAAATGGCATCTAGACTTTTTTTTTCCCTTGTAATTGTTTTCTGCTTTTATTTGCAGATTGAGGAAATACTCGTAAAATCTAGATAGGTATATAAAAAGCCCTTATTTTAACCAAATATAAGCACCAGATTATTATCAGCACTTCCTTATAACAGAAAACTTTTTTATTTTTCCAGATTATTAATTCACTTTTATTTGCAAATTATTCTTACAATTTATAATCTTACAACTTCCCTACCATTCCCATGGTAGGTAAAATACAGGATTACTTAGTTTTAAGGCACCGTAATTTCTTTGATGGTAGACAGTAAACTTTATAAACTATAAATGACCACAAGAGCTTCATAGCTTAGAAAACACTTGCATTTTCAGTGTACACAAAATCTATGTTTTTACAGTATCTACTTTTGCCAGATCAAATCAACTAAGTGGAGCTCACTCTTGTCAATTCTTGAGGTGTCTCCAAGGAAAACACAGTTAGATCTACTAAGTAAACTGGACTGTTTACCAGGTGATACTATCCTTCTAAGCCAACATTAAACTAATCAATATTAATTTAAATTATTTCACCTGATAAGTTCCCTGCCTTTTCAGAGCTCATGGCATGAGCTCTGTTCTTATTTTCCCCCGTCTTATAATATGATGAACTGAAAATTTTGTATAAAATTTACATGGACCACTACCAAATGTTCTGTCATCTCTAGCATTTTGTGGTCCTGAACATCTATTACAAGACTGCCAGAGGTGGCAGAAATTAAAACTGGTGTCCCAGGTGGGGTCATCCAAAGCCAGATGTCTATTGCCATCTTGTTTGAAGAAGAGTGGAGACCTTGTCTTGCCCAGAGCTTCTTGTTTTTGGATCGGAGTTAAAAAGCATGGCATTGATTGTTAATGGCTCAATGGCAATTCTTTTAGATAAATTATATTTGCTCATGGGGATTTTTGCACCAGACTTCAATTTGGATTATTATATTATCCAAGGAGCCCCAGGGCTCAGTACTAGGGCCAGTCCTCTTTAATATCTTTATCAATGATCTGGATGAGGGGATTGAGTGCACCCTCAGTAAGTTTGCAGATGACACCAAGTTAGGTGCATGTGTCGATCTGCTCAAGGGTAGGAAGGCTCTGCAGGAGGATCTGGATAGGCTGGACCAATGGGCTGAGGCCAACTGTATGAAGTTCAACAAGACCAAGTGCCGGGTCCTGCACCTGGGGCACAACAACCTCAAGCAGCGCTACAGGCTGGGAGATGAGTGGTTGGAAAGCTGCCTGGCCGAGAAGGACCTGGGAGTACTGGTTGATAGTTGGCTGAATATGAGCCAGCAGTGTGCTCAGGTGGCCAAGAAGGCCAACAGCATCCTGGCTTGTATAAGAAGCAGTGTGGCCAGCAGGTCTAGGGAGGTGATTGTCCCCCTGTACTCGGCTCTGGTGAGGCCGCACCTCGAGTACTGTGTTCACTTTTGGGCCCCTCGCTACAAGAAGGTTATGGAGGTGCTTGAGAAAGTCCAGAGAAGGGCAACGAAGCTGGTGAGGGGTCTGGAGAACAAGTCTTATGAGGAGCGGCTGAGGGAGCTGGGGTTGTTTAGCCTGGAGAAGAGGAGGCTCAGGGGCGACCTTATCGCTCTCTACAGGTACCTTAAAGGAGGCTGTAGCGAGGTGGGGGTTGGTCTATTCTCCCACGTGCCTGGTGACAGGATGAGGGGGAATGGGCTAAAGTTGCACCAGGGGAGGTTTAGGTTGGATATTAGGAGAAACTTCTTTACTGAAAGGGTTGTTAGGCATTGGAATGGGCTGCCCAGGGAAGTGGTTGAGTCACCATCCCTGGAGGTCTTTAAGAGACGTTTAGATGTAGAGCTTAATGATATGGTTTAGTGGAGGACTTGTTAGTGTTAGGTCAGAGGTTGTACTAGGTGATCTTGGAGGTCTCTTCCAACCTAGACGATTCTGTGATTCTGTGAAAGATTTCATATTCTCCGAGAAAAGTTGAAGTTCTTTCCACCAATGCTGTGATTGTACTACTACCATTGTTAAAAGGAAAAAACAAACAAACACAACAACAAAGAAAACTCAAATACACAATTATAATTATCTGATAATGATAATGATAATGATGATGATAATAATAATAATTATAATAATAATAAGCTAATTCTGTTCATGCAGAAACTTTCATTATAACTAATGTTTATGTATTTGCTACATGTATGAAAAATGGTTACAGAATATTACAAAGCAGGCACTTATTTTCCTAGAATTGCTATTAAGCACACACTGACTTGTGCCAGAAGTATTTGGTAAGTAAAAAAATTCCTTTCATTTGGGCATTAAATGTGTGTCTAGGATCTCTGGTAAGAGATAGACAGTAACAATAGAATAAAAGCTTTGTAAAATTTTAGTCTCCCATTGACCATGTATTCCTATCATGTGCAAACAGACAAATGCTACAATCTGAAATCAGATTATTTTACTCTCTGACCTTATGTCTTAGGGCATCTTCAAAAGTCAAAGCTTTTGGCTACAAAGAACACAGACTTTCACTAAAACTGTTCTACTGGCACTATCAAGGCAAAAACACGCTTGGTCTTGAATACTTTGGCCCCTGTATATGTAAAGCATGTACATAAATCACTTATCTCAAAGAAGAAGAGTTGTCAGTATCTTTATTATTATTATTATTTAATAATAAAAAAAGAGTAAAACAACACGCTTTACAAAGAAAGAAAAAAACACACACAGTTCCACACTTCAAATTACTCCCAGTCAATCCAAAGAGAAGTCTAGTTCATCCTTTCCCAACTGACATAAACAAAACTGATGTGAACAAAACTGATGTGGACAACTCCCTCCTCTTGATTTCTCATAATTACAAAATTAAAAAAAAAAAAAATCATCATTGAGAACAAAACCAAAACCCACCATAGCCTAAAAACTCTGAAATCCAGGACCCTGACTTTGGCTACACTGCTCTGAAGATCACAGCACTTTTGGTTGGAAGACAGTTGCAGGTGGATGCTAGCTGTTTGGGAAGAACCGACATGATATTCTGAATAAGGATCTTCTTTATGCAGAACTCCAGCTTGAAAATGGAGATATGCCTGTTAAGAGGTTTTTTTCAAAACCAGAGTGGGAATGAACACTGGGGATGGGGGAAAACTCACAAGAGGGTGTAGTAAATGAGACTTTCTCCCTCATTACATCTAGCAAAGGTGTCCTGTTCAAAAGTTCTTGCCTTTATGGGGTTTTTCAACAAGCTAGAAATCTTCTAGGAGGGCAATACAGGAGTAGGCAGGATGTCCAAGAATTTACTAGACTACCCTGGTAACAGTCTCCAAATGCAAATGCTGGAGGGTTGGCCCAGGGGTAGTACTCTACTCCTGCTGCTCATAAATATAGAATTTGGTGGCAGTCACAGAGGGCAGCTTGGGTTGCAATGTGTCTAAAATTATTAAATTAAGGATCTGGAGGAGAAATGGAAAGGCATGAACCAGTTCTGGGGTTTTGGAAGTGTATATTTCATCTTATTCAGGGTGTTGCTTAGTAGGCTGTCTTTGGGAAGCTGCCACAAAGGAGAAGGGAGTCAAGGAGAACAAGATGATTTTTAAAGAGAATTTAAGGAGAGCTTAGGAATGAAACATTCTGCTTTGCAGGAACACTGGTAATTTTGGCAAAAGACCTTTTTGACTAAGCAAACAGCTCTTGAGTAAACTTAAGTAAACAAAAGGAATCCAGAAGGGCTGGGGAAAAAAAACAACAACAACAAAAACATGGCAACAAAAGCGAAGTATGGAGGAATTGCTTAGGCAACTATGGACAAAATAAGGAAAGCAAAACTCCATCTGGAGGTAACTAGTGAAAGACATAAAAGCATACAGGTAGGGATTCTATAGTTATTCTACTTGCAAACTGAATGTCAGGGAAAATGAGAACAAGATGATGGAGAGAAAAGACAGCCTGATCATGGACAATATTGAAAAGGTTGAAAGACAAAACTGACCTCTGTGTGTACCAACAAAGTTTGGGGCGGTGAAGGGATTCTCATTGTTAGAACAAAATGTTATAGATGTACTCCATATCATGGGGTTGTTAAGTTTTATTAACAGATTCTGAATGACTTGATTGGTGTTGGTGTGTTAGTGAGGCTGCTGCCTATCATGTTGCCTGGAAAAAAAATGATTAAAAAGTTAAAAAAAAAAAATTGCAAAAAAACAAACATTCTTTACTTCAGTGAGGCTTTTAGCGTTTTCCCATAGCTGAGGAAGCTGAGCAAGTATGTGCTGGAAAAACAGTTGAGTGGGTTAGCTATGTGGGTTGAACGTTAACAAGACTCAGCCACAAGTGATCAATGGCTAAACGTCCAGCTGGTGACTGGTAAGTAGAGTATTCTAGGAGTCCCTGCTGGATCAACATCTTAAGTGACATGGATAGTAGTACAGACTAGATAACTACTTGAGGTCCTTTCCAACCAACATGGTTCTATGGTTCTATGAAATTCCATATGCATTACAAAGAGAAACTGGCAGAAGTTAAAGTGTTAGTAAAGTAAGTCCAGCAAAACTGAGCTAGAGCTGGGACTTGAGGCTACAGAGATATTACATAGGCAGGCAATAGTTACAGCCTGGTGGACATCCCAAGATTTGCATTTAGTAAGGGTAGTGGAATGAGCCCTGGAATGCACTGCACCTCCAGCCCCAGTAGAGAGCTTATGTGGTTCCTGATACCCCCACTGGGACACAATACTCTTAAGATCCTTATGAAATGCATCAAAAGGCTCAAAAGGGTAACATACCTTCCACTACCTTGTCACCAAATTCACTATCTGATAACATCCTATTAGAATCATCCTGACAGAAATGTTGACAGCATTTGGATCTGCATTTCCTCTCCTACACCTCTGTGAAAAATGTTTGCAAAAATTCCTAACAGTTTGTCTCCCAACACAACAAATAAACAACCGAGTTTATTTCTGCTCTTCTGCATCTTTATAACATTTTTTCTTTGTCACAGGTTATATTTTCATAAAATAATACCTATAAACTGGGCACAGCAGTATTAGAATCTCATTGTCAATAAAGAGAGAATAATTGATAACAGAAACTGATCTTTCCAATTCCTCCCCAAGACAAAACTCATAAAAAAGTAAGACATAAACATTTATTCTAAACCTGAAATGACTAAACATGACTGGTTTTGGTTTATATCAGGTCATCACTCTCAATGACTTAATCAATAGATCAAGAAAACGGTTACCGCATCTGAACTTGTTCCCACTTATCTGTGTTTTCCAGGACACTAAGTATGTGTTTGCTAAGTTAGACTCTACAGTTTATACTAATAGGTCTCACTGAATGCAGCTGAAGTTTAGAAACCTGTGGATTTAACTATATAAACATAAGTATCCAACACTATCTCAAATGTTCTATAGCATTGTCTTATTGTTACATTTCTCTAACAGTATATTTTCTCCTGAAGTGATCTCCATAAGTTTTTTGTTTAAGACAACAGGGAGAATGATGGGAGAACTGGGAGAGAGAAAACTAGATTTACCATCCAAATATATATATATTTTGGTAACATTTCTGCCTGATATTCCTGGTTTAAGTAGCTTTAACACTCAGCCAACTTAATAATTTACCAAACCATGCCAACCGACAAGAGAAGAAATAAGATATGTGGGAGGCCTTGGATTTTTATCTGTATAGGACAAAACCTTTCAAAATTTTTTTCTAAAGCCGTTTGTCTCCTTTGCTGAGAAAATGAAAGGGGAAGCAATTTCCACTCAGAGTATCTCAAAGTGGATCTCTGTGTCTATTATGCTTTCTGAAGATTTATCTAAGTCACCTGATAATATATGACCACACTCAACAAGGACCTGTACAGCTTAGAAATGCAATTTTTATTCAGTGTAACACAGGGTTCCATACACGTTTTTACAAATCATTGTATTCTTAATGTATACGCTTTTCCTGGATGCCTCATATATAAAGAAAGTCTTTGAGTAATTATTACCATCTGCCTGTACTGCTTTGGAGCCACCTGCAGTACAATACACAGACAGATGAGCAATCAGAAGACAAAAATAATAAAGATATAAAATAAAATAAAATAAAATAAAATAAAATAAAATAAAATAAAATAAAATAAAATAAAACAAACAAAAAAAACTTCCTTCTATAAGAACAGGAATTTTTAGGAACAGGATATCTCCCTTCCCTCCCTATATTTTTTATATTCCACAGACACTAAAGAAGAAAATGGAGAGTAGGCATGAGGGATCAAACCCTTCCTATCTTGGTTAACATACAAATGGACAGATAAGATACATCTTTGACTCTTTAGGACTTCATTGGCCAAAATTACCTAATTTTAGGCATAGTGGAATATTTGCAAAATTTGAAGTAGAATGCACAAAGGAGCAACACACAATTTAATTTAGTGTGGATAAGTTTGAATCTTGACTATGACATGAGGAGATCAAGTATATTTTATAACTAGAATGGTAACTGAATTTAGCAGGACCACGTAATGGTGTTCCAGTTAAAGTATAATCCAAAAATTGTACCTTGGTAATGTGCCTTGTTAGTGCTAAAGGCAAACTTCTTCACCCAATTGAATTTCTTTGCATAAGGGCAAAACTGCGAAAAAAACGAACCTTCTAAAGCAGCCAGTTCTTCTATGATGGTGTTTCTACTAGCTGTATAGCTTATGCATATGTTGACAAACTAAGCAACAGCTGCTTTATTGGCAATATTCAATGCTAAGACATTGATGTTATGCCTTAGAGGGAACTCTTCTTGTGGCAAACCACAGCTAAATACATCTCGTCCTGTCTGAACTCTAAAGGAAACAAAGCAGGTATCCACTGCATTTTAAATGATCCAATTGGAGTAGAGCGGCAGCATGTATTAAAAGTTCTAGTACTCCATCCAAAGCAATTAAATATTATTATATATATATTTCTTTTAAACTGGGTTAGGTATCTAAAAAAAAAATCTCTTGAGTTTGTACAGCACAAACACACTCATAGGAAGGTTAAAGTTAGCAACTTCTATGAACCTGTGCATTCTTCTAGCTTGGCAAAATTCCTAACAAGGATGTACGAAGAATCATGAAGTGCCTTGTTCTCACCTTGATGAGCACTTAAAATGTAATTTACTGTTGCTCTCAATTATTGTAGATTCCACAAGTGTTTACTGCTTTTGGCATCCTGGAACCTCACAGCCAAATGATGATGAATGAATGTAATGATTTGTTCTGTTCTAACAGAAATCTGGTGCTAAGGCAAAATAAGATATTTAGGCTAATCTGCATGACTACTTCTTGAAACTTTAATAAACATTCAAGAAGATGTGCTAACATTAGGATGAAAAAGATGCTCCAGAATAACAGACTTTTCCATGTAATAAGTTATTTCATCCAAAAATATATAAAAAAAAAAAAAAAAGAGAGAGAGAGAAAGAAAGAAAAAGAAATAGAAAGTGGAATATTTTGCAAATATGTTATTTGTATTAATTATGAAGAAGGTCCTCTTTAGTTGTGCAGCTACAATTGTGCTAGAGGGGAACATCTAGCACCCAAGGAGGAGGTTCCAGTGCTTAGGAAATTGACAACTGCTGTCTGCCTTCCTCATTAGCATCAAATTTCTTTCTGTAGGCAAAAGCTATGAAAAACCTCCAGCAACTTTTTCTCAGCCTTTCAGATGTTTTAACTAGTTTTTTTTTTTTTCTTCTTCTTCTTTCCTTCCATCTTCCTCTTGTGTTTTGCTCTTTGGCCACAAAGAGAAACAGCAACTATGAAATAGTGATTATTTCCTCCCTTTTGTAGTCCCTTTCTTGTGTATTAAAACAATTATAGATTAGAACCAGGTACAGAATTTAGCTAAATATGTACTTCATAGATTCCTACAGGGAGGTCCAGAAAAAAAAATAAAAATAAATAAAAAAATATATATATATACTATCTTATATGGCACCATAAGTGGCCTAGTATTCCACATGGGATTAAACGAACCCTTATTTCATTTTGCATTTTACTACAAATAGAAATGGTCTGTGAACAAATATATTTAATGTCCAAAACCACAATTTTGTTTTTAAACCAAGATTCCAGGTAGCTGTATATATGCATATATTACAGCATCAGCCTGTCTACAGTTTTCAGAGTATATCCTGTCAGAGACTGAAGAACATTCTTTCAACATAGGCTCTAACAGGAATAGGTTCTGCCTTTTGGTCTTTCTTTTCAGACTTCTGACCCAAATCTTACATCCATATCTAATGTTTTCACCTTCTTTCACCACAGAGCCTTTTGTTCTGACAGATGGTATTGCAGACTGTAAAATTTGAGGACAGGAATGTGGAAGTTTAAGAATAATTTTGTGGCTGTGGATTATCTTCTGAAAATTTGTTGTGCAGAAATGTAAATGCCACAGGTTTTCCTAAATAAATGCCTCTAAGCTTGCATAACAGTTACCTTTGAAAATTTGTGTCCATAATCTGCATTCAGTGGGAACATTCAGTGAACATTAAGCAGACAACATTAGAATTATAATTTAAAGTAATAATGATTGTTCAATCTTATCAATCACTCTTCTTTAAAAATAAGAATCTATAGTCAACACCAATACAATAGTTTAATACATTTATGTACATAAAGAAAAAATTTCCTTTCCACTAAATAGGATCATATGTACAAAAACATGGTAATTTGGTTATGCTATTTATTGACCTGATAAAGAAATTAGAGGCAGTAGTTCTCTGCATTATGATAGACTCCTGGTTTGATCCAGAATGTCAGTAGGTTCACAGACTGATGTAATCAGAGAGCTACATGGAAGTCTTCCTGGTGCTGCTTTGTTTCTAACAAAGATTCTAGATGGATTCTCATTTACTCTATTCATAAATATTTGACAACTATATTTGCTTATGCAGCATGAATGCATCATTATTTAAACTAATCTTTAGGGAATATTTCTGCAGTTGCTATGTTTTTTACAGTACCATGCTCTTTCTGTAATTTTGGTTTTGGACATCTCTTGTCATCAACAGTTTAAGGCTGTACAGAGACTATAAACATTTAGATGTCAAGAAGAATGTTTAGGCACTTCGTGTTTTTTGTTTTTGCTTTTGTTTTTGATTCTTGGTTTGCTGTTGTTGTTCTTTAACTATTACTTTCATTCTGGTGCTTGAAAAATTCACCCTAAAATGTAATATTCTCTCATGATGTGCGAGGTCATAGAATAATGCAATTGTTAAAGAATGCCATTTGAAGATATTGTTGTCTAATACTTTAGGAAACGTTGTTCCTCGTTAAATGCACTTATATGTATGCTCCCTAACCCAGACCGCGCAGACTATGTCTATACTACTAAACAAAATACGGTCAAGGCCAATCCTGTACCTTGAGGCACAGACTGGCTCTTGTTCATATTCTTCAGAGCTATCTCCTTCCAGAATAGACTGGTCTTATGTGACGCAAACCACTCAGCCCCAGCTCCCCTCTAGAATCTATGTGATGCCCTTTGGGTTCTCTAACTTGATTGATTAGTATGTGTATAATAATCTGTGGTATTAATTAAATTGTTTGAAATAATATTTTGGGGGAATGGCATACACTGGAAGAAGTCCAAGTACATAAAAGTTTTGAGTCCAGGCTGATAAGAAATAGGAGGATGATGAAGACAAGATATTTCACAGGAACCAGAAAGCACACAATTTGCAGAACAAACAGCTTTAGAGTTTGAAAGACATCTTTATTAAGGGTTGTATTATATCCTTTCAAGCTACCATGCTTGTGAATAATTAGTCTTATGTCTAGTGCCTCCTGCAGTAGTCATGCTGTCAGTCAGGTTACTGTTCTTAAGCAATACTGACAGCATGTATTTCTCCTTGCCTGACCAGCTATGACCAAACTTATCAAAGGGGTTCCATTGTGTAGATTTGAGGGAATGCAGTCTCCATCCCTGCCTCTTGGAAGTCTTTGATCTGTCTGCTAAAAGTGCTTATTAGTGATGATGGACATGGGTTCAGAAGAAACCCAAGCATCTTCGCTTTCCTTTGATGATGTCGGGAGTATAGATGACTATTTTTGTTTTAAGAAGTTCCTTTCTGTGAAACAGTTATCTTTTTCTTTAACAGGCGCAAGTCCTCAAGAAGTAAACTGGATACCCAGGATACCTACAAGACTCTGGGAAAACTCTGAAACTGCAAATTCTGTGGGAGCTGTAATCTTCAGCTGTGTTACTGACTCTCAGAAGAAAGTGATAGAAAGAAAGTTGCAAGCCTGAGAGCATGTTTGAGGATCTGGATACAGAAACAATGCCAGACCTCTGATAAGGGTTAGAAATAGGTTAGGATGGGAAACTGATCCTCTGAGTTCTTGTGATTGTTATGGATTGTTATGTTATGCTGTTTCAAGCAAACAGCTGTCTTGAGAGAGGTAGTTCAGATCTGAAGTTAACAGGTAACTCTCTAAAGTTATCTATTTCTGTGCTGATTCTTAAAGTTAAGTTTTATAAATATACCTCTAAAAGAACACGGGAAAAATGTCACCCACAAAAAGTGTAACCCGTGTATGTCCAAAAAGGCTGATTAAGGAAAGAAACACAGTGAAACTAGTCCAAAAAAAAAAAAAAAAAAGGTATAAAATCATAAATGAGATAGAATTGGTGAGTAGGGAACTTTTATTCACTATTTTCCATAACTCACAAAATAAAGAGCATTCAGGAGACCATAGAATCATAGCATCATTAAGGTTGGAAAAGACCTCCAAGATCATCTGGTCCAACCATTCCCCTACCGTCCCCCTACCACCAATATCACCCACTAAACCATGTCCCTAAGCACCACGTCCAGCCTTTAATGGCTGATGAACAGGCAGTAGCTTCATAATGATCAACATTTTTTGTTTGTTTGTTTGTTTTGTTTTTTCACACTTGTGGTGGTTTTACTCAGGTGGGCAGCCAAGCTTCACCACAACCACTCTCTCACTCCCCCTCCTCAAAGAGGAACAGGGAGAAGATATGATGTAAAGGGCTCAAGGTTTGAGATAAGGACAAGGAGATCGCACAGTAATTATCATGACGGGCAAAACAGACTCAGCATAGGGAGACAGCAAGATTTGTTGCCTATTACTAACAAGCTAGAGAAGTGAGAAACAAAGGAAAGAAGCCAAAAGCACCTTCCCCCCCATCCACCCTCTTCCACCTCCTCCCCCCGAGCGGCGCAGGGGATTGGGGGAATGGGGGTTATGGTCAGTCTATAGTGCTTCTTCGCTGCCGCTCCTTCTCGGTCACTCTCGTCCCCTGTGCTGTGGGGTCCCTCCCACGGGATGCAGTCCTTGCTGAACTGATCCGGCGTGGGCTGCCCACAGGCAGCAGCTCTTCAAGAACTGCTCCAGATATGGGTCCGTACCACGGGGTCCATCCCTCAGGAGCAAACTGCTCCAACCTGGGTCTTCCACAGGCTGCAGCTCCTGCCAGGTCACCTGCTCCTGCGTGGGCTCCTCTCCACGGGCTACAGGTCTGGCCCAGAATCTGCTCCGGCAGGGGTCTTCCACAGGCCGCAGTCTCCAACGGTGCAGGTCCACCTGCTCCAGCATGGTCTCCTCCATGGGCTGCAGTGTGGAACCCTGCTCCACCGTGGTACTCCATGGGCTGCAGGGGGACAGCCTGCTTCACCATGGTCCTCACCACAGGCCGCAGGGGACTTCTGCTCCGGCGCCTGGAGCACCTCTCCCCTTTCTTCTTCACTGACCTTGGTGCCTGCAAGGCTGTTTCTCACTCTTCTCACTCTCCCAGCTGCTGTGTATGGCACAGCGTGTTTGTTTGTTTGTTTGTTTGTTTGTTTTTTCCCCTATCTTAAATATGCTCTCACAGAGGCACAAAACAACATCTTATTGGCTCAGCTCTGGTCGACAGTGGGGCCCTTACCAAACATGGGACAGCTTCTAGATCCTTCTCACAGAAGCCACCCCTATGACCCCCTGCTACCAAAACCTTGCCACGTAAACCCACTACAACACTGTGTAAGTAAAATGAAAATTTTATTTTCATAGGAAGTTGATAATTCTGAAAAAGTACTAAAAAATCTCAGGAAGTAAAGGTTCTTTTGTAGCTGTTAAAGACAGTGGCCTAAATGAAACTTCCAGCACAAGAAGCCCCAGGCTGCTGATGCTTGGAAAAGTAAAGTGAGACCAGAAAATGTGTCACTTCTTCCTTGCCTTACTTGTGCTCTTCCCAATTGTTTGTTGGATGTTAGACTCCAGGTTGTTGGACCAAATGAGCCCTTTGTTGTTTTCTGTTATAGACACTCTAGTGTTCTTAAGAGAGTTGTAGGAGTTTTGCAAATGCCACTTTATAGACTGAATTTAGTATTGAATTTAATCATCTCCCACTTGAGCTAGATCTTTTTTGAACCACTGAATTTCTTTAAGGAAATATAATCTAACAACAGTGTCCATGTAAGTTGCTTGAATGAAAACCACCTTGGATTTTGTGGGTTTGTGTATGATAATGGCTTTGCTTAAATAAATAAATTAATATATACTTTAAATAAACAATACATACTTTTATGATGCATATATCTGTCTATACAAAAGTCAGGCATCTTCTGCAATGAGTAGAACATGATGCAGTAATATTTGTTTTATTATTTTCCCTTTTTTTTCCTTTTTTTTTTTTAGTATAATGCACTAAACAGGTAATTTTTCTTAGCCTGATGCATCTGAATTACAAGATAGCAGTAACCATACATTGCAAGGGAGTGATCCCTGATACCTACAGGCAAGAACAAACACTCATGTCCAGAGTTTTCAGTTAGCCCCTCCTATATATGATTTGCCATCTCCTCTGGGATCCATGTTCCACACATGGTTTTGGCTGAAATAGGGTTAATTTTATTCATAGTAGCTCGTATGGTTCTATGTTTTGAATTTGTGACCAAAACAGTGTTGATAACATGCCAATGCTTTAGCTATTGCTGAGCAGCACTTGCACAACTTCAAAGTCTTCTCTGTTTTTCACTCTGCAAACCCAGCAAGGAGGCTGGGGGTGCACAAGAAGCTGCAAAGGGACATAGCCAGGACAGCTGACTACATCTCACCAAAGAGATATCCCATACCATATAGCATCATGCTCAGCAATAAAAGCTGGGTGAAACAAGGAGGAAGGGGAGGATGTCCAAGTAACTGTTACATGTGGCGAGCCCTGTTTCCCTGGAAGTGGCTGAACTGATGTGGCCTGCTGATGGGAAGTAGTGAATGAATTCCTGATTTTGCTTTGCTTCTTATTCTGTAGTTATTAAACTGTCTTTATCTCAACCCACAATTTCTTGTACTTTCACCTTTCTGTTTCTCTCCCCCATCCTACTGGTGGGGAGTGAGCAAGTAGCTGTGTCAGGCCTGACTGGCCACCAGGGTTAAGCCACAACACAGCCCTCAGTTATCTAAGTATTGGGTCATTTTTCATGCCTTTTTTTTTTTTTTTTTAAGTTCAAAGTGTCTGAGATAAATTGGGAGCTGGGCTGCATTTCAGCCTACTAGACTGTTTTTCTCATTGTCCAAATCTGTGGATATACCCCCAGAATTGCACAGTATCACTGAATTATACTACATTTTAGTAGTGGTCCTTGCCCAAACCACATTTGAGTTTTGGCAAAGGTAAATTAGTTTGCCCACACACAAAGAGTTAAAATTATATGAGAGCAGGAATTAGAAAGAAATACTCAGTCCTTCTCTAAAAATTAAAACATAAATTTATTGTACCATTTTTTTTATTTTTTATTTTGTGAGGAAGATGCCTCTTTTTCCCATAGCAGCAACCTTTGTAACATCTTGTTATAGTTTTCCCAATTAATTTCAGTCAAAAAGTGAATATATTGCAGCCAGCATAGTAAAGCTAAGGTGACTAGTTGAATACTGCTAGGTCGGCGATGTGTAGTCATCACAGTTAACACTGTAGTGTGTTAACCAAAGAGAGATTCGTTACCCACTCGGCACAGTAATGAGCACTCACAGATGCAGCTTTTAACAGAAGCAACTTAACCTTAAAATCTGCAATTAAGAGTGTGGTTTCCACGGAGACAGCTGTGAAAGATGCAATGGAGCTGCAAAATAAACAAGTTGTAGAGTGTCAGACACATAAACTAGCCTGAAAGTAAAAGAAAAAGCCAGGAGCAAACAAGGTATGAATTGTTTTCTGCACTATAGCTCCTCACATGACCTTAATGTTTTTAAAAATGTAAGCAATTCAGAAAAAGCAATGATGGAGGATCGTATTTCCAAGAAGTGTTATATTTCATCAAGAGATGAGCATAGGAAGCTAGAAAAGAATATATATATATATGTAACGACTAACGTGATAGATATTAGCAATGGCTGGTATTCAACCTTCCTGTACAATAATAGCAATATGAAATCCCTTTCACTTTTTAGAATACACTTCAGAATGTTACTAGATACTGGTTCAACTGCATACAGAATATGTTGTAGGAAAACAAAATGTCTCAGAAGGGTCACAGTAAGGATGCAGAAATCAAATAATAAAAGTTACAAAATGCCAGTAATGAGGTTGCTCTGTTTCAGTTTTATATTTAGATGTCTAAACATAAGTGGAAACAATCTTTCCTTAGAAGCTGACAAGGACACTAGCTCTTCACCATTTATAAAACACCCGTTTCAGGAGAACTGAATCACTAAACACCCCAAGCTAAAGCACAAGCTGCATCTGTCACTTACTGCAACTGGAATTCATCTTGTGACATTGTCTTCATTGACATAATCAGCTGTGTCACTCAATACCTAGTCAGGGACTTTGCTCATTTAGAATTCACATTATTCAAAACGTGTGGTGTAAGGATGTGTTTAGTACACTTCTCAGATCCTGTGCTGGACATGGAATTATTCTTTTTTTTTTTTTTTCACAGATATTTTTTCTTCTCTAGAGTCTCAAACACTAAACAGCCAGCAAGTCTTCACCCCTTCCTAGCTGTGTTAATGGGATACTATTTTACAGGTGCAGACCAGCAGAACAAGAATGTTATAGTCAAATGTCCAATTTGAGACAACTAATATCCAATTATTCAAAGTACTTGGCATTAAACTTCTGTTTTACGTGTTCAGTACATGGCTTCCAGCACTTCTGCAAAACAGACACACAGATCTTGAATGAGATATGTAGAAAAGAGACAAGAGATGATACTGTTTAAGGTGTCTGAGTTTTCCCAGAATAATTTCAGGGCTTTATTCAGTGGCTGTAATGTAAAATGCAGAAGTAGGCTAATGTCTTAATCTACATCTCTTATTTAAAATGTTGCTTTAACGACAAGTTAAAGTCTTTACATTCATTGAGTGCCACAGGGTCCATCTTCAAAAGAAGGTCAAAAGAAAATCTTTCCTAAACTGTAGGAATTGTGGCACAGTGGACAGAGTTGAGGGATGGTCCATAAACAGTTTCCAACATGGCAAGCAATGCACCAGGTCCAGGATGCGTTCAGGGAATCCCATCGGGGCAACAAGAGCCAGGGAAAGAGACAGAGCCTGAGACAAGCTACAAAATACGTCTGAACCAGGAGACAAGCTACGCACAGCACAGAGACAAGGTCCATCCAGGAGGCAATGCTGGAGAAAGGTTCCCATACAACCTAGCCCAGGCAGGATCTGAAGAAGCAAGGCTGAGCTGAAATTGGGCAGCTGGTCCTGTGGGCCTAACGGGGCAGCCAGATGATGCTGTTCAGGGTCATTAAAGCCTATTAGTGCACTCATAACACAAATTTATAATCCTGTGCTGGTTTGGGGTCTTATCCTCCTTCTAACAATCTCACTCCTTTCAACTATGTTTTCTGTGAGATATATGTATATATTTCTGAGTTCTTGTTATTGTGTGTTTTTATTTTTCTGCATTCTGGAATAATCTTCCTGAAGGATGGTAATTTGCATAGCAGCCACTAGGTAAAGCTGATGTATGGAAAGGCTTCATAGCTTTTACCATATTAATAGTTATTTCTTACATTATTCCTCCAAACATCTGAGT
This sequence comes from Anser anser, assembly GCF_964211835.1. NCBI lineage: Eukaryota > Metazoa > Chordata > Aves > Anseriformes > Anatidae > Anser > Anser anser. The sequence goes on along the minus strand of NC_139720.1, from coordinate 177,314,049 downwards.
AGCCTATTTTATCTAAGGGTTTTACTGACACATTTACAGAGGTGCCCAAGAATCAGGAGTTACTAAGGGGTGACTGGGACCCAAAAGTATCACAAAACACAGAGAATGTGCTGCAGAATATTGTTTTTATTTCCACCAGTACGGCTTCTGTTTTCTCATGCCTTTCCACAGTGTTATCTGGGCCCTCTAGGAGTGTATGTCCATTTTGAAACAATTCATCAATTGGTTTAGATAACTTTGAACAAATTATCATCTGTGAATACAAAAACTGGAAAACCTGATAGCATATAGTTTGTCTTTCCTAATACTTTTCACAGTCCCTTTTGGTCTTGATTGTCATCTTTGTGTCATCTTTCCACCTTACTGCACAATCCTCTTTTCCAGATCATTAATGAAATGTATTAAAAAGCATTGATCTCAATGTGAAACCTTGGATTACTTCTCTGTTGATTTACTGGCATTTTTAAAAAATCCTCATGTTTTATGTTTTCGTTTCTCCCCGTTCTGTCAGTCTTATCCTTTTTTCTAGCTTTAGTATTAAAAATCACTAGGGCTACACCTACCATCTGTAATTTTCCAAGTTTTTCTATTTTTTTTTTTTAAATTTAAAATATCTTTCATATGGTTTAACAGAGACAGCTACAATAGTCTAGATCCTGACATTGATCTAATCAATGAAAAGATGCTAAGCAGCCTCACATTACTGATGCCTGGCATTGGAGAAAATTGTATGAAAGGAAGTAGCATAAGTGTAAGTGACATATAATAAATACTGTCTGTGCCAATGAATCTTGAATTTCTTCCTGATCAGTGTCAACAGTACAAATGTCTATACTAATATTTCAGATAGACTATATCCCATTAGTTAAGGACTTTGGTTGGGATTATGACCAAATTATGTTAGAAAGCTACCAGACTTCAAAGACTTAAGCCCATGAATCTTGCTTGTTAGGGAAAGGAGGTGTGCTACTATTCAGGCCACTATAAATTGAGAGTGGGGCTCTGCCACTGCCTTTTGGGAAGAAATCAGTCCTGATGGGACGTGTTACATGTGCTCTGTAGAAAGCTTCTGAACTGAACCTTTTTGGGAACATAAAAGAAAAGACATCTGAGTCCCAGCTCTGAGGTCTGATGATTTTTTTTTTCAGACACATTAAGACTGGTTTGTTCTGTACATGCAGAGAATCTAAAGCTTAGGTATCTGACTGGTTTTCTGCAGATACGTATAAGTTCCCACTTACACTTAAGGAGATACTTAAGGTGCCTAATTTTGGTGTCTGGAGGTAGGTAGTATAAACCCGTTACCTTTGAAATCAGATGTGAGCTGAACTTTTATTTCAGTTTTAGTGTCTAAACTTTCATCTACATCGCAATTTAGGTAATTGTAAAGTACTTTAAGGTCTTCCCTGAGCTTTTTTTTTTTTTTTCTCTAAGCCAAACAACCCCAGCTCCCTCAGCCACTCCTCATAAGACTTGTTCTCTAGACCCTTCACCAGCTTCGTTGCCCTTCTGTGGACATTCTCCAGCTCCTTGATGTCCTTCTTATAGTGAGGGGCCCAAAACTGAACACAGTATTCAAGGTGTGGCCACACCAGAGCCAAGTACAGACGGACCATCACTTCCCTAGTCCTGCTGGCCATGCCATTTCTGATACAAGTCAGGATGCTCTTGGCCTTCTTGGCCACTTGAGCACACTGCTGGCTCACATTCAGCTGGCTATTGACCAATACCCCCAGGTCCCTTTCTGCTGGACATCTTTCCAGCCACTCTTCCCCCAGCCTGTTCTTCTTTATCAGGAATAGTGTAGCCAGCAGGACCATTGGGGTGATTGTTCCCCTGCCCTCTGCTCAATAGTACATCTGGCCCTATAGACCTGCGTACATCTACGTGGAGTACCAGGCCACTAACCATTTCCTCATGGACTCATTCTGCTCCTTGTCCCTATCTGCCAGCTCTGGGGGGCTGAGTACCCAGAGAACAACTGGTCCTGCTGCTAAAGACTGAGGCAAAGAAGGCATTAAGCACTTCAGCCATTTCCTCATCTCTTGTCACTGTGTTTCCCACCACATCCAATAAAGGATGGAGATTCTCCTTAGTTCTCCTTTTCTCATGTATTTATAAAAACAGTTTTAATTGTCTTTAACAGCAATAGGAAGGTTGAGCTTCAGCTGGGCCTTGGACCTTCTAATTTTCTCCCTGCACAGCCTCATGATGTCTTTGTAGTCTTCCTGAGTGGTCCGCCCCTTCTTCCGAAAGTCATAAACCCTCTTTTTCTTCCTGAGCTCTAGCCACAGCTCTCTGTTCAGCCAGACCATTCTTCTTCCACACCAGCTCATCTTTCAGCGTGTGGAGATGGCCTGCTCCTGTGACTTTAGGATTTCTTTCTTGAAGAGTGTCCAGACTTCCTGGAGTCCTTTGCACTTCAGGACTGCCTCCCAAGGGACTCCACTAACCAGTCTCCTTAACAGGCCAAAGTCTGACCTCTGGAACCCCAGGGTGGCAGTTCTGCTAACACCCTTCTCCCTAACTTTTCCAAGAATTGAAAACTCTATTAATTCATGACTGCTGAGCCCAAGATTGTCTACAACCTCCACATCACCCATAAGTCCTTCTCTATTTACAATAAAAAGGTCCGGGGGGCACTGTCCCCGGTTGGCTCACTCACCAGCTGTGTCAGGAAGTTATCTTCCACACACTCTTGAAATCATCTAGACTGTTTCATCTCTGCTGTGTTCTATTTCCAGCAGACATCTGGTACATTGAATTCCCATGAGAACAAGGGCTAGCGATTGTGAGATTTCTCCCAGATGCTAGTAGAATATTTTGTCTGCCCCTTCAGCCTGGTTAAGCAGTCTATAACAGATGTCCACCAGGACATCTGACTCATTGGCTTTACCCCTGATTCTTACCCATAAACTTTCAATCCTGTCATACCATTATTAATCTCAAGACAATATAAACACTCCTTACCATATAGGGCTACTCCGCTGCCTCTCCTTCCTAGCCTATCCCTTTTGAAAAGCTTATTTCTATTCAGTAATGTGAGCTGTCCCACCATATTTTGGCGATAGCAACTATGTTATAGCCCTCCTGCCACACAATGGCATTCAGCTTCTCCTGTTTGTTGCCCATACTGCATGCATTGGTGTAGATGCAATTCAGTTGGGCTAGTGATCCTGCCACATTTTTGGGGGAGAAGCCCTAATTCCTGCATGACTATTCCCAGGCACTTCTGTGATTTTTAACCCATCAATGTTCCTTGTGACTTTGGTGCCACAGGGCTCTCCACCCCCCTACCTCCACAGGGGTGGCAGACTGACGGAGCTTGCCAGTACACCATCCCATAACCACTGTTATATCACCTCCAGACTTGTCTTTGTCAAGCCTGGTTTTATCCCTTTCCCCCTTCAAATCTAATTTAAAGCCCTATCAATGAGCCCTGCTAACTCCTAAGCAGAGATCCTTTTCCCCCTTAGAGACAGGTGAACCCTGTCTCCAGGCCAACCCACAGTCCTGTCTCTAGTCACCCCGCCGGCCAGCAGGCCTGGTGCCTTGTAGAATGACCCCTGATAAAAAAAAAAAAATAAAAAAAATTCTGCCACTGACACTAGGCTTGAAGCCAAATATTGATTAGTGGCTCTTCCTGTTTCTTGCCTCATCAGTCCCTGCAACTGGAAGGACAGAGAAAAATACTACTTATGCTGCTTATCCCTTAACTAGTTGCCCCAAGGCCCTGAAGTCTCTTTTGATTGCCCTTGGACTTCATCTTGAAGCTTCATCACAACCTACCTGAAAAAAAAAAAAAAAAAAACAACAAAAAACAGATAATAGTATGAGAGCTGTACCAGTGCAGGAAGCTTTCTCTTCATGTCCCTAATCTGGGCCCCAGGGAGGCTGCAGACCTCCCTATGAAGTAGGTCTGGTGTGCACATTGGTCCTTCTGTTCCCTTCAGAAGGGAGTGTCCTGCAACAATGACCCATCTTTTTTCTTGGTAGGAGCTGGGTACAAGTCAACATGTGCTCAGTGTCTCCTCCAAGCCAGATGTACCACATTCCTCAATATTGTTCTGATGAGCGTACAAAGCTTCATACCTATTGTGCATGGGCACCTGGGAAGGTGGGGAAGTCACAGAACCACACAATTGAAATCACAGAATGACAGAATGTCCCTGAGGGGACATGCCTGCTGCAGCAGGCAGGGACTTGTTGCCATTGCCCCTTATCCTCTAGGTCAGTGCTTTCAGCACGGTGGAGAGGATAGGGAAACCCCCCTAAAGAGCATCCCTTCTGCCTGCTGGGCCTGCCTCAGGGAAGGCAGGGAGTAACTCGAGCAGTCTATCTCCCTCTCAGACTCCCAGACACTCCTCAGCCTATTCACCTCTGTCACTAGGTGGAGGAGTGCCTCCACCTGGGAATACCACCCACAGGTGTGCTTGCTCCTGCCATCCTGACCTGCGTCAGGTCACATCCTGAAGCCTGACACCTGGGCGGCTCCCCCTGGGGCTCTGCCTGGTAGGCTGCCTTGCTTGTGGGGGGTGCTGAGCTCTGAGAGCCTGTGGCCTTCTACTGGGTGGATGCCATTGCTCCCTGTTTGAGCAGGCCAAGCTTCTGGGCCCTCCCTACAGGAGCTGCCCTGCCACTCCCCGACTGACACACCACACCCTGCTCTGGTCATTGTGCTCCCTAGGGGCTGCCTTTGTATGGGGGGGGGGGCTGGCTCCACCCAAGCCTCATCAGCTGCTCTCGCGAGGGCTGCTGGCAGCTTCCTCTGCTTACCTCAAGGGGCTTTGGTGCAGCAATCTCCCTGCATGCTGCGATCGCCTGCTCCAGTGCAGAATGCATCTGCCCCAGAGTCGATCACCTTGTATACTATATACAATATATAGTATACGATATATATAGAGAGACAATATATAGAGACAAGTTATTGAGAGCATTAGCCCTTTCAGCACTGAGATCAGTTTACTTTCTCCTTTGTAGAACCAATTTCACATTCACTGGATCTGTAGCAGAGCACTCCTTCTCCATCTTCCCACCTCACAAATAAAAACGTGTGTCTTATGAACAGCCAGAAAAACATAATATTGCTTACTAATGACACAATGTACATGTTTTTCTTTATACCACATTGTTTAAATCAGGAGACTGAGAAAAAGTGACGTACAGCTGTGTCCTGTGAAGAAATAATCACTGTGAAAAGTATATGTTCAAACCTAACCTCCTAGTTAAGTTATTTTTATGTTTCGTTTGAGAGACTTACAGCCTACATTGCTGAAGCAGACATAAGCAATAAACCTCTTATTCAGGAAATGTCCATAATTATTTGTAAAAAGAAAAATGGAAATCAGGTATATGCCTTCTGAAAGTAATTTTGGTGCAGTGTTATACAAATTGAGAATTCTGTGGATTTTTGTTGTAGACATAATTGCTCTTTTAACTGTCTTAGTTCAGCATTACTATTTACTCTGAGAGCTGTTTTACAGATACGATAATTTTGTAAAATTAATTCTTCATTTAGTATTTGACTTTATTTTAGTTATGCAATGGGATGAAAATATATATGTCAGTCCTTTGGGCAAATGCCTAAAAACTACAAAAAAAAATCTAATCAGAATTAAGGACAAATTACAGAAAATAATCTGTTTGTGCATTTCCATTTACCTAAATCTAGATTTCAAAGTAAAGAAAGAGATTAGCCCAACTCATAGTACTTTTAAAGATAATTCTTTGCTATGTTGGGACTTGAGATCGTGGCTTTGAAATATGAAGTTGGAAAGAAATAAATATATATATATATTAAATGCTTTAAAGACATAAACTCTAAAGACAGAATTCCATATCTAATTTAGGAGCTTTGGCAAGTGTTGTATATTGACTTTAATAGTTATTTTCTCTCTTTTTTTTGTAAAGTTAAAATGTCACAAGACATTGTCATAAGACAAGTTCTTTCCATTCTTTTGTGTGAATATATTCTTCTCTTTGGGCATCTTTTTATTTTCAATACTTACATCTGTTGCTTAAAATGCTGTTCCTGGTACAATTGTTTTTTAAATGCAAACCCATATGTGTGATCTCAAGAGAAGCTGGTAAATTTCACCAAATGGGCATCCCTAAATTACATGCCATCTGCAGCTAGTGATGAGAGGACTAAACCCAGTCAGCTGTGATCTTTCACCACTGCATCTATCATTTTGATTGGCTCTAGGGAAATCAACAGCTTTTGGCTTGAACTCTTCCAACCCCAACAGGTTATTATGGACTGGTTGAGATGTACTGGCTAACAAATGATCTCTTTTATCTGCATATAGACCTCGAAGTGTTTTCTTGTGAAAATCAGTGGTAAACTGCAAAATTTAGCAGAGCAGAAGTGGGTCCTTATTCTTGAACTGATTCAGATTTTATAAGGTATAAATATGCAGCCTTATTAACTTAGAGAGACAGTTGAAATATGCAAAATACAGAAGAAAATTTAAGAAACATTAGTATTGCCTGTGTAATTGTAAATTGATAGCACAAGGAAAAAAAAAAAAACTTTTCAGAACAGCTTGTTCACATTCTGAAGGGATAATTGCCAAAGTGGGAATTATTTTATTATGTCATGTGAGACTTTATGATCATATTAGAGAAAAACAAACAAACAAACAAAAACTAGTAGGAAAATAATACATAGATGCTACCTTACTAAGAAAAAGCCCTCAAGAATCCTATTTGTGTCATTAATCTTCCACTATTAAGTGCCCTCCCTTTCATTCCTATCCTATCATATTCCTTTATTCTTGTATTACTTTAAAGTAATACAAGATATTGCATTACTTTAAAACAAATAACATTATCTACCTATATTTCTGCAAAATATTTGACACAGTTCCACATAATATCCTTGTCTCAAAATTGGATAGACATGGATTTGATGGATGGACAGTGGATAAGAAATTGGCTGGATGGTGACACACACATAGTTGCAGCCCATGGTTCAATGTCCAGGTGGATGCTAGTGGTGAGTGTTTTTCCTCAGGCATTGGTATTGGGATTAGTGTTATTTAACATCTTTGTTGATGAAATGGGCAGTGAGATTGAGAGCACCCTCAGCAAATTTGCAGACAAAACCAAGCTGAGTGGTACAGTCAACATTCTGGAAGGAAGAGATGCCATCCAGTAGGGTCTTGACAGACGAGAGATGGGCCCATGTGGACCTCATAAATCCCAACAATGCCAAGTGCAAGATCCTGCACCTGGGTCAAGGCAATCCCAAGAATTAATATAGGCTGGGCGGTGAGTGGATAAAGAGCATCCCTATGGAGAAGGATTTGGGGGTACTGGTGGATGAAAAACTCAACGTAAGCTGGTAATGTAAGCTTGAAACCCAGAAAGCCAACTATATCCTGGGATGCATCAAAAGAAGCATGACCAGCAGGTCGAGGGAGGTGATTCTCCTCCTCTACTCCATTCATGCTCCATTCACGCTCCTCTACTCCATTCATGCTGAGAGTTGGGGATGTTCGAGCTAGAGAAGAGAAGGCTCCAAGGAGATCTTATAGCAGCCTTTCAGTACTTAAAGGGGTCCTACAAGAAAGATGAGAAGAGACTCTTTATCAGGGAGTGCAGTGATAGGACAAGGGGTAAAGGTTTTAAACTAAAAGAGAATAGATTGAAATTAGATATTAGGTAGAAATTCTTTACTATGAGATTAGTAAGGCACTGGAACAGGTTGCCCAGAGAATTCAAAGATGTTCCCTCTCTGGAAGTGTTCAAGGCCAGGTTAGATGGGCTTTGTATAACCTTATCTAGTAGAAGGTGCCCCTGTCCATGCCGAAGGGGTTGGAACTAGATGGTCTTTAAGGTCCCTTCCAACTCAAACCACTCTATGATAGTGAGCTAATTAAAACTGCAGTTTAACAATTTAACTGGAAATATACTGAGATGCACCTTGCTTTTACTAACTTGGAAAATGTACGTGCTTAAACCTCATGAGCCTAGCTAAACATTTCATTCAAAATACATTTAGTTATTTATTTACTGCCTAAATAGATGAACTAACAAAATCACAAAACAAGATTAGAGGTAAGGGATCCTCCTTCCCTCTGTTCCTCACCTACAGAGCTCCAAATGGTAAGTACAGGATTATTTTAACTCATGAATGTGCATTTAAATGATTAGGTAAGTAGGAATGAAGGGCATAGCATCCAGCATGGTTGGGAGCAGGATGAATGAGGTACATCCTGGGAGATGCTAAAAGAATGGAACATCTGAAATCCTGTCTTTTGAGCTAAGACATCAGTGTGTCTTTGGGATTCAGGATTCAGAGCCCCTTTTGAAGGACATCTGTAGGTATCTATGTAGAGAAGAGTAACCTGGGCTATGCTTTCCCAGCACAGAGAGGCAGCTCCTCACAGCCATGCATATGATCAAGTCCTTGTAACAAACGGGATAGGAAAGCCTCCCATTTATCTGTTGGGTATTTTCATGAGACACCCTATTAGATAAAGAAGATGCTAGAATGATTTTACTCCACCTGATAGCAGTTGCTTTGGTAGGGTTTAGGTATCACTTTAGGCATCAAAAATGTAATACATTAGAGTTGCCAGTGTTTTAATTATCTTTTGCTCATGCAGCTATGCTTGTTTCCAAGTTCTGTCCTCAATGCTAGGATTTTAATATGCACATTCAGCATGCTCTGAGAGTGCATGCTGATCATATTCCTCAGGAGATTTAAGCAAAGGAATGACTGGTGTCTGCAAATAGATTTATTTAAGGGCTAGATGCTGAGTTGCTCAAACCTCTTAGAGTTTAGGTGCTTAAAGGATGTGTCACAATTCAGCTGCAGTTACCTAGGGAGTTCTTTAAGGTCACAGAATAAAGGATGTTTGGAAGTTGGGAATTTCTAAGATATTTTGAATGGGAAGTCTTAAAGATAACAAATTTAGGATTTTGGTTTCTAAATTACATATATAATCAAATTTAGATGCCTGAATTATGTTTTTTTGTTTGTTTGTTTGTTTGTTTTTTGGCCTGTTTACTAGCTTCTCGATGCTTTAGTTTCCCATGTGTGTAATATATCTTTATTCCAAAACAGTGCTGTAAGAGAAAATACTTTAAAATCTGCACCCTCACCTCCTATAGGAGTCTATTCAGTAGGGTATCCAATAAATACTTAAAATTTGAGGTAAGATAATGTTTAAGATTTTAAGAAATATTATGAAAGTAAAGGGAAGAAAACCAGAAAATAGGACTAAGAAGATAAATGAAGTGAGAGATAAGGCAGCATGAAAATAATATTTTCTGACTTTTTATGGACTTCCTGGTCCCCCCTCTCCGTCAAGATTTTCTTAAAAGCTTGTGTTGTGCAAAAAGAGTCAAAGGTAGTTCAGCACTAATCATCTTTCCATTCCACTTGATATCTTAGGAAGTTAAATGCTTATATAACTTTTAAAATAATATTTCTTTTCTCCCATAAGTGACTAGGGTTCAAAACTGAGAGGTTATGAATTTACTCTTTCAAGATGCTTTCTGTGAGCGTTTCCTGCTGAAGCCAATATATGATGTCAGTTATCTCACTTTACTTGATTGCTTACTAGTGTAGCATTCGTAAGATTATAAGCATTCATGTTTTAAGAAATGTGTCATTTCTGGGGGAAAAAATCAATTACAACCAATATGATAAAAGACACAAATAAGAAGATAAATTTGGTTATTATGCTAGGCAAATTTGCTAGTTAAAGTCTTTGAATTATTGTAACAATTAAAACAAGAACAAAACTAAAAAAAAAAAAAAAAAGACCAACAACAACAAATGAATATTGAGGGGAAAGAGAAAGCACTCCACAAGAGTGACTTGCACAGAGCAGCAAAGGCATTTGTAATATTTTATGCACAGTTTGCTATCACCTGTGTACTTTACTAAAAATATATCAACTGATGGCAGACTTTGGCTACAGAATCCATCAAGCATTTGCTGCAAGTGCTTAAACATGACTTTGCAAGCAGCAGAAATATGAAAAGGCCTTTAGATTTTGAAAACTCTGCTGCAAAATAGGGTATATTATTTTATTCCCCCACTTGAAGAGCCACAGGACTGTCACAGTGACTTTTCCAAATTATGTACTTTTCTCTCCAAAGTATTGCTCACTTAGATGTCTGAAGAAAGCTGAGACCTTTATATTGATTTTTTTCAAGTGTTTTTTGCTGGTGTGTATTCCTCAAGACTAATGTTAGGACCCTCTCACATCTTTGCACCATTACCTTTATTTATTACATTTACCAGAAACATTTTCTCTTTGATGTCCAGTACCCAGCATTCTGAATAGCTGCAACAGCTGGAAAAAGATCAACATTGTGGTGTAACCAGCTAAAGCTTTCAATAGGTGACATGAAACCATTCTCTAAGGCAATACGAAGAAATATTTATTGGTATCTGCTTATACATAAAGAAAAAGAGAGATAAATGGTAGAAATGTCAAGTGATTTTCAGACAGTTTTGCACTGTAAAAAATATTTCCTTTTGATGTCAACAAGAAGTTTCGTTATTGACTTTGGTAAAGACAGGATTTTACTCAGAATACTTTCCTTTCATAAGGACAAATGGATGGAAAGGAATGAGGGGAATTTTTCCATTATATTTTATTTGTATTCTCTGCAGTTGCAGAAGAACACAAATGCAAAGGATGAAGTTCAGTTCCTAACTAATCAGCTCAAAAACACCATTCAAATAGGAAACAAAATCCAATCTATCAAAGAAGATGGATAAAATGGCAAGTTTTGGCCAAATGAAAATTTTCCATTCATGAAAAATTCCTTTATGTCTTCAACATTCAAGCACAGAAGGCAAGAGCTGTTAAAGTTTCATGTCGTAGTCTTAGTCTTGGAGCCCCATGCTACATGAAACTCATTTGTACTTGGGAGGGATGATGGGGTGAATTTACACTTTAAGCACTTGAAAAATGATCTTGAAAGAATTTGAGTATTTTAACCTCATATTTACTGCCTTTTTCTTTTTTCGGCCATACAAGCTTGACTGTCCTTAGGATAGGTATATACCTTTCATCTTCTATTTGAAGGCAATTCGACAAACCTACCAAACTACAAGGAAATGGTGCTTTCAAGATTGTATGGAGATGCAACTCTTGTCTCTGCTGCCCCTTCTATCACTGCGTATATCCTGGTTCTGACTTTTTATAGTATTTTCTTTGACTATGTAGAGTGGAATCTTTCCTTTATCTGTATTTCTGAAAAACAAACAAAAAAACAACAACAACAAGGTATTGAGGAAGAACAATAGTTTTCTCTGTGTGTCTTTTTTCTTTCTAATTGTTTATCTGCCAGAGAGAAAGATTAATATATGGAAAATAAAGGGATCAACTTTCATAAAAGTAAAAACCTTGATTTTGTAAAAATTTGAAACAACAAAGAATGGGAGTGTAGAATTTTATGAAAAGTATGGTGGGTTGTTTTTTATTTTTCTCTCTCAAATTTTCTCTTTTGGTGGCACATCAGGTAAAATCAAATTTGCATAATCTAGCGTTTGTCCATCAAAAATACATACACAACCTGTAGTTATTTCTGAACTTGTGATGCACTGCATCCGGGCTACTCCTCTGAGACAAGGAAAACTTTCCTTGTCTCCCTAACCTACAATCAAAGAGGACATCATTATGCAGATACTGTGGTACACTGCTCTTTGTTTGGGGCACACACAGAAGGGTTGCAATGTAGGCTATGGAGCATGGAAATCCTTTTCCACTCACTTCCATACAGACGATGGACAATTAAAAGTCTTTTATAGAGTGACTGAAGTAAAGAGCCAGCAGGGTGAATACACAAAACAGAGAACATAAGAAAGAACACCGGGCAGGCGGAATTCTGTCTGGCACCTCCTACTGCCTTGTCTTCATTCTCTCAACTTTGTCCACTATAATCTGGATTTTGCCTTTATTCTTGTCATTGGATATGCCCTTTGGAGTGACCCAATGACAGTGACCCTTTTGGAGTTTGCAAGCACAGCAGAGACACCAGCTTGTGATGCATAATATTATGTTCTCATTGTTGCATTCCAAATGGACTACTCTTGCTAGTTCAGTTAAAATGAAAACCAAAATCTTCATTTATATCTCTGTTCGAATGAAATGATATTGTCATTGCTTTTCTAATTTACCATAATGCAGCTCCATCCCTGATTTTTCTGTCTATCTGTACTAGTAAACTGAGTTTGGGTATACTCATATACATTGTAGGAAAATGAGTTGCAAATTGTTCAGGAAAAAATGAAAGATAAAGACAACCAAATTCATGCCAGAGAAATTTCTAAAATTTAGTATCATACATGATAATGACCAGCACCCATATATATATGCAGATATGCATGAAATGGCTGACATGAGAAGTATCTTCCCTCAAAAAATCTTTTCTTATATGTTAGTATGACTTCTAAGTGTGATGTTTGTGACTTTTTTTCCAGTCCAGACAGACTAGGATGCAAGACCTTATCAGCAAGACCTGAGAATAAAATAATAGCTTTTAGGTGAATTAGCTTTTGGTCTTGAACCGCTTTATAGATTCAAAATATTTGCAGTAGGAATTGCCTTACTCATCTTCAGATATCTACAATGTGATTATGTACATATGAGTTACTATTTGCATATTTTTTTTAGTGACAAGAGAAAGACACACATTCATCAGGTGTGCTTTAACTGGACAGTTTTAGCTATGCTCTTTAAGGCTGACTGGACTCAAGCCCTGAAAGTGCCTGCTTTTTTTCCACTGAATGCAAGGGTAGACTATTTCAGACGCAGCAGCAAGCTAAGATGTGATTTACTGATTGAAGAGACAGATACGGCTAAAGCACAGTGATTAATTCTCTGCCTTCATGTTTGAACAAAAGACTTACTGAAACTAGCCCAGGTGAAGAAATCTACCTTTGGTCAGTTGAATCCTACACTCAGTAAGACTTACTTACTCTTGAAATGTAAGTTTCCTCCTAAAAGAAAACAAACAGACAAGTAAACAAACAAATTCAATGTTTGTACTTTGAGTAGGTAAATTCCCTTTTGCAGTGGTTTCACAGAGTTTATGCTGGGGGATTCAGGCAGTGGGCTGCCATGCCGATTCAGCTCTCAGTTGCACTTTCCACACTGACTGGAGAAGGATGAACCAGGTTCTGGCCTCATTTAGTCTAAACTGTATTTGTTCATATACTCTCCTCATGTTGTACTTGTTTTCAAAGAGGTTTCAGCTCCATCTGGAAATGTTTCTCCATGCCTTTTTGCAACTTTTTTTTTTTTTTTTTAGAAACCTCAAGGGGATACTTCCAGGTCTTGGAGCTGTGTTAAGCTTCAGATGTTCTAATTCCTTGATCACCTGTTCTGGCTGAATCTTACCTCCTTCGGTATTTTTTCTTGCTCTCTTGGGAAATTTATGTCTGTTTCTGACATCTGTCCCCAAGCCTTCTGTGTGAACACAGAAGCAAAGAATTCATTTGATTGTGCTTTAGTTATGTCTGTCTCTTCAGTCAGTAAATTACCCAGGCCAGCTCTTAGAATTTCTACTGTCTCTTCCAATGACCTCTTGTTCAATATGATCTTGAATAAAAGAAAACTTTGTTATTTATCTTAACCTCTTCTGCAATTTTCCTTTCATTTCACATTTTCACCATTCCTAGCAGATTGCTGTGTTTCCTACTGTGTTACATCATCTCTTCAGTTATCTTCATTCTTTTAATACCTTGCCTCAGCCTCTTTGTTGTCTTTGAATAACTTCTGTGCTGAATCCTTCAAGTTTTCTTTTGAGAGGCTGTTTTTATTTGTCAGATAATTCTGAAAACGATAGAGCACACATTAATTTATTCAGCAGTGCTTTTCACCTTCACGATATCTTTTTTACTGTTGTTTTATTTCATTTGATTACACAAAACACACTAGCAATCTTAAAATGTGCTTGGTGGAAATAGCAAGACGTATGTATTTAAATTTTAAGCACATAGAGGTCTATTTCTAGTTTCACCACTGAGTTGCTGTAATTTTGGGGGAAAACAAAACAAAACAAAGCAAAAAATAAATAAATCTAGGCTAGACATAGGCCAGACTACACATCTGTGGGTGGCAAAATGTTAGAAGTGAGAGAGTGGGCTGGCAGAGCTTGGTCACCCCAAATGGTAGCTTGTGGCAGACACTGCACCTCATTCTCTCAGCAACATGGGATTAGGCGCTGGAATACATAACAGAAACATACATAACATGTTTTATAAAATTGTTTTCGTCTTCTGGAGCATGCTTTAGGGTGAGTCACTATAATCCTGCTGACCACCATCACTAGTCTCTAAATATAAAACTACAAATAATGTTTCTGATAACTTAAAAACCTATCTAGAAGTTCAGTTTATGAGAAAGTAAAAAATGGTTCTGAGTATGAAATAGTGTTTCCACACCTGTTTTATCACTTCAGTTCTTATGTAGCATAGTCAGATATGCTCATAGAACTTCATTTTGTGGGGGAGGAGGAGAGGAATTGGAAAACGATACAAGATACGTTATGATCACCAACTACAGTTCACAGAAAAGAACTGGAGAACTGAATAAAGAGGAATTACATGTACAACTCCCACCAAAATCTACAGCAGTATTTTTGAATGGAGGGGTCTTGTTTCCAGTCAAAAGTTTTCATCCAGGAGTTTTTTCAGTTTTTAATTTTTTCAGATAAGTCAATGTTTTCCACAGGGAAGGAAACAAAATAGCATAATCTTCCAACTAGTTCTGAGTGTAACAAACGTATGTTTTTGTAAAGTGCTTTTAGACCATCAGATGAAGGTCACTGGGGAAGTGGAAAATGTCATTAAGAAATTCACTGACTTGATTTTCCACAGGTTTAGACTTCATTTGCCAGCTAAATACTACACTTCTTTGTCTACAGTGAAGTCTGTTACAAGATTCAAAATGAAATTAGATTGTGCGTTCTAGTTCTCTGTTGGTATTAAGGTCACACCAAACTACATCTATAAATTACCTAGGCACAGTCAGTTCTTAATGCAGCCCCTAAGGACTCTCCAGTGCAGTGGTGTGAAGAGAGGATTTCTTTGGATTAGCATTAGGCATAATCATTCCAGGACATGCTTTCCCCCGAGCAGTCTTACAATATTCCTCAAATTGAGGACAATCCACTTGATACAATTCTCCCAAGACCCTGACTTGCAACAGGTCTCGTAACTCCTGACTATTGCAGTCTGTCTCTCTGATAGCTCTCAGGATATTTGCTCCTGCTCAGCCCTCTGAAGCTCCTCTGAAAACAGGCCTCTTGCACTGGTTCTTCTCTTTGCTGTGTTGGAAAGAAACCCTCCTGCTTAGTATGGGAGGTACAGCTCAGTAGTACC
Organism: Anser anser; assembly: GCF_964211835.1. NCBI lineage: Eukaryota > Metazoa > Chordata > Aves > Anseriformes > Anatidae > Anser > Anser anser. Next base: position 177,298,694 of record NC_139720.1, on the reverse strand, counting down.
CACTATGGAATGAATAAGTCTAAAATATTTATTATTACACCATTCCTGAAGGGAAGTATTGTCACCCCCTGTTTTTATATGGAGGGATTCAGTTAGGGGGCCTTACTCTTAGGGACAGCAGCTCAGTGAGATCTTACACAGGGAGTTAACTAAAACCAGGCTGGAGGGCATTCTAGCACTGACAGTAAAAACATGATGTTATTTTGGTCTTGAAGCCGCCCTGAGAAGCTCTGAATAGTATAGTAAATGGATCTAGGAAGGTTGGATTTAGGAGTCAGGCAAATAAATACTTCTTAAGAGCTTTTCTGAGAAACTCACTGCTGATAATATATGAAGTAGAGTAGGAATCTGAAACCCAAGCTAGTGCTGTAAATGCTGAGGTATTCCAAAACAACGGATGTATTCTTTACGAATAGTCCCTGATGCTGCAAGTCATATGTTCTTGCTTAATGCTCTAAAGAAAAATACACTAGGAGTTTCATAGTAAAAAAGGGTTTCATTAGAAAATATCAGTTCATGATACTCTTCCAGTGCAGGCTGGATTTTATGGTGGAACTGAGATTCACCTAAAGTGTCCAATAATCAAAGTCTCTGGGCATTTATCTACAATGTGAGAAATTCAAGTTAAAGCCATTTTTTTCTGCATTTTTTCCACAGCCCAGTGAACAATTTAGTCAATTTTTATTAGCTATTTTGGGGTCACTATCCCCTGTTCATTTATACTAGCTTGTTCCTTTCTGTATGGATAATTAAATAGTCATTGGAATGGAACTATAGTTTTGGCAATACAGGGCTTTCTGAAAATTCACTGTCAAATTCCACCCAGTTCTAATAAATAGTCCCAGTGTATTCAACTGGCCAACTCTCAGAGTTTAGGTGCAAATACAGACCAGGTTGGGGCCTCTTTATGTTGATCCCAGTGAATATTGGAGAAGATTGGAACCAATTTCTTGTGTGTTATCATCTTTGTTTCAGCCCTCAGATTTTTCCTGATTACTTGACTCATTTTACAGCACAGAAATTCTTTTGATTTTCATGCTGTTTGCTTAAGTCAGAGCCTCACATAATTCTTCACTGGGACAATCAATAGCAAATTTCTAACACCAGTTTTCTCCTTTCATTATCTTCAAAATACTTCATTGTAGGCAGATCAGATTTAACCCAGCTTCATCACTGCTAAGGTCCTCTGTGTCTTTTCCTTTTTAGCTACACTTGGGGAAAATGCCAAGCACTCTTAACTGCCGTGTTCACTTGGAAATTACTTTACTGGCACTTGTCTGGGAACACAGAAGAAACAAAACCTAATCGATCCATAAAGGTGAAAATAAGAGCTGTGTAATGCAAAATGTATTTTTATGGTAGAAGGAATTGGAAATGCAAAACATTAAAGGTAGAGAGAAAGAATAATATGTTTTTGCAGAGCTGAGGCTGATATTTCTAGTCTAGAAAATTAGGAAAATCAAAATGACAGCTCACAGCCATTTTCCGGCTGTCCCTTAGATAAAGTCTTCAACTTACCTCAGGTGATTTGAAGAGGTACAATGTCTGGAGCTTAATAATGGAAAGAGGTTAAATGTATACTAATGTAAATAATTGAAACACAACTTGTCTTATAAAGTCCAGAGGAAATGTGACAATACTTATTCCTCCTGCCTTATGATTGCATTAAACTAACTACGCCCATTGCTATCAATGGGCAAAATGTACTTGCAAAAGCCAAATTTTTTAATCTTACTGATTACTTCCTGATAACTGTTAGAGCACAGATTATGCAGTGACTCTCTGGGACCCATACCCACCAACACAATAGGAGCTAGTATTACATAGGACAGAGGCTACAACTGTTGTGCAGAAAGCCTATTAGAGCTTGCAGTGAGCAAAGTAATCCTATTTATGAGGAATTAATGATGTATTACCATTGCACAGGAAACAAAATGTCTGGCATTACGGACAAGATGGGGTGAAAAACACATATGAAACAAGTCCAGGCCTCTGAATTTATCGGATACTTATTCTCTATTCACCTTTTTAAGCATTTTTACAGTATATTGCTAACTATCTACATGCAATAACACAGAAAATCCCTCCCCACTCCCCCCCTCCCCCCCCAAAAAAAAAAAAAAAGTGGCCCTCCCACCCCCAATTCCACTAACTTATGGATATCTGTATTGTGTGTACATAGCAAGGTTTTGGTAGTGGCTGGGGGCTTCAAGGCCACCCTGTGCCAAACAGAGCCGGTTCCTGCCAGCTCCAACAGCTCTACTGCAGGGCATGGGTGGGCCCAGCAGCTAAGATGGCGGTGCCTTGGGGAAATGGAGTTGAGAAAGAGCAAAACTGCAGTGAGGACTGAGGGGGGAAAAAAAAAAAAAAAAAGGCATGTGAGAAACAGCCCTGCAGGCAGCAAGGTCAGAGAACAAGTAGGGGGAGAAGGTGCTCCAGGCACCAGAGCAGAGATTCTCCTGCAGCCTGTGGTACAGATCCTAGTAAAGTGGGTTGTCTCTCTGCAGCCTGTGGAGAGTATCATTCCAGAGCAGATCTCCACGCTGCAGCCAGTGGAGGACCCCACACAGGAGCAGGTGGATATACATATCCTGAAGGAAGCTGCAGCCCATGGAGAGACCACACTGGTACAGGGAAAATGTGTGAGAAGGAAGGATCTGCAGAGAGTAACTGACAAAAACTCCTACTCCCCTTCCTCCCTGTACCATTTGGCAGGGAGGAGGTAGAGAATTTGGGAATGAATCATTGTGTTTGAGCCTGGGAAAAGTGGGAGCAATAGGTGTTTTAGGTGTTGCTTCTTACCACCCTTTTTCTTAACTGCCAATAATTAAATTAATTTTCCCCAAGTCAAATCTGTTTGCTTGTGATGGTAATTGGTAAATGATTTCCCTGTCCTTATCTCAGCTCAGAAGCTTTTTCATCTTATTTTCTGCTACTGTCTTGTTGAAGAAGGGAGGCGAGAGAGCAGCTAGATGGGTATCTGGCAGCCAGCCAAGGTAAGCCTACCACAATAGCACGTAATACAATCTTTAATAGTGTACTTTGCTCTTTTTGTACCTTCATTGCTAAAGTTACTCCCAGGAAAATTTTCAGTGTTCAGTTGTCAGTGTGATTCTGGAACCTTCAGTGCTGGCACAGGAATCTGCGTCAGGGTGTCACCCAACATCATATTACTTTGGGAATTTAACTAGTCTGAGATCTGTCTTCTTCCAATTACTCATTATATCTGTGCTAATCTCTCTCCTTTTTTTAATCAAAGTTATTAAATTGGCTCAAATTATATTGCAATACCACAAAAAGTGGTATTGACATGACAGAAAGAATGGCAAACAGCATCAAGGAAGTAAGAACAAGCAGCTGTTAAGTGGGGAAATCTAAAGTCCACCTTTACTGCAGCAGCAAATGTATGTGGAAAAGCAGCTGGATCTGTGTTGGCCTTGAGCTCCCTCATCTAGTTATTGTAGATTGACACTTCATAACAGCACTCTGTAATTTAAATTGCGAATGACCATGAAATCTGCCCTAAACCCTTCACTCTGAAAGATCATCCTGTATGTGAAATATGTGTATCACCAGTTGAAGAGCAGCAGTAGCATTCTTTATAAATACCAACACAAGCAGACAATATAGTGTCAAGAGTTTCTTTAAAGTAGCAGAGAAATTCATAACAAGAAACAGTGAAGGTAACACTATACAAATTAAGGGAAAAAAATGAAAAATTAAATGTTTCAACAATTCTGCCAGATGTTCTACAACACTAGAAAAGCCTGTTTCCAGGAACTTATACTAGAAAAAAAAACCTTCAGTAATAACAGCCCCAGTCTTCACTGAGAAAAGTAAGAAGATAAAGTAGCATTTTGTGGGTTTCGTTGTTGTTTCTTTGTTTGCTTTTTCAGGAGGGAAACTATTTCTTTATTCACAAGAGATGACAGTCATGTATTCAGAAATAAACTTTTCTAAGAAGCAAAGGGATATATAGTAGAAGAAAAGCAAATTTTGAAAAGATGAATAGAAATTGACAGTAGAAAAGGCTATCACCTGTGATCTATCTTGGCAACAACACAGCTATTGAGAACACTGAGTTTGTTGAACAAGATCAGCTGATCTTTCCTGATGGTGAGATCTCATTCTCTGTTGAGTATCCAGGTCATGAAGACATCGTTCAGCTCTTGGGTGCATTCATCTGTTCTTTCTATGAGTACACTTTCCAGAGGCTTGGGGAAAGGATATGTCTATGCATATATGAAGAAAGTTGATGTTCTATATGGATGCTACTGATGTAGGGCCTGGTCTAGGCTCCTCATTTTTGTTTGTTGTCAAGTATTTATTGTCATAACTGCCTCCATGCTGTCATCATTATTGCTCAGATAGCCAGCCCACATTTTTCAGCACAATTTATTATAGTAGCTGCACTGCAAGATACCTTGCTTCAGTTTCTGTATTTATTTGAAAGAAGCTAATGAAATGCACCTTGGAGAGGAGTCATGGCATATTGAACCAGAACTAAGACCTTACCACTCTTCCTGAATGGGGACGTTCATTCTTTTCTTTGCTTTGCCTCATCTCAATGCCACAGGTAGTGTGGCATGTGTCACCACATTCTGGGAAGGAACACTACTTTATTCATCCCCAACTCTAAAATTTAGTGATTTTTTGACCAAAATGTGCCAAACTACAAACTATTATACAGCTGTTATGTAAATACGATCTAGCATGGCTTAGCCTTCCTTACTTGACAAATGATGCTGACAGACTGCCCCCTTCCTGAGGAGCACATTTGTCTGACAGGAGTTCTCAGAGAGTCCTGAACTGCTCTCCTCCCTTTAGATAATTATCCCAGACTCGTTAAGTGACAGCTTGTGAATATGCTCTTATCAGAATAAACACAAAAGATGAGATCTCCAACTCTTAGTCCTAGATACAAACAATAACAGAAAAAAAAAAAGACAAAACCAGCAACAACAACAAAAACATTAATTTCTGGAAAAGAGTAGGAAAATGTAACTTACTGATATCCATCCAAGAATAAGTAGATTAAGCACTGAATGTTGAGATGATAGTGTTTCTCTGGATAAAATTTTCCTAATTTGTGAACAAATCTACAAATCATACTCCTTCCCCACCCCTCCCCTCCCTACAGGAAATTTAAGAAGTTTCTGTTATTATACAAAATATTTTGTCAGTGAGAAATTATAGTTGTTATCTTGTCTTACATACCTGTACACCTCTTGGTGTACATATAATAGGTTTTCACTATATTCATTCTAGTTACTACTCGGTGGACAAATCTGTGGATTTACCTCTGTTGAACACAATAGCAGTTCATGTAGTAGTTTTCACAGCTGCCTCAGAGATGTATATGCGTCTGATGCCATAAAAGGCATCTTTCCTCTAATAGCATCCTTGTCCTTACAACTGATTTTGGTATGGGTATAGAGGCTGGTCAAAAAAATCAACCAGACCCAGATGGAGATTCTTTGACTGGAGTGGCATAGGTGTAATTAAGTACAAATTTATATTCAACAACTCATACAGTCATATGATATAGTCATTGTATAGATAATTTCCAGAACATGGTAATATTGCATTACAAATAATATTGTATTACAAATGAGTGGGAATGTTTTCAAGTGACCTGGTATACAGTGAATATTGGACTATGGAAAGCACTTGTATGTGTATGAAAATGATCAACAACATATTGTTATCTGGCTACCACATACAATTAAATTAGACAGAAAAGGGCCATATGAATACTGGAGATCATTCAGCATTTCCAAACAGAAATATAGTCTTTAAATAGAAGCTTGTCATTATGAGCATATCTGTAGTCATAAATGAAGCCTTTCTAACTATTCAGTACAAAGATTCTGCAAATATTGATATATACATAACTGCTTTTTTAACTTTTATTTTCTTTATTTGTCCGTAAGATATAATTGAGACTTTAATTACATTATTATAATAATTATTATTTTTAATCTGAATGTTTACAGGATGAGTGTTGCTTAAGGCTTGAACACATGGGGACAGGTCGCAAGGCTATGGTTTGCCCAACCTTCATGAAGAATGAATGAAATGATGAAAATGCATCAGGCCTGCTCTATCTACATGTACCACACAGCTGGGTTGAGTATGCATCAAGAAATTCTTCATCATTCTCACTGCAGATGTATCACTGCTCTGCCTGCTGCTTAGTAATCTCCTGAAATGGGCTTGCATGAGATCTGCTTAGTTTAAATTTCTTTTACCATGACCAACTTTTGAAAAATCCAGAGCAAAATTACTGGGGAGTTTTGATGAAGCACAGCTCTGTACTGCTTTATGAAATCCTGTGAGCTCACCTCATTTTAATGGTCTGTGAGTTTAAGTGCTAACTCCTTTCTTAGGGTGGAAGGACATGTCAGTGTGCTTTCACACCTCTGTTCTCATACAATGCACAACCTATAGCTCCAGGGCTTGATCCCATGAGCTCATTCATGCCTTGAGCAGAACCAGTTTCATGAACCTTGTGTCTAGTTTAGGGAGCTAATCTGACAAGGCTCCCTACTGTACCAGTGAAGAGAGATTAGTTCCTGCAGAGCAACTGAGCTAGAGCACTGCTCTGATTTTTCCTCAGGAACAGTTCATTTTCAACTGTAAGAGAATCATTACTATGTATTCCTTGAGTTACTTAGTTATATAGATAAAATTGCCATGGTACTTACCTGTAGTCTGAACATACTGAATCCCTGCAGATATGAAATCACCAAGAGTAATGAAAATGTAGGCTTGACGGCTTTGTTTCCCTAATAACATGCTAAAATATCTTTAAATAAACACTCAGATAAAATGTGTTCTAAAGCATATTTATCCAGAGAGCTGCATGGCCTTTGCCTTTTTTTTTTTTTTTTTTTTTTGTCCTCTCATGTATTCAGGTAGCTTATTTTTTAGAAGTACAGGAATGACAGAACAGTTAACAGGAATAAGAAGCAAGCATTTTTCTTCCACTGCTGGAAACAAAGAGGGAAAAAGAAAATAGAAACAAAAAGATGTTGATAAAGTGAAGGGGCAAACAGAGATTAGATGATGAAGATTCAGGATATGGGGAGCAAGGAAAGGGAAGGAAATAGAGCAGATGGAAGTGAGAGATTAAACAGTAAACAGAATCAGACAGTATGACTAACTTGTTCCATAAGGACAAAACACTTATTATAACTAAATTGCATTTGAGCTTGGTTAACATGCTTTAATCCCTCTAAGCAATTTCTGCAGTTGCACCGGGGTTGTTGTCGATCACAGCTAGGGAAAGTGTCCATGAGACAATCACCTTGTGAAAATACAGTCCACATGTTGGGAGAATGTGAAGACTCTTGCTATTGATAAAATAATGGGCTCAGAAATTACACTGTAGTAAGCAACACAGAAATAGCTGTAAATAAATAGAAGAACAGATGGCTGTGCTGGAGATGGGGATCTCTGCAAGATTCCCCTCACAAGGTTTTCTCTGAATCAGTCTGTCATAAGAATGGGCAAGTTGTATTTATGTCTATCATGCTTTTCTCAACACCCCCATCCTTTCACAGCAATAAATGACCAGGGTTTTGATCAACAAATCTACAGGTTTGCCATGTCTACCAGCAGTCATACACTTTTTGTGCTTAGATGGTTCATTGTGAATGTCCTTATGTCAGTGATAAAGAATATGTTGGATTTAGATACTTAGTACAGGCTTTTTCTTGAACCTTTCCTTGGAGTGGTGAGGAGGAGTATTTCTTTACTGGGGCAAATGTGTATATGCAAAATTTCTGCAAGCTTAGGTTTAAGCTCAGATAAATTGACTAAAACATAAGAAAGTTCAAAATATTTAGAAAGCAAATTAAGATTAGATTAAATAGCAGTTTCTACAATGCTTGAACTCTTATTAGTATAAATACAGATTCTCTATGTCCCTAGCACTCTTGTCACATGAAGGGAAAAGAAACTGTCAGTATCTGTTGACAGATAACTGGGGAGTCTCCGGGGGGGGGGGGGGGGGTTCTGACATCACAAGTCAGCTCCTATATGTCTTCTTTCTACCCCACAACATTGAGAAGGAGTTCACATCAAGGTCATGGATTGCCAGGTGATAGGTGGGACGAAAGAAAAGCAGTCCATTGGGACCATTACACAGGATTTGCTCAGAAGACTGCCATCAAAAACAAAAATAACTAATCAACTGTACTTGATTCTAGAATAGTCTTGTAAGGGACAAAAACAATCTTATTCTACATGTAGATTTTTTTTTGTCATGAAGATATAGTATTTTTATTGTCACAATTACTTTTTCCTTCTGTATTGTATATTGGTGTGAATAGATCAATGGATTTTCTTTTATTGGTAGTATAGAATACTAGTATGCTTAAGTCTCAAGTAGAGCTGATATAAATCTCTTCCTGGGAGTTTTTTAACAGTACAATAAAAATAAAACTCTAGGCAAAAGTAGCTTTACATGACTAGTTGGTGTTTTGTTTTGTTTTGCTTTGCTTTGTTCTTATCTTTAAGAAAAGCATTTTCAATGCTATATTTTTATCTATAGCATTTTGAAAAGCTCTCCTAACAACTGGCATATTTAATGTAAGAATATACAGAGAGATTTGCCACAGAACACATTTCTGCAATGTTATATAGTGAATCCCCATTTATAAAAGGACTATCCACAAGTTCTAGTAGTGATTCTTTACTTAAGTTATTGTGACTTTGGATGCAGCATTTGGTCTCCTATGTTTCTTATCCTGCAGAAAAATAAGATATGGAAAAAAGTTAGTGCCTCTGACAAACAGAAAGGATAAGCAAATACCAAGAGCCACAAAACTGATTTTTAGTTGTCTAATAGCTGGTAAGCACATGACAGAAAGTGCAGTTAATAATAAGCAGGAAAGGGAAGAATTAATTTTTCTGTGGAAACCTCAGTTCTCAATTTTCTTCGGGCTTAAGTTTCCCCTATCTTGTTGCAGTAAGGTTAGAAAGACTAAAGGTAAAATAAATAAATAAATAAATAAATAAACTATAATAATAATAAAAGATGGGAAGAAGAAAAGGTAGGAAACTAAGCTATTTTTGTCCCTATCAATGTGCAGGGCAGTGATGCGCATATATGGAACAGAGAAGATTTGGGGTAATTTGAGGGGCAGAACTGAGAATAATAGCTTCAGACATTTCTAAAATCTTGATTCATTTGTTGTTTTGTAAATGCTTGAACATTTAACTCAAAAATTTTTTCAAGCCTCTCTGCACACATAAAAGAATTGTCTCTTGCTCTGCTACATTTGACTCAACATGCATTGTCAATTTTGCTGTAGTTGTTATATAAACAACTTCCATTTTGTTTTGATCTCTCTATGGCTTTGCATAATGCACTTATTTTAGCTCTCTATTTTTTTAAGGTGAACTATTAAAAATTAACTAATTTAAAAGAATTACATTTAAATCTAAAGCAAAATGTTGTTTCTGTGATGGTGTGACATTCACTTTTCTAACTAGACACTACCAGTTGATGTACAGGTATCATAAGCCATCATTCACTCCTTTGTTTTTTGCATCTCTGATTTTACTTCATCTGTTCTTCACCTTTCATTATTGTAGCTTTATAGTATAATGGCCCAGGATTGTAATGGGGCTGTATTGTTGGTTTGCAAGTATCTACTACATCACACTTAGTTACATGCTATAGGCAGGGCGTCTTGTCTTATTTGTATCATATTTTGATACAAAAGTATTAATTCTTTAATTCTAATGCAGATGTGTGAATCTTAGAAATATGCTCTCCTTTCTATTGTATTATGCTGTAAATTGCTGGACATTATCCAGTAAGCATCAGGTTAAAATCACTGTGAACTTTTAGTATTTCCAAGACTTTCTGGAGGACTCTTTATGTGCAGCATGTGCATCTTTCTTTCTTTCTTTCTTTCTTTCTTTCTTTCTTTCTTTCTTTCTTTCTTGTGTTCTTTGAGGTTTTCTGTGTCAAGCTAGTAAAAACCTATCACTTCTTTTCATCCTTCTCAGTGCTCAGGTAAGGGCACAGCTCTCTGTAGAGCTCCCTTATAAAGGTACCTAAAATAGACTTGATAAAAAGAACAGGAGGCAGGATACCTGCTATCAGGGTGTGATTTTTTTGTTTTGTTTTTGTTTTGTTTTGTTTTGTTTTGTTTTTTATATATATATATATATATATATATGGTAGTAGCAATGGTCAGTTCAAGCAGGAAGTTTTACCTTGTTCTCTCTGCTCAGTTTCCATATTTTTAATTTCTTTTAAACTACAATTTATGCATGTCCACATTAGAAAATCTGTAGCAATTGACAGCTGATTTCTAATATGGCCATCATCAGAAAATCAGGTGCATTGTATAGAAGAACTGATAGCAATTTTATCACAGTCCAGTTTCAACCACAGTCTGAACTTCTTCCTATGATACAATGACTTCTTTGCGGGTTCATTTCTTTATTTGTATTTTGGAAGAGATGTACTTAGACTTCTGTATTATATTCAAAAATAGGGGAAAAAAAAAGAAAAAAAAAGCTTTACTGCAAAAGCTTAGAAGTGGGAAAAAATAGCTATACTGGAAATTAATCTTATTTTCAGTAACTAATTCTAAAGAGATTATGACTGATCTTACACTTTAATTAAAAAAAAACTTTTAATGCAACAAAAATAAATTTGTGAACAACAGTATAAGAACGTAAGAAACTTCTGCTTCTGGTTTATTTTATACGCCAGTGCAAATTCATTAATCCATAGTATTTATTCCTATCTATTGAGCAGAAATGCAGAACCTTTTTTTCATGACATGTTTAATCATAATCTGTTAAATAATGACTGATTTACATCTTTGTCTAGTTAGGAGTACGAGCTCTGCATACTTGCCGACAGCTAACTTGAACAATTGAAATGGTTAGGTTTTTAGTTAAAACTAGTCATCTAGCTTCACTCACTAAGTGAGATAGGTGCCTTTCTAATCTCTAAGACACCTCTCATATTGGGAACTGTTCTCTGCAGAAGCTGTGAGAAAACTGACGATGCATGCACAGATAAGTACATATATATTTAGACACAGGAAAAAGGGTGTGTGGGGGAGAGAGAGATTTCTACATGCATACATTCACATGCACTCACAGAGATAACTATAAATTGACATATACATCCTAACATTCTTTCCAACCTGACAGTGCCACCATAAAAGCCAGAAATACTGGGAGACATGCTGCAGTAGTGTATAAAGGGAAGTCTACTTTGATATTTCACATCAGTATGATACCTAGAAGCATGTGGACCAGACTCTCCCTCTGGGTGTCCTTGTTCTACTGTCTCTTTCCCCTCAGCTGTCTTTCTTCCTCTTGTATATCTACCTGTCCCCTTCCTCCAGGTGATTTTTTCTTTTATCTTGAACTTTCTAAAGCACAACGAGACAAACTGTGCTGTTACTCAGTTTGATATTGCTTGCTATATCATGAACTCCCTTTCCACTGTTGAATCAACAATGCAATCTACTTTTTATTTTTATTTTTATTTTTATTTATTTTTATTTTTGAGAGGGAGAACCGCAGCACTGAAGTTATGAGAACCTGACAATGTAGTACCCATTTTCAGGGCTAATGAACATGTTTAAAGGGACTTCCTCCCCCATGAAAATCCACTCATCACCCAGATCGAGCAGGGTGGGATGGTGCTTTTTTCCCAGGTTGTGTAACTTAGTGAAGGCTGCATAGCTTTACCAATGTAGACTGGAACTGTGTCAACCTGGTGATAACAGCTTCCATAGTTTGTATCAGTTTCATCATACAACCTTCCAGAAGCAAAAACACTGAAATATTTCCAAAAAAATTCAAGACTTGGCCATGCTGCAGAAAGAAGTGTAGTGAGTATGTCTGAGAGCTTGCATATGTGTTGTGCCTACAGAAATGAAAATGTTTTTTGTTAGTATGTAACAGCCTGAAAATGTCTTTGTGGTTAACACTGGAGTCTGTGATAAGTAGATATACAAATATATTTAATGTGTTATTCATATGTTAAATTCAATCTTAGAAGCTTGGCTAAAATAATATATGCTGTTTGAAATCACTGTTAAACAGAGGTTTCGCAATTGAGAATGGGTAGTATTTTGCATTGTCCCATTGAAACATACTTTTACATCTACACAAGTATAATGAATGTCAGAATTGTCTCTTCTGCTGGGAACTATATTCAGAAGCTTTCATATTAAGATTACATTCAATTCATTAGTATAATGATATGATCTTAGTTCCACATTACCCTCTGCAGCCTCTCTGCTCAAATTCCCATTTCTTCTGTCTTGTGATGCTTCTTGGATATCTATATACTGTTGCATTATTTTTTCACCTTTAGTGCTTATGCTTTTGAATACTTACCTTCTCATGCGGCTTTATGGACAGACAAAGATTCCACCGCTTTATGTAAAACGGGTTTATATTCTACGTCCAGAGGAAGGTCAGACTTACTAGCTGTTGAAACACTGTTCTCAGTCATCCACGCATGGCTGCAAATACTAATGTCTCTGACCACAACACTTGCTAATTTCCAAATAATTTTAGCCCGATAATTTAGAAAATAGTGTTAGAGGTTTTCCAAATTCATAGAATTTCTGTCAAGTCACTAGTTGTCCTTCTGTTTTGTTTAAAAAAAAAAAAAAAAAAGCTCATATAATACTCAAAGCAAGAACAAAATGCCCTTTGAATTCAGAATATGAACACTATTATTCAAAATAGGCTGAAACTAAAATTGTTAACTCCTGGGGGAGGTGGTTGAATAGATGAAGACTACTTGGCACAGTAGTTGGATACATGAAGCATTAAAACATGACATGGTATTAATTACAGGGACAACACCAACCAGTCAGAAACATAGCAATGGTTTTGAATTGTTAATTTGTTATCTTGTTAATTTTAATTAGCATTATATAATATTCAGGATTTTGAGCTGCTTTGTTTCTCTTAATTATGTAAAAATATACATAAAATAAAACAAAACCCACACAGATATACTTAAAAGCGTTTCCTTCACAGAATAGAAGACTCTTTGTTCTCTAGCTCTGACATTCATGACCCTAAGAATACATTAGTGTTGGATCTAGGCACTATTTGTTGACATTGGTAGTAAATTCCTATATTATTCTTGCAGACTATTTGACATGTAACATACTATTCTTGGAGATGGTGAGCCAGAAACCATGCAATATTAACATTTTCAAATACAGAAAAACTGTAAACTGACTGATAAATATCCAACACAGAAGCACATAAGCCAGAACTTTTAAAAAAGACTTCTACATAAAGATTCTTCCTATGTATACCATGCAGCATGAGTTAATTTTTAATTCATAAATGCAGCAAGTTAAGATATAATAGTGATGTGAATCCTCATAAAGGAAATATAAAAAAGATTTTCACTATAATAAACTACTAAAAATATAATACAAAGCACCCTTATCTAGGACCCTATTAAAAATAAATAATTAAAAAAAAATGGATGGGTCCAACATATTAATAAAAGAAATGGGTCAGAAGTAAATCAATAAGCATTAGTTCAACCATGAACTAATTTTTGGCCACAGCATTCTCTTCTTGTATTTTTTTTTTAATGCAGACAGTTTAGGTTATTAGTCTTTTCTGAATCTTAATACATTGTGTATTCTAATATTTCTTTTACCTTATTGTGATTGACATTGGTTTTGCTATACGTAGCTTGTACTCTGAGATAGCAGAAGGCCTTGCAAAGAAAAGTTGCATTGTTGTCTGTATTTCAAATATAAACTTAGAACGCTTGTTACAAACAGTATATCTCCATGTGATTACAGGGTAATGGTTTGATGAACATCACTGCTAAGACTTTGAGGAAGCGGCATCTAAAGGTCACCAGAAAGAAACCACGTAAAGATTTGGTACTTAAAATTTTGTTTTCCTTTGGTGCAATCAAGAATGTTTGACAATCTATTCTGAAGAGAACAGCTGGAACAGAAAGGGCCTTAGAAATCTGTGATGAGCCACATTGGCAGGCTGAGAGCTTGTACAGTGCCTGCTTGCATTATGTCTGCTTGTGCTGCACTTTCCACAAAATTTTAAAGCAGAACTTAGTCTAACATTTCAACCAAGTCCAATGTCTGTCCTTGGAAGAGTGAACTAGCTGATTCCACAAAGCAGCAGACCACAGGGTTGTTGTAGCTACTGAGTCACAGTTGATCTAGAGGATCAGTTTCTAATCTTTCATATTCACTGCAAACCAGGGTTCACAGAACATTGTGTAGCAGATCACCTCTTTTCTCAGAAGTGCTTCTGGCCACCATCCTCCTTCCCTGAAGGTGAGAAATCAGAGACTGTAAATGTTTTTCTTGTTCCATTTCTATCTTTTTCTCTCCTTGCTGAACAGTACTGACCTATAAGAATTGTTAACTTAGCTTTCAACCATTTGCTGGATGACCTACAAAAATATTTTGAAAAATGGAAATTAGGTTATAAACTCTGGCTCTTATCACAGTATGTCATGCTGGTAATTTATTACAGGATGTAACAAGCAGTATGCTGGAATTCTTCGTTGGAAATAGCTTCAGGGTCTTCAGTCCTGTTTCTAAACTTCTATTTTATTGTTATTGGTTCTCTGGAGAATTTTTCATTTCTAATTGAGAAAACTTTCCTTTCCCTCTAAAAAAAAAAACCATCAACAACAACAACAATAGTAATAATAATAATGCAAAATCCAATTTAATGAAAGAAATCATGTAGGATTTATTGGTGAAAGTATTGAAATAGGATTCAAACTCATGAATTCAAACTAGAAGTCTGTATTGATTTGTTGCACTAATTTGTCTGTGGCATTAAGCAAGTTAATTGCTATTTTTTGTGCCTCAGTTTGCTTATTTGTAAAACAGGAATAATAAAACTATTTACTTCATAGGAACTTTTAAGAAGGTTTAATTATGGTTTTTAATGGCCCGTAGGTGCATTGGATGGTAGGTGCTGTGTAAGTTGCAACACGCTATTGTTCCCATTTGTCTTCTCTGTCATGGGAGTTTCTCTGCTTTCAAAGTATTACAAATGTGAAATATCCTTAACAGTAACCAGGCCTTTACGCTGTATGCAATCTGAGGAAATATACTATAACAGTTGTTTCCAAAAGGTGTATTTTATGTCGCTAGGTAGATATAGATCTAGAAACCTGGAATAAACCCAACAGTTTTCTTCCTAACAGAATAAGAATGGTGAATACTGTATTTTGTTTCTGCAGGTATGAAAAACTATCTGCAATAATTTAGCATTCTGTGGCAGAGCCATATACTCATAGAAATGGAAGAAGAGAATTTATGGCATTTAGCTCAAGATAAAGTATTATCCTTATATGTCATTGAAGTATTTTTTACCAAATGGTTTCATGTTAAATATTCTGATGACCAAAACCATTAAATTTGCAGTCTTAATTATCTTGTCCAACACTGGTGTAGATCTCTTCTGAGATCATTAACTAATGTTTATAATGCACTATTGAATATCATAAACAATACTTTTTTTTTTTAAGGGGTGAGTCATTTTCCCTCCTTTTTCATGAATGAATCATCTTGCAAATACTGTGTATTTGTTCATCAGGAGACACATCAAATGGGCATATGGGTGCACTCAGTTGCCTGTGTAACATTAGAAAGATCTAGCAATCCTAACAAATCATTTTCATGTGTTGCAGGTGCTGCCTATTAGAAGGAAAGATGTACTTTGATGTTCTTTAATTAAAGTTTCAATTACTTTGCTTATTATTCTGAAAAGAACTGAATTAGAAATTCTAGTGTTGAGTGTCCTGTGAGGTCAGAAAGTATTAATGGCCAGTAGGCTAATGCTGCTAATAATATCTGTACATCTACATGTGTGACACATGAGTGGTGTGTGCTGTGTTGCAAATCAAACCTCACAGTTTACTACATTCAGAGCTTCCTCCTCACCACCGAACATCCTCTTTAAGTAATCCTTTTCTTTTCTTTCTGCCTAATCTTCTTTCTTTCCCTTGTTGAGTCTGTTTTGCTTTATGTATTGTGAGCTATTTCAATAGACTGAAATGACCTCAGTGAAAATAAGCTTAAACTGGATAAACACTTCCGCAGGCAGAAACAATTTTATGTCCATCTTGCAGAATGCAGGGGCTGTCAGGGCAGGGCCTGGCAGACAGAGCCTGTCCCAGTGCCCCAGCCAGGAGTAGTGCAGCCGGGGGCACCAGTGCAGCCCTAGGCCCAGGCACTGGGCACCTCCCTGGAGACGGAGACAGGCTGAAGCCTGGCCGGGATGTGGGCCCGTAGATGGGTCTGTCTCAGTGGAGCCTATGATCAGGAAGGGTGCTGAGGAGCTGCAGTGCTGGCTCAGCTGCAGCCTCACTGGGGCAGGGGCTGAAATAAGGTCTTGTGCTGTGGGCAGGGGCAGTGAGTCCTGTCAGTTACCTCAAGACCCCAACTCTCGTGTTGGGGTAATATCAGGTTAGTCTTATCAGATTGACAAAAAGTGTCTGGAATGATTTTGATCAGTTGACACTGTCCCCTGTATTTTCACCATGATGGAGAATTAGAGTGGGCCAAGGATTACAGGCTGTTTGCATGGGGCCAGCCTGTTTAGAAAGCAATACCGTAATAGTATGGATAATAGCTTAAAAAAACAGAGTGGTCCCATGCCATTTGCCTCAGTGCCAGAAAACAGACTCAGAGACATTTAACTTATCAGTGTAGATAAAGCACAGCTGTCTTAGGACACATCTGAACTGGTGATGGAAATGCTCTGTAGAGCCGGTGGTGCTCATTCAGGTGTTGAAATCACTCCAGCCGAAACACCATGGAGCAGGCTAACTAACATGGATTTATCAGTCTAAAAGCCTTCACCTCTCTCCTTCACTTCCTACTAAAACCTTCCAGAGGAGAATAAATACTCCTGATTTTGTGGTGTTTTACACATCACTGCACTTCACAACTATGTTGTTTTTGTTTCGGTTTGTTTTGTTTTTTCACTACTCCTGCATTGAATTGACCCTGCAGTGGTGCCTACTACTTATAAGTACTGGTAGGATGACAGTTTGGATGAGATTCATCTGGCCCAATGAACATGTCTGCATCCAGAGCTGTCACCTTCAACTTCATTTGTAGTCACTAGAAGGAAATAGAAACTCCTGGATTCAATTCATCTCACAGTAATTGTCTAAAATAGGTCAGGAAAGTAGTTCTCAGTAAATCCACTTTTTACCTTGTTGATATATATAAAAAAAACAAGTGTGACTAGTTTGGAAGTGGATATTCAATGCAGCTGTATAAACTTTGATTAAAAGGCTTTCACACACATATATATATTTTTTCTTTCTGTTGGCTTATTCCCAAATCTTTATTTTTAAATGTAACTCATATTACCTGATGAGTTCCAAAGCAGATCTGCATTGGTGTAATAAATATAATTATTATGATAATTATTTGTAATTCTCACTAAGGTTAGCATGCTGTATAATAACACAAGGAGAGAGGAGGTCACCAGCTGCCTGTGCTTCTGGAAACAGGAAAAATTTGCACACTTTGATTCTAAAGGATCTTCTGGAGTGTTATGGAAATATAGCAGTAGCTGAAATATACTCTGGGCTGTTTCTGTGCACCAGGAGACCATTATCATGATAATTTAACACCTGTATCACTGATTTTTGGTAGTGCAACCTGTAATCAGAATCTGAAGCAATCTCTGAAGCAGTTATAATTTAGATTACAGTTTAATATAGAACAGTATTGGTTCTGAGCATTTGGATCACAGAATGTGGAACACCTCACTGAGCTGTGATTGTAGTAACTAGGATTTACCATAAAGGAGGGCAATAACATAATTCTATAGTCTTGAAATGTAGCCAGGCTTCACTGAGTTTATATCTAGAGCAGGATGGCCTGTTTTTGGCAGTGTGATACCATACAGGATGTTTTCATGAGGCATCTTTCTGGTATAGTTATGTTTAGAATAGGCCCAGTGCACACTTCTAATTTTCCTTCAGGCCGTGATTTTGAAGGGCAGTCAGTATAACTCAGGAAGTAGAGTAGTCCTGTGAAAAGAAAGTTTTATCAATGCGACGTCTCAGGTATTACAAATGAAGAAAAATAACACAGCCAAGCAGAGCTGTCAACACTCGGCTGTGTACCTTCCACCTCCGCTGTCTCACCAATGCTGACAAAGTCTGTGGGATAGTAGGCACAGCATAGATGCCTGTAAAGCTTTCTGTCATGAGAGATAAGGAGGGAGAAGATATCCAAGCTATTCTCCCTGCTTTGAAGCTGGTTAGGAAAGGAAAATGAAGTCATATCTCCCAGAATGATTATTTGTTTCTGTGCTGACAATGTTATCAGCAATGTAGGTTTTGGTGCTGCTATAATGTGGCCTGCGCTCTTATTTTAGAGAAAGCACTGTTTGGTTCTTTTTTGCTTTCCTCCTTAGTGAAACCGCTGCCTATGCAAATTTTGCAGCTGCACGAAGCCCTGGGACTGGCCAGGGGGACTGGCATCAGAACTGTGAGTTAGGTTGTAGTGAAAAGCAGTACTGGCCATTGCACTTATTTATTGTGATAGGTTCCAGTCCAGCCATCACGTGGAATCTCTACCACAAGATAATACAACAAGAAAGGTAAAGAGACCTCGTTTGTTTGTTTGTTTTCTGGACAGGACTGAATACATGAAATGGAAAAACTATAAAATTTGATTCCTTAGGAGCTTCCTGTATGATTTTTTAATAGTTTAGGAAAAAATAAGGTATGTGGACATATTTATATAGCCCTAGTACTTAGATCCCCTGGGTGAAGGCTTCTGGCATCAATGTCACTGTTAAAAGGTGGTTCTGCCACACTGCAACTGACTCCTCCTGATTTCAATGATATTCAGATGCCTAAATAATTGCAATGTTCTGGATGATTGTATTGGGTTTGCATGGCAAGGTTTTGATAGTGGGGGGCTGAAGGGGTGGCCTCTGAGAAGAATCCAGAAGCTGCCCCATGTTAGATAAGGGCCAGTTTCAGCCGGCTCCAAAGGGACCCACTGCTGCCCAGAGCCTAGCCGAAAAGTGATGTTGTTTGCACCTCTGTGAGAGCAGATTTAAGAAAGGGAAGAAAAACAAACAAACAAACAAACAAACCTGCTTCTCAACAGCAGCTGGGAGTGAGGAGTGAGAAGCAGCCCAGCAGACCCCAAGGTCAGTGCAGCAGGAGGCAGGAGGTGCTCCAGGCACGCAGCACAAGTTCCCTTGCGGCCTGTGGAGAGGCCCCTGGTGGAGCAGGCTGTCCCCCTGCAGCCCATGGGTCCCACACGGAGCAGATCTCCACGCTGCAGCCCGTGGAGGAGCCCCCGGTGGAGCAGGTGGATGTGGCCTGGAGGAGGCTGCGGCCCATGGAGAGCCCCCGCAGGAGCAGGCCCCGGGCCGGAGCTGCAGCCCGTGGAGAGGAGCCCACGCAGGAGCAGGGGGTCTGGGGGGAGCTGCCGCCCGTGGGGGACCCGTGCTGGAGCAGTTTGCTCCTGACGGATGGACCCCGTGGTACGGAGCCGTGTGGGAGCAGTTCTTGAAGAGCTGCTGCCTGTGGGCAGCCCCCGCAGGCTCAGTTCGGGAAGGACGGCATCCCGTGGGAGGGACCCCAGGTGGAGCAGGGGCAGGGAGTGACTGTGAAGGAGCGGCGGAGATGAAGCGTCAGGGACTGACCACAGCCTCCATTCCCCTATGCTGCTCAGGGGGAGGAGGTAGAAGAGGGTGGATGGGGGGAGGTTGTCTTTATTTTCTTTGTTTCTCACTTCTCTAGCTTGTTAGTAATAGGTAATAAATTTTACTAATCTCCCTACGCTGAGTCTGATTTGCCCATGATGATAATTGCTGAGTGATCTCCCTGTCCTTATCTCAACCCTTGAGCCCTTTTCATCATATTTTCTCCCCCTTTTCCTTTGAGGAGGGGGTGTGAGAGAGCAGTTGTGGTGGAGCTCAGCTGCCCAGCAAGGTAAAACTACCACAATGTTATGACTTGTTCAAGTCCTCTTCCACATACAGTGAATTCAATGGAAATTTGTCACTGAAATTTAAAAATGGTTTGGATACACTTTTGAGGAGGAAGTTCAAACTTTGACTGACTGAAGAAAGACCCACGATTTAGTATAGACAAGGGCCCTATAGGTATAGCAGATCTTTAGAGAAATGTCATCTTATTGGATTTCTTTAAGGCCATAATGTGTAGTAACATAAAAGTTTTTAAAACTCATATAACATTTTCAGTTATGGCTAAGGCATTGCACTGTTGCTTGAATACCTTCAAATCTCATTCCACAATATTCCCGTTTACCTATGACTGTAGGCAAGCCAAAATGTCTTATCATCTTATCTAGTGATAACACTCACTTGTAAGCCCAAGTTTGAGCTAAGGCTGTGGGGGATCACCTAGCTAAGTCCTGACATTACTGAGTCATTCTGATCTGAAGTTCATACTGCAGTTTTAAAGCAATTTTCATGGTAATTATTTTGCTTGTAGCAGCACTCGCTGTCACAGATACACTAAAATTAAAAACAACTATCCAATTAGGCTTCACACAAAACCTCCCAAGAAGGACGGATGTTGAGCATTCATCTGTCATATGGAACTCCCGTGATTAAATCACTCATATGGCTAAAAAGAGATAAAATTTATTTAAGAACCTGGTATCCTAGTTGACTGAGGGTTTAGGGCACCTGTGTTGAAATCATAACCATACATGATGCAGATGAAGAATAGTCAGAAGCTCTGGATGTGGAACTAGTGCTGTTCTTGGTCTGACAAATTTTCAAATGGTACCCACTCACTACTTAGCTTATCTGACTGTGTCAGTCCCACTGTGGTCTAGGGACACAATATTTTTCAGGACATTAGAAGCCTGGCAATAGAAATTCTAACTGACAAAAAATTAGCTAGACAGCTTAGGCACCTCCAAAGCGAGTTGACAGCTGAGAAGAGGTTTGTAAATTCTGAATAGTCTGAACTAAGGTCCCTAAATTAAGTCCTACATATTTGTGGATCACGCAGCTCACATGGCTCGCTCTCATAGATTTTTGTGCTTCTTGTCATGTTGTTGTAAAGAAGAACAAACAGAAACAACAATAGTTTCATAAAGATTTTTTATTTGTACATTATGAGTTATTACTGTCTAGTCCAATTAGGAAAAACACTCATTTTTTAAGTTCTACTGATAGGCATCTTGAACTCATCTCTGATGAATGCAGGAAAGAAGCTGGTTTGTGCATCATATTATCAGAAAAGTAGCAGCAAATAACCCAATTTTATCTTATTTTTCAGACTTTTCAGAATTAGTCTGCAAATAAATATCTTGAAGTTTGAAATGACTTCAGCAAAGCTTGACATGCTAATAGTGGCTCACACTTGTGCTAGTTATTCTCTAACCGGGCCCTTAGCCATATTATTTGCATTTTGTCTTTGCTCCCAACTATCCTTCTTATGTTCTTGTCAAAGCTATTACACTTGCTGTTACAAAGAAACGAGGCTATCTGTATTCCCAACATTCTGGGACAGAATAAAGGAGCAAACACTTCTGCACAAAGCTCCTTTGAGCTATTTAATTTACTTTGTGACAAAAGGAAAGATGACATTGAGCACTCTACAAAGAACAAAATTATTTCTTAAAACATGAAATACAAATGATAATTCAATCATTAGGAAAAATTCTATTAAGTTCAGGAAAATTCCATTATGCTCCCTTCATTACAGATTGTGAACTAGCGACTACTGTAGTGGGCTGTAAAAGTTTTGTTGAGTTTTGTTTTTAGGCAGGCCTACTAACAAAAAAATCTACTTTAAAATGCAGATGTAAACTCACCTTCTTCCATGTTATTAATAATAATAAAAACAAAAACAATGCACAACAACAACAAAACACACTACCTTGGCTCAGGAACAAATGGGAAATTTTTGGTGGGAACAAAACAGAACAAAGCTGTTATTGTCACTGTATGAAACACATATCTTCCCTTTATTTTTATATATTTTAATAATCCATGGCTTCCTTTAAATAAAAAGTATGCCATACTGAAGTAAAATAAGTTAAAACAATGAATGACAGCTAACAAAAGCCTGAAGGGTCTGGTTGTTCAATTATATCTTCAAATGCTATGTTTTAAAACTGTGGTCTAAATTGGTACCATTTATTGGGGGAAAAAAAAAAAGTGGTTTCAGGTTTTCAACTACTATGAGTTTAGAAAACACACAGTCTGTGGATGGACTATTTGGATTTTTGAAATAATTCATGCTCTTGGTGACTAGTATCATTTTATATGCAGTAGAACATCTCACCTGGTCTCCACCTGCTGCTTCATAAAAACAGGGACCTCCTCTAGATCCTATATTATATATGCCAGTGCTGGGCAGATGTTTCAGATAAGAAGGAGCATCTCAGTCATGACAGCGTTAAGGTAAATGAAGCCTTAGTATTTTAAATAAGGCAGCCCATACCTGTTAGTGGAAATAATCCTCAAAGCTACCTCATGAAGTATTTTTCTTTGTCTTTGAAATAGAAGTAAATTCTGTTGAGATAAGGAGATATGGGAGAGTTTATTGTGTCCCAGATCCAAGTTGGCCAAGCATTGACACCATACCATTGGCCAGAAAAGAGCCATGGTACTCTAAGCAATAAAGAGACCATGCATTTCCCCACCCCCCCCCAACCCTTCTCTCTCTCTCTCTGCATATTCCAACAGGTAAACTTAAATGCAGCTTTAACATTTGCAGTTTGGTGACATTTGAACAATAGAGTTGTTGTAAGATACAAGGTTGAAATATTCTACCAGCATTTTTGTATTGATCACATAAAGGTTAAGATCAAGCCTTTGGAGAGTCTTAGTCATTGATTCATTACCACAACACATCACCTAACAAAATTAATAGGAAGCAAAAACGACATCTGTGCTTAAAAAAAAGAAAGAAAGAAAAAAAAAAAGCTTTCAACATAAGTGCAAGCTTAATGTTTGCAAACTGCACAAATTACATGTGCACACATAGACTGAATTAGCTTAAAGGTTTCTCTCCTGAAAGATGTAACTGCATGAAACAGGTGACTTGGGACCTTCACTTGTGTTAATTTGAACCTGTTCTTCAGTAGAAACAGAAGAAAAGAAAGGCTGTAGAGAATAAGGAACTGTATTGTGTGACATTATATTGCAGCATCTTATTGAGCGGAAATTTAATTCTCGGGACACATGATGTAGTTTTGAAATACTTTCATCCACATTAATTCTTGTTTGGTGGGGAGACAGTGTCACTAAAAACAAAGCAGACCTGACCTGTTGTAGTAAATGGAACAAAAGATTGCTTTTGCTACCATGTCTTTCTTATTAGCCAGAAGTAGAAAGAGACAGACTTCCATGTAATAGGGAACATCTAGACACATTAGAATGTCCCTATATAGAACTGCAGGGAAGACCACAAGTAAAAGTAGTCAGTCCTCACTCGTATGACAGGTCAGTCTTCTATGCACTGGTGATTTTGGCACTTATGACGCATTACACTACCCTGTTGTCAAATTTCTAAGAAACGCTCCTAATCTTCCAGATCACCACAGTTTTATCTTGAGTTAACTCAAGACACTTTGTGTCTGACTATTATACACCATTATTATGATGGGTATCTTTAGCTTTGTGGTATTTGTGCAACCTGCTCACTAGCATAGCATTTATTTAACTAATATATACTGTGAGTTGACAGTAAATGCAGTTATAGTATTTAAGGTGGGTGATCAGGTCAGTAGAATTTTATTTATCAAGAGGCTTCAGAGACAGAAGTGCAGGTGAAGTGCAGGTGAGAGTATGGGACTGGAAGCAGGGAAAGCGTGGATCTGTGAAGTGACTGAAAGATTAGGTAGAAAGGCAGATGATATGTTTTATAGGAATATACCTGTAAGCCTTATCATGTCCTGTTCTGGGATTTCAGAGCCTGCCTATCTTGAGAAATCGGTCCCTACTTCTGCTCTTCCATGCAAATTGACACCCAGGGAGTTTATTTGTTGAATCCTCCTTTTCTCTTACATCTCCAGGGTATCATGAATGTTTTCTGAGGCACTCTGTCTGCTTCCTGCTTCCTTACATAAATTGGGCTCTGGGGCCTGAATAGTTGCCTCTCAGAAAGCAGGGCACGTAAGGTGAGGGAGGTTATCATTTGTCCAAAAAATAGTGATGATCAGATTATTTTCATATACTGGGAAATGATCTATTGGAGAAGCAGGAAGGGTGGGTACCTCTGTGTCTTTAAGTGTCTGAATCATTCCTTTTTTTTTTTTTTTTTTTCAGGTGAGACAACATCAAGGTAAGTCTCTAGACTGATAAAACTTAGGTGGGAACATAGATTCAGCCCATATGACAAGTTCTCCAGGCCTGGCTATAGGGTGGCAGACATGAATAAAAGAGTTGTCTTATCATCTGTCTATGGTATTGGGGTGCTTTCTGTCAGACTTCATTGCCTGCTTGGATTCCCTTTGTTCCAATATTCTTCACAAAGATTTGGACCCATTCAGTGAAGTCCACATATGGTTTAATATAAAGGCTTTTAGGTTTTCAAAGGTAAATGCAGTCTGCCTATTCTGTCTCTTGATGATATAAAAATACGACAAAAGATTATTTTTTTTTTTGAGCATTTCTCTTGTTCAGGGTTAGATTAAGACAAATACACTTACATGCAGAGGTAGATGTCTGAACTAGGTGTCAAACCTAAGTTTGGTACAAACCTAGAATAGGACTTTCTTGTCCAAAAATAGGACAGATGCTACTGAGAGGCATTAGGACATCCTGGATTAGTGGAGATGCCATATGAACTAGGGAAGACATGTTTCCATTCCCTGATGAAGGCAGATGCTCACATTTAGACAACTGAATCTCACCCTTGTGAATGTTTAGATGACTCATTCTCTTGTCTTCATTAATTGTATTGAGCAGGAGCAAGTGTCTTAAACTTAAAATGAATGACACCTTCAAAATTTTGATTCACTAGCCCAGATTAGGCAAAAATACCTTCTGAGAAACACATGGAGGACAGACAGGAGACCTTGTATCTTCTTATGTGGATATCTTTTATTTATGTATTTGTTTTCCTTTTTCTTTTTTCTTTTCTTTTTTTTTCTTTTTTTTTTTAGGATATGTACTCTGTAGTGCTCTCACTCACAACTAAGCCTACAGCCACATTCATCTCTCCCAAAACTTACTCTTCTTCATAGCAAGATCTACAATTTCCTTCCCCACTCTTTCCTTACTGAACTGTGTATCACTCCAAGGATAAAGATTTCAAACAGAAATATGAAAGAAAAAGATATTTTCTCTGTTCTAGGACTTTGTCAAAACTCTTACAAAGCACTCCAGTGAATCCCTCATTTAACTCCTGAAAACAGTTAGATTATTTACAGTTAATTTCCTATTCCAGGGGAAAAACGCACGGTGGTCTGAGTATATATTGTAAAACTATACTTGCTGTTTCAGATGATTGGAAGAATTTAGGCCGCTGTTTTCTGTTTTCAGAGGTATTACTTTTTCTGAATCCACATGCATAGTACAAATTCATGTCAGTGAAGTTATACCTAATTGACATTGTATTTATTAAAAATAAACACAACCTAACACAACCTAGAAAGTACAGATTCTTTTTTTTTCTATCTCATTGTCTTTTTCATCTTTATGGTTAGGATTTTTAAATTGTTAAATTTGTTAAATTGTTATTTTATTGGATGAATTATTGGCATTTCTGAAGGTAAGGTAATATGATCTTAATTCTTGCAGTGCTGAGTCCCACAGCTGAAGCACAATAACTGAGACAGTTCATTCTGCTGTCATGAACCACTCGCTTATGGGAGGCTAACATTCCATTTGCCATAAGAATGCATCTATTACTACAGTTCAAATCAAGAAAATTATAGCAATATTTGAAAGTGATCTAAGACTGTCTTCAACAGGACAACTATCTTCCCACATTTACTTAAAGACCTAAAAATAGTCATTTTAAGCTTCATTAATGTAAAATTTTATTTAAAAATCTTTTATATATTTCAATTGTTTTAAGAATATGGATCAGAGCATTGATATTAAATATCAGTACCATTGTACTGCAAACTTAGCAGTTACTCTAGTGACAAAATAACTTACATTTTTAAATTTTTTTCTCCGTGCTTATGGTTAATACTGATCCAGAAAGCATAAAATAAGTGTTTAAACAATCTCCCTATTGAAAATCAATAATCTGTTCTCTTATTATGAGCACAGTATGTGACATAAAAATAGAATAAAATTTGCATTGCATTTTCTTCAAGGACTCTTTAAGGAGTCACAAACAGTGCAGAACTATTTTCTCCCCTAGATCTTTTGTGAATGACTTGAAAGCTGTAAGTCTTTCAAAACCATGTCCATATGCCAACTGCATACATTTCGTATTTATTTTTACCGTGACAGTGTAGGGAACAGCGGTGCAGTGGGCAATAAGTGCAGTATGTGGAAATAAGCAAGGACAAGCTCTATAACTGGGGAGATTAAACTAATTGCTACTTTTATCTTTTTCATTCTTTAGTATAATATTTTGATCCTATTTAATGTTCTACAAAAGAGGTTATATAGGATTATTTTCAGCCATTGACAAGTCCGCTTAGGGCCTATAATTAAGAAGATGGAGGGGAGGCCACCAGTGAAAGAATGACTTTTATTTTAGTTGTTGGATTATATTTAACCTTTTCAAATGTTGGATGCTATTTTGATTAGCACTATCAACTATATACAGCTCGATTTTCATCAAAAGAATTAAATTAAAAAGTTCACATTAATTTTGTTTTTTGAAGTTTTGTTATCAAAACAGACGCTAAAGACAAAACAATTTTATTTTATTTTATTATTATTATTATTATTTTTTATCAAATGACAGGGGTAGCCTCTATTAATTTTCTGCTGCTTCTGGAAAAGTGTATTTATAAAAGGACCATATCACACACACACATAAACAGACACAAAATGCTGTACCTCCACTGCTTCTTTTCTACACTTCACTATAAAATGAGGTTGAACTTCCATGACTATCCTGGTTATAGGGAGCTGTCAACTTACAATCAGAAAGCCTTTATTCACAAGGCACTGCTTTCTAGCTAATAAACTCCGGCTTTCAGCAAAAGGTTGCCATATAGAGACTTTTCGTTGTATCAACAGGAAATGTCACCTGTTACATCAGTTTGGGGATTCAATTTGTTCCCAAATTAACTTTACTAACATGAATGGAGCAGTGAATTTTGCAAAGTATTTTGTACACACTTCTCTGCTTTGTAGCATTTTCTGGCTTTAAGATATATAATTTATCATTTTAAGAAGTTAGTGATTGTTTATTTTTTAAAATATATTTTGACTGATTTTATACTGTCTTATATTTTCATTAATCATATATAGGATGCTTACAACCAAGCAAACTATGGAAGTACTTTTCACCCACTTTGCAGATAGGTAAATGACCTTAGGTAGCAGAAGGCAGAGGAAAATTAGATCTCACTGTAAAAAAAATATTTCCTTTGGGGGGGGGAGGAGGGGAAGCACAACAATCCAAAACCAAAACAAACAAAAAAACACAGGTTAAGAATAATTCTACGTCATTGTTTCACATGAAGCCTTAAATGATTGGAAGAAAAATGATAATTGGTGTTCACTTGTTGATGAATTGTGTTGTGTTGTGTTGTATTGTGTTATGTTGTGTTTGGTTTGGTTGGTTGGTTGGTTTGGTTTGGTTTGGTTTTTCCCCCATTCTTTTCAAGGAATCTTTCACTTTGACAAAATCACTGGTGTTTACTCTAACATGACAAGATTTTGTTACGTGCTGCTCCTGTATAGTTGGAGAACCTCAGTCTTTTATGTAAATGATTCATTTTCCTAACTTCTATCTCACTGAGTATAATTTTGATATTGACAGAAAACTCCAAAACTGTATGGCAAAGTCTTCAGTAAGAGTTGTTACAAAAAATAACATCTGCAATGGTGCTTGCTCTGGCTAAGTAAGAACCATATAACCATTTTATGTTTGTTGACTTTTGCCTACAGCAGTGTAGATTTCAGAATGCTTCAGAGGTGACTAGACATTTTGGTACCCTGAGATTTTTAAGATCTCTGTGAAAGGTATCTGTGGAGAAACTGAACTGTTAAGAGTTCAACAGTTCTTTTAAGACCTGATTGTATTGAATCAGTTTGTGTTGGCAACCTATGGTGAGTCCATGCTGTGCTAAACTGGAATACCTTTGTGATAACTGTCTGCACAATCCTCCACCTCCTCACGAGGGAGGGGGTGGGGGGAAGAAGAGGTATAACAGTGTCTTGTCCTGAATCTGCTCAGTGTTTTACTAGCCAATCTGCCTAAAACCAAAGAACATCAAATGCAATCCCCAGACACGTGGATTGTATTAAGAATGGAATAAGAAGCCTTAACTCTGTAGTTCCTGGCTTTTGTTGGATTATTTTTACACAGCTTTTGCATTTAAGGAGGATTATGGCACACATGGTCAATAAGATCACACAGTCTTTTCAGACCCCTATAATACTTCAAGGTACAATGAAATGAGTTAAAGATGGAGAGAAAAGCCAGTCTCAGTCTCATGGCTTCTGGAGGTTTAAATAAGAACTTATTGCACATTTTAACAAGGATATTTCCATAATTTTTAATAGTAATGGAAAAAATGTAGAATAATTTTGTAGAAGAATCTCTTACTGAAAGGAACTGGTGTAATTACAGTGACAATTATTCTCCATTTCATCCATGGTGATCATAGGAGACCCTTTAAAGCTATTATGATTTTGTTCAACGTGCATGGGACACTGCTATTTAATTTCTATGCAACTTTAATGTGACTGCTATGAATCCTCCGTCAAATGCATAATCATACATTCTACAGTTGTCATGGTGTATTATGCCAATAAATACTACTACAGAAATTCTTCATGCACAGCCCATTGGCATAATAGTCTATAATGTTTTTTTTAGTGCTGCTATGGTCTACTGTATCAATGCCTACTGAGGGAGATTTTAAAGCACTCATCCAAGCACATAGGGTAACTATACATAATAAAAATCTCTATGAAGTTTTTGGAAATAAGCAATTACTCTGCATTGCACTGTTCATTTTATTTATAAGTGTCAAAATCATTAGCATACACATGGGACAGATGTGGTATTCAAATTTTCCCTTAAAGATTGAATTAACTTTGCTTTGATGGGCTTCAAGAACCATCAAGAAGGTATTTTTTGTATTCTATTTCATTTCTGCTAATGTCAAAGTACAAAATAAACAAAGGAAAAACTGAAATCTATCTCATTTAATGTTCTCATGTTTTTCTGTGGTTTTGTATGAACGGTTCTATTTGCCTCATCTTCCTTCTGAAAGCCATCCATGTGTCTAATCTGAAGTTCTTGTCTAAATTTTCTGTCCATGAAACGGAGGGAGAGAAGAATCTCCAGAGAACAATATGGAGGAACATTCAGAAGCTAGGTACTTAAAATGAGAGGGACAAATGACTCACTGAAGAATTTAGCTTAGCTGCCTAGGAAATACATCACAAAAAATATATTCCAGTCCTTATGTGCAAAATAAAGACTGGAATTTCAGAATTTCAACTATTTTAGATTAAATTCGATTAATTATGGACAACTGAACTTGAACTTCTGTACTAAATAGGGTGCAGTGCTGAATGCCTACCACTTTCTGACACAAGTAACAAATGAC
This sequence comes from Anser anser, assembly GCF_964211835.1. Classification (NCBI taxonomy): domain Eukaryota; kingdom Metazoa; phylum Chordata; class Aves; order Anseriformes; family Anatidae; genus Anser; species Anser anser. Next base: position 177,268,947 of record NC_139720.1, on the reverse strand, counting down.
TCAATAGGAAGCTCTAGAAACCATACAGCTGTCAATGACACATTGACTTTGTTATAGCACTGTGAAGAAAGTTTACCTTCTCCCTCCCTTAAGGTACACTATTTATCAGTTAGAGTACATTCCTAAAAGCAAATACTGCTAATTTATCCTTTTTGAATTACCTGTATGTTGCTCATTTGCTCTAGATCATCAGAAAACTCTTTTGTATACCTTTTGTTTTCCTCTTCCCTTTCCCTTTCCCTTTCCTTTTCCTTTTCCTTTTCCTTTTCCTTTTCCTTTTCCTTTTCCTTTTCCTTTTCCTTTTCCTTTTCCTTTTCCTTTTCCTTTTCCTTTTCCTTTTCCTTTTCCTTTTCCTTTTCCTTTTCCTTTTCCTTTTCCGTCTTCTTTTTTTTCCCCTTTCCTTTCCCTTCTTCTCCTTCTCCTTCTGTTTTCCATTTCTAAACAAACTAGCAGTTAGCAGTTAATGCTGATACAACATCTCTTCCAAGCATAACAATTAAGTTCTCTTTTCTTTCTCTGGTTGGCTGTTCAATTTGCAACCTATGGGAACTTACTCAGGCTGTTTCTAGATTTCAGTAGGGTTAGAGCCTCATGATACAAACTAAAGGTTTGGAACTTGACATCTAATAATCATAAATATTGGTATGGTAGATCTGTGAAACTGTTCTCACTAATAACACTGGAGACTGTGTGCACTCACCGAAAGTAAACAATGCAGATTTTTGCCAAAGTAATAGTTCAAGATGGAGGAAGTATGAATACTTGCTTTATTTGTAACATATTGAGAAAAAATCTCTCCTAGGCTGAAACCAGATGTCACCATGGTCTTTAATACCAAACGTGTCAAACCTGAGAAATGACCTGTAAGGAAAATTATGGACAGTTCCTTAACTTTCTTGAAACAGAGACACTGACAGGTACAAACTAATTTCAACACACATTTCTACAGTGCCATCTGGAAAAAAGGTCAAGCATTAAATTGATTTATGATATAACTGAGCTTCATGATCATGCTTTCCTTCAGAATGGTTTTATCTGTACTCAGGTTCTCTAGTCACTCAAGTCATTTTAAGGTGTCTAACACAGGTGAATCTCAGAAGTGTGGTATTTTAAAACTGGTAGGTGGCTCAGCACCACCACGTCACTCTCTCACACCCCCTTCTCAACAGAGCAGGGAGAGAAAATACAATAAAAAGACCCTCGCGTGTTGAGATAAGAACATGCAGATCACTCACCAAATACCATTACAGGTAAAGCAGACTCAGCATAAGGAGATAAATGTAATTTATTGCTTATTGATATCAGACAAGAGTAATAGGAACTAAAAGCTAAAAACACCTTCCCACCTAAACACTGTCTTCTACCGCCTCCCCCTGAGCTTTGCAGAGGAACTGAGAACTGCAGTCAACCCATAAAACGTTGTCTCTGACACTCTTTCACCCTCACTCTCTTATCCTGCTCCAGAGTGGGGTCCCTCCCACAGGATACAGTCCTTCCCAAAGTGATCCAAACTGGGCTTCCCACTGGCTGCATTTCTTTAAAAACCGTTCCAATACCACAGGGTGCAGTCCTTCAGGAACTGACTGCTCCAGCACGGGTCCCCCATGGGCGGCAGCTCCCCCCAGACCCCCTGCTCCTGCGTGGGCTCCTCTCCACGGGCTGCAGCTCCGGCCCGGGGCCTGCTCCTGCGGGGGCTCTCCATGGGCCGCAGCCTCCTCCAGGCCACATCCACCTGCTCCACCGGGGGCTCCTCCACGGGCTGCAGCGTGGAGATCTGCTCCGTGTGGGACCCATGGGCTGCAGGGGGACAGCCTGCTCCACCAGGGGCCTCTCCACAGGCCACAGGGGAACTTCTGCTGCGTGCCTGGAGCACCTCCTGCCCTCCTGCTGCACTGACCTTGGGGTCTGCTGGGCTGTTTCTCTCATTTTCTCACATCTCTATCTCCCAGCTGCTGTTGTGCAGCAGTTTTTTTTACCTTTCTTAAATCTGTTCTCACAGAGGGGCAATCAGTGTCTCTCACTGTCTCAGCTCTGGCCAGCAACAGGTCCCTTTTGGAGCTGGCTGGAACTGGCTGGATAACATGGGGCAGCTTCTGGACCCTTCTCACAAAGGCCACCCCTGCTACCCTCCTCTACCAAAACCTTGCCACATAAACTCAGTAGGGAAAGTGAGATATAACACTAGAAAATATGGAGGCTGTAACATAGGTAACTACAATCCCTCTTATTTTTAAATATTTTTCATCTTCTTAATTGAAAACATGGACTGGTCACAGAGTGCTTTGGCATATTTTCCAGTTATAATGATTATTATGTTAGCCCTTTTTTCATGGCAAATCAATGTACCATTCTAGGCTTTATTTCTCTTCAAACAATTCTTGTGATGATATTGACATCTTCTCTATTGATTTAGATATCTAAATAATGCTTTGAGAGTGGGATTCCTTCCACGTAAGTTTAGGTATAAGCTCATCACCTTCAGTTCCACTTACTGTCAGTGGGAACACATGGGCACTTTTAGGGCAAGATTCCGCTGACCTCATTTAAAAATTGATATTTTCAAATCATACTCTAAAAGCATTCATTTATTTATTTAGATTACAAAGGAAGTCTATGAAATTATTACATTGGATTTTGAACATCTCTGTTACTGAGCTGGTCACATAAATACCTACTGCAAGAAACCCCCTGAGTTTGGTGCTCAATAAACTATTCCCCGGCTGCACATGGACACCTGAACCTCACTCCCTTAACTGCTTGCTGAATGGAGCTGTACTGTGAACTTCATTTTTGGATGGGACATGGACCTCTATTGGGCATCCATCACTTCTTGTTCCTTGGTTTCTGTGAGAGGGAGATGACATATGTGGACTAGGACCTGAGGGCACAGCAATGCGAATGAAGTGCTCACTGTAGACACAACAAAGAATGACACACAAAGAATTCAGACCCTAATGTATTTCTTAGTTTCCTTAGAATGTGTCAGTATTTAGATCACGTTTGCTTTCGCTACAGCATATTTTATGTGACAGAGGAGGAGGAGGAATAAATTAAGTCCGTCTTTCCCAACAGAAAAGGTGTTTTCTACAAATGACTTTCTATTACCAGTATAGCTTCAGTCTCCTATTGAAGTCTTTTTGAATGAAATGGGATTTCCACTGTTGCTGTGTTCTGTCCAGTTAGAAACCAAGGTACAGATCAAGTTTTGAACGAAGTAAATATAGTGTACATTGGTGTTAAGAGTGTCTGTAGGAAAAATCCATAATGTAGACAAGCCTTTTGACAACATACTTTTCTTGACTTTTTGCCCTCTAAAGACAGAGCTCTAAGCAAGCCCTTTGATTCAATAATCATCCTAGTGGGCAGTAGTGGTAATTGTATACTTGAGTCAATATTCCAGCTTCTGTGCAAGGTTAGATATATGGATTATCTTCACACAAAACGTATTACTTTAGATCCAGGAAAATGTACACTAATCAGCATATAAATGCATAGAATACAAAAGGCCCAAACTAGTTCAGAGTCTGAGATGCCCTATTGGAAAACAAAATTCTAGCTAGTCAAAGTAAATTGTTAAATAGAAAATATGTTTCAAAATTCTTGTCAAATGAATCTAGATGAAAATAACAACAAAGTTTATGGTATGTAAAATATTATATATTAAATATGATAAGTTATGTCCTATAATAATCTATAATGTATTAGATATAATGACATGATAATATATTAGTATGTTACACAGTACTATTATATCAACTGTATTTATATTTAATTAATAAAGTGTATTAGATAAAATTTATTTGGAAATGTCTGTCGGTTGATAGCATAATTTATTTTATTTTATTTATTTGTTTGTTTGTTTGACTGTGGTGGTGGTACGGAGGTGTGTCAAAAAGTAGTTGCTATTTGAATATCAACAGTAGTCGTATAATGAATATCAACAGTAACTACCAAAGTTTTAAATTCTTGTATATAGTAGTCTTTCCCTATAAAACAAGCGAATTTTCAATACATTCAAACAGAACATCAAACAAAGATATTGACCAGAAACCTAACCAAATAAATGCTCTCTAGAGCATAGTTAAGTGAAACAGAGGTTGATCAATGAAACAGAGGTTGGCCAGCCAAACTCCGGAGGGCAAAATACAGTGGCATCATCTAGAAAGTCCTGTTCTGAGAAACAGGATGCTTTAGCTGAGGTTGAGGTCTATGCTGATAAGTTTACCCTTCCAAATTAGTTAAAAGATAGTTTGAGCATATTAACAATCTGGAGTATTAACAGTAGCCTAAATGATCCAAATAACTTCATTTTTGTCTTGTTCTACCTGAAAGCGTTTTCAGTCACTTTCCAGTCTTTTTGCGTAGGTCTAATTTGCTTGAAGCTTTAAAAATAGTCAGGAGGAAGCTGATCTCCACACAGAAGGTGACGTGAAGACAGTGCAGAGGTTTATGCACCAGTATTATTTGAACATGTGTGTCCCTTGCACTGAGGAAATCTGTAGCGTTCATGTTGAAGTTTTCAGCCTTCAGATGTAGCCTGAGGAGGAGCACCTACAAACATCGTGGTGTCTTATAATGATAAGAAGTGTTATGAACCTTCTATACTATTTGAAAATCCAAGACTGTCAAGAGTAGCAATAAGACCTCTGTCAAGAGTAGCAATAAGACCTCTGTAACCAATGAGCTAAAGGTGAAGGTACGCTTCTCAGAGATATATGTATGCCAAAAGCTCCAGGCAAAGGGTTTCTTCACCCATCAAGTATTGCTCTGTTTTGTCAGTGATTCTTATCTAGTTTGCTTTAACTCAGATTGTGCTCTGTTTCATATACTGTGAATGTACTGAAACTCTGGAATCTGAATATGATGAAAAGGTAACCATACACCCTGAATGACCTCAAACAGGCTGATGGCATATGTAATGCACAATCTTCTATGATTTGCCTCAGAGTTGCACAGATACTCATTGGGATAGGCAATTGTGAATTATTTGACAGAACTTTCTCCTCTTTTCCCAACAATATATAGCAATCTAGATAAAATTTTATTAGGAGAGCTTTTCACATGAAAAAGTGGTGAAATTGGAGAGAAGTTGAGCCCTGACCAATCATTACTTAGAACTGAAAATGAACTGGAAAGTTAGGTTCTGGTCCTTACTTTCTTTCAAAGGCAAGTAAAATATAGAATGATTATGAATCTTTTAGACCGTGACTGTGTATTTTAGACACTGAACTGGAGAAGCACGCGAAAAAGGAAGTATTTAAAATCCGGGTTTTACAGTCTTGAGGTATGAAAGACACACCAAAGGCACACAGCCTTACACTCATGCAGCAGTTCAACTTGGCCCTTCTGCTTTTCATGCCAGGATCTAAACAAAGAGCTATTGGCAAGTGTGTTTTCAATACATAGGTCTCTCTGCCTGAGAAGACATCTCTGGCATATTGTTTAAAGTCTTAGTTTTGTTCCAGTGCTGAATGAAAATTAACTTTTCCATAAAGGAAATTGTTATTTTCTGTCCGTATCTTTAAACCTGAAACACTAAGAGACTGAAGTATTCTGCATCGTATGTATCAGCTGTCATTGGTAAAATCATTGATTATGAAACAGTTCTGTGGGAACCCTCTGTTCCACAGAGGTTCCACAAGGAGGTAGGTCATGGAGATGTGGGAAATAATGGCCACTTACTATCAGCTTTCTCCTTCCTTTTGTCAGGACTTACCAAACAGGCAAATACAATGTGGAGAAGGAAAAGAATTTTTCCTGGCAGGAAACCTGGTATTTTCTTAAAATGCTCAAAATGGACTTTGAAGTAACTGGCAAAGAAAGGGATGAACCAGTATAAACCAGAATAAACACGTCAGCAGCCTCTAGGAAAGAAATGATGTGTCGATGGGCTATGTTATGTGCTCCTGTTATTAACTTACAGCAGTAATGTCAGCTTTTTTGTTGTTGTTTTTTTCTTTTTTCCCAGGCACAGACTGATGAATACTATTCACTGGGAGTTCTCATTACTGCATTGGTTTTTAATTCCTTAAAATCTTTGTGAAAAATGGTCTGAGAATCTTAACTTCTAAGAAGAAACTGTCTGTCAGTCCTGTTTATTTATTTCTACATGAAATTCCTTTCTTACACAAATCTAAATGACATCATTTCAAAGCAATAGGTTCCAAAGCACCAAGAATGTGTCCTGTTCAGTTACACGCATGCATGAACATGCATAAATGTACTTATACAGAATACACTTTTTTCTATTGCAAGGGCTCGCATAGCAATATGAATGTTTTAGATGCTTAAAAATAAATTATGTCATGATAGGGACATTATAGTTATACGGAAATGTGGATGCCCTCTCCTTGCCTCTACTTGATCTTTCTTAGCTTCATGTGACATCACAACTAAACTGATTGGCATTGATATTTTTAATAGCTATCTCTGTCTGAAAGCAAAGACGGGATTAATCAAAATTTGAATCTTTCAAATCCAAGAACGAAAAGGTAGGCAATAGTCAATTCTATTAGGTTTGATAACATCAAACCTAGAAACAGGAAATCATCAACAGACACTGTAATGACAATATCTGATCCATATATAGTTTACAGACATTAATACAAATGAAATCTGTAGCATCCAAGTGTAACTAAGTCTGACTCCTGCACTGCTAAATTTATAAGACTTAAGAGGCTAAGCTCTGCTAGGAGGATTGATTGATAAGATTAGAATTGTCTGTGGTTTTGGGGCCTATCAGGTTAATAAGTATAAAAAGGTCTCTATATAAGTTTTTAAATTAAGAGTGTCAAAAACATATTTATTTGTAACAAGGACATATTAAATAACTCTTGATATTTCCTAAAAGAGATGTAAATACTGTAGACTCTAATTCCATGGGAAATGATTCACTCAGCATCTACATATAGATCTCATTGCCTTGAATTTTCATGTTAATTATAGTTATTTGTTCTTAATATTTTTTTTGTTTGTGTAAATACCCAGTCAATCATACAGACAGTGAATAAAACAGACTCTATTATCGAAAAATCATCTTCATGACAATGAAAATGTCAATAAAAAACACAGATGAATGAAATGGTAAAATGGCACTTCAGGTGAAAGAATGACTCAATTATGTAACAATGTTCGCTCAATATCTTGAGAACAGAATAGAATAGAACAGAACAGAAGTAGAAATTCCAAGGTATTATAGGTATTATTGAAAACAATAATGATTTAACTGCTACAAAACCACTTGTGAGGTGAAAAAGAGTTATAGCCCATATTTTACAGATGGAGAAAGTGATGCCTATTAATTGTATATGCCTCCATCTTGATGTGCCAAAACTGAAATGCTTGTGCTCTGATTTCAGAGCTGATGAAAACCTACAGCTCTAAGATAACTTAATTGTGAAACACATAGGATCTGGAAGCACTGAGAACACATTTTTTTCAATCAAGATTGAAAGAGTGATTTGTATTTTTATTTTCAAATGCTTAAACTATTATTCATCCACTTTTACGTTTCCAAGATTAGATCTTGACTTTTATACTGAAAGATGCTTTTTGTCATGTTATGTTCACTATTTTATAGTTTCCACTGTACTGCCTGGAAGGAACATTCATCCTGAAAGTATTTAGTCTTTTGTTAGTCTCTCACTAACAATCTGCTTTTTATGTCTTTCTTCCTATTATGATTAATAGTTTACATTTGTATTTGGAACGCTTCAAGCTGCAGTCATGGCAATCCCTTTCACAATTTCCTTCCGTGTCTTCTGACACTACATGAATATTTGTGTTTGATCAGTTTTTCTCATGGGTATTTAGTAAGTAGAGTCTGTAGGTGCATTTTGTCGGTACATGGTGTAGTAAATGTTTTGCTTCTTTCAGGGGCATGGAAGCCTCTGACTACATAGTATGCTATACTGGACCTAACAATCAGAAATGCTTTCAGACTGCAGACCTGGGAAATGACCTGAAAAACATGCTTTGACAACAAAAACAAATACATTTTTTTAAGCAATATTTAATCTTTCATAGCTAAGACTTCTTAAAGTAAAACAGGACTTCTGAGGAAATGATGTACTGGCATGAAGAAGATAAAATATGTTACATCAGCACCACTCACATATAGCTCCTCTTTCAGAGTTTTCTGGTGTACTTCACTAACACTGAAACGTGACCAAACACTAACAGAAAAAGAAGCTAATACTTTATCTTAAGTAAAGGCAAAAAAAAAAAAATGCAAAACAAAACAAAATATTTTAAAGCAATACTAAGTGTGCAAAATGATTTACATAAGCTGCTAAAAATATAAATAGTACCTCAGAAAAGTCAGTAGTTGTGCCAAACACCGTATGAAAACAGCATTAGCGACCACAGTTTCACAGTGCCTCTGAAACTTAATACATCTGGAGAACATCCTTAACTGGATGAGTGTCTCTCCATGTGGACTTCCAAATAGAAGTGTCAGTGCAGTACAAAATGCCTTTTACCTTGCATGCTGATATTTCTAAGAATATGTCAGTGACCTGGCTTTTTAAAGCATTTAGAGACCAAAGTCACCCTAAATTCTTTTGCCTAGTCAAAGAAGAGAGAAATCTCCTTTGAGGAGATTTCTGAAGAGCAATGCAGAGGGCCTATGAAAGAGGCTGACTGAGGATTTCCTTAGAACCAGAAAATGGATTTATGTTAGCACAGGGCTAGGTGCAAGTTAAGCTATATAGTGTGGTCCTTTCCTAAAATTACTGAGGAACACACACACAGTTTTTCCTGTATGAGATTCAGAATTTCTAATAAGTAATGTGAAATAAAAAATCTTCTTCCTCCTAGGATTGGAAACTTTGTGCTAAAGCTATTAATATATTTCAGTATCTGGAAAGTTGTATGCAGCCTTTTAACATTGCCCTCATCTGTTGTAAATTATTGTAGTGGGTTAGCCAGATGACCCACCCAGTCACTCCCTTGCTCCCCCTCCTCAGCAGGAGAGGGGCAGATAATAGGAAAAAGAAAGCTCAGGATAAAGGCAGGAAAATCACTTATTGATTACCATCACACGAAAAACAGAGTCAACTTATGGAAAGTTAATTTAACTTATCATTAGTTAAAATAGATTTTGGTTAGTGAGAAATAAAGACAAAAAAATAAAACAACACTCCATCCTGACCCACTCCATCCTTTGCTTTTTCCAGGCTCAACTTCCCTTTTTCACTCCTGAATCCTTGCCCTGCCCCTCCCTGGGCATCTCAGGGAGATGGGGAATGGGGATTATGGTCAGTCCATAACAGCTCCTCTCTGCTGCTCCTTCCTTCTCACATTTTGCCTCCTCTCCAGAGTGGGTTCTTCCCCTGGCTTGCAGTTCTTCTAATGTCATGGTTTTCTTTCCTTGAGCTTTTCTTGGGTGTTGTTAAAAGCTGTATGTTTTTAAGTCATAAGATACTATTTCTGATTGTAGATTTAAGTTTTTACAGTGCTAATACTCTTTTCTTCCTCTGAAAGTATTTTAGTAAAGCTAAGAATATTGAATGTATATTGCATGTATGTAAAAATTTGATATAGTAAATAGTAGATAGTGATAGTAGTGCTGTGTAGTTACATTTTCATAACATTTTACATTATAAAACCTGTCTTAATTTGTTTATAGATTTTCTAAAATGGAGAAATAGGGAACTCATGAAAGTGCTTGCATGACCAAAAGTTTGCTTTTTTTTTTCTACCAGTTATATCTGTTGATCTAATAAAAACATTACCTTCCTCTTATAAACACACTAGGTTTCTATGTTTTCCATCTACAGTGTACCACAGTATCGGTACATATAACATACTATTTCACTCTGCTTCATTTTTTTGTACAGGATGCAGGATACAGAAGTCCTTTTTCTGGACAATTCTCTTGGCATGGCATGATCTGTACCTTATGGATGAACTAGCTGTAGCACTGCCCTGCTGCACGGTGCAAACACAACTCACTGATCAGTATCTGGCTCTGGCACAGATATGCTGTCTGAGTTTGCTCCAGCATTCTTACTACCCTCTACATAGTAATTTTCACACAACAATAGAAAACATGTTTTGAATAGATAATGAAATTACAATTCTGAAGTAAATAACTGCAACATTTTTCAGCTTCACTGAAGTGAGGTACTGTGAATGGATTTATCTCACCTAATGTGTACATCTAAAAATTACAGTAAGATGACTTATTTGCCGGCAATATTGCTTTAAAGTATTTCTCACCACCACAGCCATGTACTGTTTCTGCCCCCAAACTATATTGCACTCTTTACCCCTCTGATTTACAGAAACATACAAGCAACTGAGTTGTGAACCTGCTTAAGTCAACAAATTGCCAGCTAAGTATTTCTGAAATCATAGTTAAGGTGCCTGAATTTTAGCTCATCATTTAGTTCTACTTTATAGTCTAGAGACAGAAATAGGCATCCTTCTAAGTAAGTTTGCAGATGATACCAAATTAGGAGGAGCTGTTGACTCCCTTGAGGGTAGACAGCCCTTGCAGAGATTTTGACAGACTATAGGGCTAGGCAATCAGCAACCATATGAAGTTTAACAAGAGCAAGTGCTGGGAATTCTGCACCTGCGATCAGGCAGCCCTGGATATATTTACAGACTGGGTGACAAGAAGCTAGAGAGCAGCTCTGCAGAAAGGGATCTGGGGGTTCCAGTTGACAGCATGTTGAACATGAGTCAACAGCGTGCCCTGGCAGCTAAAAGAGCCAACTGTATCCTGGGGTACATCAAGCACAGCAGTGCTAGCCACTCGAGGGAAAGGATTATCCTGTTCTACTCTGTGCTGGTGTAGCCTCACCTTGGGCACTGTGTGTGGTTTTGGGCACTGCAACATAAAAAGGACATAAAACTATTAGAGAGTGTCCAAAGGAGGGCAACAAATATGGTGAAAGGTCTGGAGCTGAAGATGTATGAGGAGTGGATGAAGGCACTTGGTTAGTTCATCCCAGAGAAAAGGAGACTGAGGGGCAACCTTATGGTGTACTACAGCTTCCTCATGAGTGGGAGCAGAGGGGCAGGTGCTGATGTCTTTTTTTTTTTCCTCTTTTTTTTTTCCTCTTTTTTTTTTTCTTTTTTTCTTTTCTTTTTCTTTTTCTTTTTTCTTTTTTCTTTTTTCTTTTTCTTCTTTTTTCTGGAGAACAGTGACAGGACCTGAGGGAATGGCATGAAGCTGTGTCAGGGGAGATTCAGACTGGATATTAGGAAAAGGTTCTCCACCAAGAGGGTAGTCGAGCACTGGAACAGGCTCCCCAGGGCAGTGGTCATGACACCAAGCCTGCGGGAGTTCAGGAAGTGCTTGTACAACGCTCTCAGACATAGGGCTTGATTTTTGTGGGTTTCTGTGTGGAGCCAGGAGCCGGACTCTATGATCCTTGTGGGTCCCTTCCAACTTAGGATACTTTATGATTCTATGATACTCCTGCTGTAAGTGCCAAGATCTCCAGGTCAGCTTAGTTTTACGATACTCCATTTCTTAAAAGGACAGTATCATGTACAGAAAGGAGGAGGCAGAAATGTTCTCTCTTCTCGGAAATTTGCTTAGGAATGCTAACTAAAAAGCAAGCAAATGCACATTCACTGTGAACACAGTTCATGAAGTAATGAGGCCACAAAGAGCCTCAGAGGAAATGATTGTTTCCCAACAAGGAGCTCATGCATTTCAAATTGCTCAGCACCTGGACTTGAAATGAGTCCGTGCTCCTGTTGCTTAATACTGTTGCACAGTGGTTTTGGCAACAAGACTGACAGTTTGAAGGGTTATTCACAAAATCATACAGCATGTTAAATTTTGGTAACGTATTTTTTCCCTTCCCTGGCAAGACTACAAAAAAAATTGGCCAGATCTTTACAGATGTGCATCTGGCTGAATGGCAAAGGCCTGGCTATCAAATTTATTAATATTAACTTAGTATTTCCTGTTTTTTGCACTTCACTTAACCAATACAAAACACTGAATCCATACTTAGTCCTAAGAAAATCACTTTTTTCCCATATAAGGGATGAATGCATCTGCTGATGTTTTTCAGGCATTATTAATGTATAATTAACATTTCACTGCTTTGGTGGCATTGAGAATTTAAAATTTATACAAGTATAAAAGTTAATTTCTACCTGCAAAGCCAGACTCTCTATAAATGTCTTCAGAAGGTCAGACTGAATGTCTGTTTAGCCCAATACCTCTTCTGAGTAAATGACTTGTTGTGGATACATAGGGAAAGAATAAGAATCTAGGCAAACAGTATTATTCTGCCCTCATATTCTGCCCTGTCTTTAATTATATGCCTTCTTGAAACTTTTGATCCTGCAGAAGAATGAGGAAAAGTTTTAGGGTAGTAGGGTGTGTCAGGGAGGTCCAGTGCTAACCAAGAGAGAATTCTAGCACAAGGATTTTCTGATCATGAATTCTTGCTTGGAACTGCCATCTTACTACACTCATATTGGAGTCCAATACTCGCGATTTTGATGTAACAGAGTGATACAAAATGTACTGAAAACACAATATATATGTAAGTTACAATGTCAACAGAGCTGCAGCTATGAGATTAGACCAGGTTACTCAAGTCTTTATCCTGTTGGGCCTTAAAAACCTCCAAGGATGGAAACCACATGGTCTCTATGAGAAGTGTGTCCCACTGCCTGACTATTCCCACAGTTAAAAGATTTCTCCTTATATCCAGTATAAATATTCAGTTTATGTCTTTCATTCAATTTATGTCTGTTTTCTCTTTTCCTCCCACTGTGCACTACTGTGAAGATCCCATCTTGGTATTCTTGATGAAAAATCTGAAATCAAGTTGATTAATGTTTTCCTTGCCAAGAGTGGCAGGAGATGGCCAGGGAAAACTGGTCTCGGTATTCTAGATATAGCCTAATGAGGAGCAAATAGCAGGGAACAATCGCTTCCTTTGATCTACTGGCCACGCTCCTGCTCATGCAGCTTAGGTTCCTGTTGACCATCTTTGCTGCCAGAGCCCACTGCTTACTGTCCACTGGGGGCCCTGGGATCTCTTCAGCAGAGCTGCTCACCAGCTAGCCATTCCCTAGTCAGCCTGTAAGGAGTTCTTCCTTCCCAGGTGCATACGAATATTTATTTCACATGAGGATATATATATAGCATCAAACATTTTATTTTATTTTATTTTATTTTATTTTATTTTATTTAGGAAGCCTAACAACTGTGGTGTTTAAAACAACAGAGAACACGAAAGAAATATTAACAAAATGGATATTGTTCCTTATTTGAAGATCAGTTGTTTCTAAGCACCTGGAATATCTACCATATAATTAGCTGTGCTTTCTTGGGCTAAACATAGAACTGTGAGTAGCACTGTAGTGATAGTTTTGAGTATGTCATATGATGTTTCTTTATTTGGAGTATTACCTTAATGAAACAAATAGCAAAAGTTATGTATTTATGAAAGACGTTAAGAAGCATACTTTAAAAATCAGAAAAATTAGAATATACTGTTTAACTTTTCATTGTTGGTACTGTTTATTATTTATTTATTATAAACTGCTCACAGGCCAGAAAAGTGCCTCAGCATTTTTTAGTATTTTGTATTAAATTATTAATATATTTTCTTTCAAGAAGCAATAGATTTCAAAAATACTGTACTTTGTGGAATTACAGATTTTTTTAATAGGCAGAAAGATGAAAGATCGAAGTACTTGTATCTCAATTTGTGACTAGAATGGAAACAAAATAATTGTATTGAGGCAGAAGACTTTGATAACTCTCTTTGTTGTTATTTAGGAGGGGAGACTCCTCTTTTTGTGCTTTTTTGTGCTTGTGCTAGATGAACAGTGCTTTGCCAGATTCTTGATAGCTATCTGGGCTTCGGTTTTTCAGTTTTGAGGTCAGCGCATTAACACATTTGCATTATAAAAAGAAATAAAACTTGTTGGGAATCCCAATATATATTTCATCTGGTTTAAAGCCTTAATCCTGGATTCTGAATGCTGTGTGGTTTTAAGAGTATTAGTACAGATTTATACAAAATGGCTTGATACTGCATGTGTAAGCACTTTCCACCAACATCAGAAAGTTAAATAAAAAAAAAAAGTAGATCAGTGTTAACAGAATCTAACTGCTGGAGACCTGGGAAGACCTGTTTACTGTCTGAAACAACCACGTTGCTTTTTTGCTATTGTTTCAGAGATAGCCTTCAATCAAGTATCTATTAAAATATTCTTTTAATAAACAGAATAAAGGAAGAGTGTGTCTCAAAATCTGTTGTGAAAGGTTTTTTTTGTTTTTTTTTCCCCTTAACTTTCTGTAGCAGTTGATGCACCTGAACACCAGCCGCTCTCTTTTGTCCTTAGAACCTACTTCTGCTACATGCCTGTTTCAGGGCAGATGGGAATAGTTGGCACAGCAACTGGCCAAAATTCAGATACTCCATTTTGTGTAATAAACCCTACATAATGATATTTCTATATTTGGTTTTGAACCAAATCATGCAGAAAGCAATTTTACTAAATTTCCCATGAACAGAAATTCTGAAGAAAAAAAAAGGCATTTTTCCCAATAGCTTCCACCAAGTAAAATAAACGCACTGGGGCCTGCAGCTCCTAAACAAAAATCACATTCCTGAGGGGATCAAGTGGCTAGGGAACAAGTTTGCTTAAAAGTCAGGACATCTTAGAATCTTAGGCCAAAGGACAATCTGCCCAGTGGGGCTCCCTATAATCACATACCATTGATCTCCAGCAGCTGCTGGAGTGGAATTAACATTCTTGTCAGGCTGACTGCTACTACTAGCCATGTAAAATTGTCACAACTGTCCATTTCAACATTTTCATGCCAAGAAACCTTGAAAACCTAAGAGTCTGGACTTGGTATAGAGCTCTCGACGTTGCTAGGCTCTTTCTGCCTATTTAGAGGTAGAGTTCAGCAACTGAGATCAGCATCTGAAAACCCTGCTACAACAAACTATCAAGGCGCCATGGATAATGAGTTTCACTCACAGGGAAAAAAACATCATATCTGTGATAGTTTTATTCAGGTGGGCAGCCAAGCTCCACCACAACCGCTGTTTCACTCTTCCTCCTCAAAGGAAAAGGGGGAGAAAATACAATGTAACAGGGGTCAAGGGTTGAGGTAAGTACAGGTAGATACTCAACAATTATTGGCATAGGCAAAACAGACTCAACATAGGGAGATTAATGTAATTTATTGCCTATTACTAACAAGCTAGAAGAGTGAGAAAGTAAAAGCAAATTCAAAACACCTTACCCACTCCATCCATCCTCTTCTGTGTCCTCCCGCCGCGCAGCACAGAGGAACAGAGAATGGGGGCTGCGACCAGCCCCTAAGGTTTCATCTCCACTGCTCCTTCACGGTCACTCTCTGCCCCTGCTCCACGTGGGGTCCCTCCCACAGGATGCCGTCCTTCCCAAACTGAGCCTGCGTGGGCTTCTCACAGGCAGCAGCTCTTCAAGAAATGCTCCCACATGGCTCCATACCATGGGGTCCATCCGTCAGGAGCAAACTGCTCCAGCACGGGACCCCACGGGCGGCAGCTCCCCCCAAACCCCCTGCACCTGCGTGGGCTCCTCTCCACGGGCTGCAGCTCCATCCCGGGGCCTGCCCCTGGGGGGGCTCTCCATGGGCCGCAGCCTCCTCCAGACCACATCCACCTGCTCCACCAGGGGCTCCTCCACGGGCTGCAGCGTGGAGATCTGCTCCGTGTGGGACCCGTGGGCTGCAGGGGGACAGCCTGCTCCACCAGGGGCCTCTCCACAGGCCACAGGGGAACTTCTGCTCCAGCGCCTGAAGCACCTCCTGCTGTCCTTCTTCACTGATCTTGGACTACAGGACTCTTTCTCTCATTTTCTCGCACCTCTCTCTCCCAGCTGCTGTTGTCCAGCATTTTTTTTTTTCTCTTTCTTAAATCTGTTCTCACAGAGGTGCAAACAATGTCACTCACTGGCTTGGCTCTGGCCAGTGGCTGGTTGCTTTTGAAGCTGGCTGGAGCTGGCTCTGATCTAACATCGAGTAGCTTCAGGACTCTTCTCACAGAGGCCACCCCTGCAGCCACTCTCTACCAAAACTATGCCACGTAAACCCAGTACAAACCTGAACCTCCCCTGCCACAGCTTCTTGTCATTCCCCTGGGTGCTGTCTCTGTTCACCACAGAGAAGAGATCAGCAGTTCCTCCTCCACTCCTCCTTGTGAGGAAGCTGTAGGACGCCATGAGATCTCTCCTCAGTCTTCTCTTCTCTGTGCTGAAGAAACCAAGTGACTTCAGTTGCTCCTCATATATCTTCACCTCCAGACCTTTCATGATCTTTGTTGCCCTCCTCTGGATGATAATAGTTTTATGTCCTTCTTATATTGTGACACCCAAAACTGCTCACAGTACTTGAGTTGAGGAAACATCAGCACTGAGTAGAGTGGGGCAATCCCTTCCCTTCACTGGACAGGATTGCCCTGTCCCAGGTGCAGAATCTAGCACTTGCTCTTGTTAAACTTCGTACAGTTGCTGATTGCTCTCAGTCTGTCAAGATCTCTCTGCAAGGGCCCTCTATCCTCAAGGGAGTCAACAGCTCCTCCTAATTCGGTGTCATCTGCAAACTTCCTTAATATGCATTTCAGTCTTCCATCCAGATCATTTATAAAAACATTGAAGAGAACTGACCCTAAAATGTAGCCCTGGGGAATCCCACTAGCAACTGGCCACCAGCCTGATGTAACCCCATTTACTATAGCCCTTTAAGCCCAATCCATCATCTAATTGTTTACCCTTCACATTTTGTACTTGTCTAGCTGTATGCTGGCATACAGCTAGCATGTATCCAGTTGAATATTTAAGAATATTCAAGAATAATTAAGAATATCAAGAATATTTATTCATTTCTTCACTCTTTGTTTAGCTTATGAAGCAGGCTAAAATTTAACAGAGGTGTGATCACACAATAAAAACACATGCAGGAGTTTTCACCGGTTCTTCTCCTCAGTACAAAACCTTGTTACCAGAAAGACAATGTAATTTTCAGATCTGAACTTTGATAACATGAAAAGGCTTTCATAGTTTCCTTAGGAACAAACTGTTAAGATCACTGTTATATATGTTATATATGCTACAGTTTCTGAAGCAAGAACTGCATGATCTTTTTATTGTTTTTTTCTCTGTGGACTGCATCATGTATAATGTCTTTATTTACAGTAACCTATTTTTCTATATGATTACTTCTTTAAAACATATGTTTCATTAATATTTTCATTAGCAGGTCCCAGATAATTTGTATCAGGAGTTCAGCTTTATTTTATGCATGGTGAAAAGATCAACATATAGATCATAAACAATGATATTATTCAATCTGAAGAAATATGGGATTTTAACTGCATTGTAGAGAAGAAGCTTAATATTTCCTGTCATCTGTTCTAAATATTTCATTCTATTGTTCTTCTGAAAGGTCAAGTCTGGAATGTCACATCTGCAAGGACACCCGTGACCTCTCTTGGCATACAAGGTCTTGCAAGAGGGAAGCAGGAAGACGGAAGAATGCCTCCATGAGTATCCAAAATAGATTATTAAGAACTTATCCCAACAGCTGAGTTCCCTAAGGCATCAGTGTTAGGTACACATATACACAGAATGTTTAGCATTTAAATATACCAGGAAATATTTCCAAATCAGTCTCCAATGACTCTTATAGTTTCTTTCCTTTGTTTTTTGTTAGTTTTTTGGATTTAACAATTTGGAGTTGGTAGCAAGGTTTTTATTTTTTGTTTTGGTTTGTTTTCTTCTGTTTCTTTAATTATTCATATCTTAACTTTTTAGAATTCCTCAGGAACAAACAAACAAACAAAAAAGATGATTTATCTGAATATTGGTAGCTCTGGGAACTTTCTATGATGAAAGAAACTGTATCTATTTTATACATATCCCATCTTTACAACCCCCTTGTTAATGAACACTAATTGCATTCTTTAACTCTGAAACTTTTTGGGAAAAAAAAAAAAAAGACGGGGATTGTTTTAGGGAATTCTGATATTTAGCTACTTCAATATTTTTTCTTGAGTAAGTTTCAAAACAAATACCCAACAAAATAGGAAAACTCTTCACCAGATGGAAGAAAAAAAAAAAGTTAAAATCGGAGCTTGGAAGCAACAGCCTATTCTTTTTTCATAGAATCATAGAATGTTCTCAGTTGGAAGGGACCTACAAGGGACCATCAAGTCCAACTCCTGGCTCCACACAGGACCACACAAAAATCAGATCATGTGTCTGAGAGCATTGTCCCAATGCTTCTTGAACTTCAGACTTGGTGCTCTGACCACTGCCCTGGGGAGCCTGTTCCAGAGCCCAACCACCCTCTGGGTGCAGAACCTTTCCCTAACACCCAGCCTGACCCTCCCCTGTCCCAGCTCCATGCCGTTCCCTCGGGTCCTGTCGCTGTCCCCAGAGAGCAGAGCTCAGCGCCTGCCCCTCCGCTCCCCTCGTGAGGGAGCTGCAGGCCGCCATGAGGCCTCCCCTCAGCCTGCTCTGCTCTGGGCTGAACAAACCAAGGGACCTCAGCCGCTCCTCATATGTTTTGATGCTTACTAATGTTTGCTGTACTTTAAGTCCCTCAGCTCCACCTTTTCTCTGCAAGTCCTGTTGCTGGTCAGACTGCATCTCTTCTCACGTATCATGGCCATTCAGTTCTCTGCAATGAAATTAAAACCCCATCTCTCTTCAGACTGATTAAATCTTGCAACATCTTTGAGGAAAGGGAGGTAGGTATAAACATTCTATTTTTCTTGACACACATAGGAGGCACAGACTAACAAAATGGAAAATACTCAAGCGGTTGCTAAATGTTAAGTCCTATTCACATTTAAAAAAAAAAAATGCATTTCTGTGCTTCGCTGCTTGGAGTTCTAAGGGATTTTATTAAGATAAATGATGAAGCCACTGTGAAGAGCCAGAGAAAAACACGAGTCTTCAGACTTCTGAGGCCAAAGCGAATCACTCTACATACATTTAAAAAGATGCAAGATGACAGTGAGATAAGCTGTATTTAAAGGGCCATATATTTTCTGTTAAAGAGTGAAGGAGTTTCTCACCACCTCAGGAAAAATGTGTTCACAATCACTTAGGCTGCAAATTAAGAAGGCCAGAATGATGTTTCAGGCAAAACTAAAGATCAGTTATGAAAGACCACATGGAAATAGAATTTTAAATGTTTTTTTCCCCTTCATGCTACTGCGAATCATGGACCTAAAACTGTGTTAATTCCAGCAGTCACAAAAGACACTCAGCTTCTGTTTCATAAAAGTCTTAAGTTAAAGAAAAAATGATGCTTCTGATGGCATGCCCTTCTTTGAAAAGGTGAAAGTACGAGCTAAAAGTCACCAGCATTTTGCCAGTGAGCTATGCAAGTTTCATATTGTGTGTGCTCCAACTTCCTTGCATGCTATGACTTGCTCTTGTGGGTGACAGATTCTGTTAGGGAGAAGGTATTTTGCTGCATTCTTTTTACACTGCAAACTTGCCTGGGAGAACATAATTTTAGAATATTTTTGTTGTTGTTCTTGATTTCTAAAATGACAATGTAAGTTCTGTAATTTTACCCATTCTAAGAAATTAGTACTGGAAGATAACACAAAAAAAGACTCATAGACTTTCTTGAAAGCTTAAACATATTTTGAACTTCATTAAAAATGACTGTGGCAGGACTTCGTGTTTTTCAGTCTATGAACTTCTTTATGCTTATTTTACCAATAAAACCCAAACCACTTGACCCCATGAAACTTACAGAAATTATGTTGAATAAATGTTTATTATTTCTCTTATCCTTAATTGCCTGTGCTTATTCACTGAAACACTGTTAATGTTATTCTTTGGAATAATGAGAGACATTGGACTCTTGTTACATGCCTTTATATCTTGGTAATGAAAACCTTGGTTCCTTTGTGAGATCCATGCTCCTGATGTCATTGGAATATGTAGGAGACAGTTGTTGCTGTCTACAAAAATTGAAAGTGCACATATTTCAGTAGCACTCTTTCTTGTTAAAGAAGAGAGAATTATTGTAGTGACACACCTTCATGCATATAGTACAGCTGAGATTATATGATGTGATGTAAGGCTTTGTTTCTGCCTTTATGTGTACTACAACCAGAAGCAGCTGGAGCAATAACTTTGTCACATTAAATCCTTACAGAAGCAAAGTTTGCTCTTGTTTAGCTGTCTAAAATTTCAGCTTAGAAGTAAAACTTTTCCTATAAGCTACTTTTTTTTTTTTCTCAGCATGATACTGATGCAATTCAAATAATATGTATCACATTTTTCTTTGAGATTACATGCTTTTAAATTTTCTTCACTCATAGATCTATGTCCAGAATGAGGCTAAAAAACTCTATGCTTTTTGATGTATATGGTCGTTCATTGCACCAACAAAATGAAACATGTAGAGTTGATTTAAATAACATTATTATAGTTTTCATTTAACTCTGGACATAACAAAGAGATCCATTATCTGTATCTCTGTCACAGAAAAATAGTCTCCCGCAGAGTATATATGTCTTGCTTGAATGTTTGCTAAGCTTCTGTTTCAAGATATTTTTCCACATAAGTGATTGTTGTGTTTGCCAAAGGGATGTAGAATAAATGAGGAAGGAGGTGGTATGTGGGTATGTGTGTAAATTGAAGTTCCTTACACTCACAGGAAAAACAAGACCTTCCTTTAAAGCAATGGGGGTCAAACTTTTTCTTAATACGGGTCACTATTAAAGGGAGAAGCTGCTACATGGGCAGTTCCTTTCCATTCAGGATTGCAAGGTCTACTTCTCTTCCTGTTTACTTTGATTAAACAGACCCCTGATAAATGCACCTATAGATAAATAAATATTGCAAGAGACTGTCTTATTTTTAGTGTCTTTTGCTAAAAAACAAAACAAACAACAACAAAAAACATTTGAGATCAGACAGTGAGAATCATGCACTAGCCAGCTATTCAAGAGCCCTCACCACACGGATTGCTTATAATCTTAGAAAACCTAATTTGTTTATTGACTTTTTGTAGTGCCACATGATATTTCAGCTGAAGATTTACTGCTATTTGGAATTAAGAAAGCCATAGCATGAAACTTGAAAACTGTCTTTCCAAATAATCTTAAATAAAATTCTTAATGGACACAATTGCACTAGCAAATAATTCAGTTCCCCTCATCACTATCAGATCTTGCTTCTTTATTAATTGTGTAAGTATTTGTTCAAACTTCTGTTTGAAGAGAAACAAATATGGTTGCCTTTGAAACACAACCAGTGGTTTTGGTAATAGCTTCTTTTGCAGATAGCTTCCTGTTGTGGTTTAACCCGGACACCACACAGCCGTTTGCTCACCCTCCCCCCTCCCTCTCTGGGATGGGGGAGAGAAACGGGAAAGTGAAGCCCGTGAGTTGAGATAAAGACAGTTTATTAAGACAGGAAAACAATAATAATAATAATAATTATAATATTGATAATAGTACTACTACTAATAATGTGTACGAAACAAGCGATGCACAATTGCAATTGCTCACCACCCGCTGACCGATGCCCAGCCTATTCCCGAGCAGCCGGCCCCCCCACCCCGGCCAGCCACCCCTATATATTGTTTAGCATGACGTCAGATGGTATGGAATACCCCTTTGGCCAGTTTGGGTCAGCTGTCCTGGGTCTGTCCCCTCCCAGCTCCTGCTGCACCCCCAGCCTGCCCGCTGGCAGGACAGAGCGAGAAGCTGAAAAGTCCTTGGCTTGGTGTGTGTAAGCACTGCTCTGCAACAATTAAAGCATCAGCATGTTATCAGCGCTCTTCTCATCCTAATCCAAAACATAGCACCCTACCAGCTACTAGAAAGAAAATTAACTCTATCCTAACTGAAACCAGAACACTTCCAAATATAAAAATAAAAATTAAAATTAAAATGAAGGAATAAGACAGCAGTAGGCTTGTGGGCTCTACACAGTTCTGTGACACTTTCTGAATTTGCTCTTGACCCTCAAGTACCTGAACATACCCTGATGCCAAGGCATGCAACACATTTCAAGCTCTAAGAATGTAGCTCTGATAGGCCACAATAATGACTTCACATCACATTTTCAACAAACAACAACAAACAAAAACAATCAAATCACAGATCAACAATCGTGTCTTTCATTCAAATGACCACCACATGATACAAAAGTTTAGTCCGTATGCAGCATGTTTGCTCTAGGCTAACCCTGAAGAACCACCCTACAAAATTTAATCTGGAGAAAGGTAAATTGATGGTATAAACACATTTAGCAGCACATATTTCTAGGGGTGCGTAGGTATTGGTGAAGTAGTAGGGAGAGTCCTCTTAGGATGAAAATTCAGTCCGTTGCTGTGTCAATGATAATGATGTAAAAATATTTACTAGCAAGTTTTGTAGATGACAGGCTTTGGTGCAATAATAAATGAAGACAAGGAGAGGTTATTTCTGCGCAATTGGAATAATCTGGGTGAATAGCCAAAGTGGGAACCATTCACTAAGACTGACTATAGTCTAGTGTGGTGAATCCCCCCCTCTCAGATTAATTAGTCTCCCACTCTGAACTGTTCTCTGGAGGATACTATCATACAATCTTCCCCTACTGACTACAGGGGACCCTAGGGAAATTAGCCTTTATAGACTAAAATTAGCCTTTGGAAATAAATTCCCTTTCCCTGATCTGACAAATATCTACATATCTCTAATGTGAATAATGCATATGCTTTTAGAACTTCTTGCAAAATATTGCTTGGAAAAGAAGGACTCGTGACTTCCATAGCGCACAAAATATACCTGATTTGGAATCTGTGAGAAGCATGGCTACTCTCTGGTCTAAGACATAATGGTAAGCCCTCTAAAAAGGAAAATCAACAGGATGTATAAGAGACAAGAAAAAATGTATTACAAGAAAATGCTGATCATTGATTATCCCTTAGTACATGTACCTGGAAGAAGCCTAGATTTGCATGTATTAGTGTTGCTTCTGTTTTTCCTAACTATCAGATAAGGAAAACTTGCTGTCTAACGTTACATAGTCACAACATGTATGAACTTTGTCACTATAAAACCTCTTTGTCAGAGAACCTGTCCTCTTAATGGACAAGCCCTCGCGAAGGCTGCCGAGTCCTGGCAGCTGCCTCGAGCGCCCTCGGTGCCGGAGGAAAAAATAAAATAAAATAAAATAAAATAAAAGCCCTGCCCGCCTCGATCCCCCACTCCGCTGCAGAACGCGTCTGCCCCGGAGCTGATCGCGTGGGCGACTGTCTACAAAATGGCGGCGAGACGCCACCTCTTGTCAGCCTCCCTCGTGCGGGCTGTCGGGCCCTGGCGGCTCCCTCATTATGCGGATAGTCTATGATTCTGTGCAAACACACAAAAATTCCTTGTGATTTAGTTGCTTATAAAAAAAATAATAACAATTTCAAGTATCCTTATTTTAAGATAAAATGTCTAACTATATTGTGAATAGTAAAACTGAGACATACTTTCTTCTAAAATAGAGATGACATATAGACGAATTTATTAAGAGGGAGGAGTAGTTTGTACGTAGTTTGTATTCCACATCATAACCCAAACCTAACATACGGATGGTGCCTTTGTGATCTCCAGACGTCTGTTTCTTTAGAAACTGTCCGCTGCAGATTACACAGTCATTTCTGAAATATTCATAGAAAGAACAGAATTCATTTACTGAGCTTTCTGAACATAAGTAATAACGCAAATTTATATTATTTAAACATAACTCCCAAAATAGAAGATCATGTCTGCAGATGGATACCAATACCATTCCAGAGAAAGACTGCCTGTGAGAGCCAATAGGTATGGTTTGGCTTTATAATCATCTTGCTTAGATTCTAAATTACCTCAACAGATTTTCTTTGATGAACAGCAAGCTTTAAAGTGAAGTACAATTTAGGCATCTCAGCTTAGTATTTTGACTTTTAAAAATGTTGTTCATAGATACTTGAGTAAAACTTTCTGATATGATGTGATATATGGAGTAATAATTCGTGTCAAGAAGATGGTTGATGTTAATGAAGAAGGGGGAGATGTGGGAGTGTGGCCATGGGGGTCGACAAGCCCCATGGTTGGTGACAACATCAGACTCTTAATGATGAGGCCATCAGGAATGTAAAGAGTTTAGAGGGAACAAAGAAGGGTGATTCAGGAGACGCCATGCCGTCTCGGGTTGCTTGTTCTCCCGCCGTGAAGGCATGGAAGTTGCTGGGGGGTTGCTGGTTGCCGGGCAAAGTTGTTCGACCAATGAAGAGTTAGTGGAAAAGGACTGCTGTGGGGCGAATGGTATAAGGGAGCCTGTCCTCAGTATGGGATGCAACACGATATGATGAAGTTCTGCCATCAATAAAGTAGTAGCAGTTACTGATCCTAAAAGAACCCTGGTGCCCGTGTGGTCGTTACGCCACAAATAGCACCTGAACAGGTACCTGAAAAAAATGAACAGGGACCTGAAGAAAACAAACAGGGACATGAACAACAGGAACAGGGACAGACTAACAGAACAGGGACCAGGACAGGAACAGGGACATTGATCGCCTAATGAAGATGGGTTCGGCCAAACTCTGCAAACAGCTCAAAGAAGCTGGTATAGAAAGTCGCTGGAGATAGGCGCACCGGAGCTGGAAGGAAGCTCAAGCTGAGAGAAGCAGACCCGCGCACACAACTGCCCCTCGCTGGCCGAAGGTAAGCAGTTGCGTGTTATGGGGAATCATACGTCCTTAGAAACAAAGACTGTCCTGGTAACCTTACAGTTTGTTCCCTTTATTAACAATCAGTTTATGATCCTGAAACATGGGACCAAACTGAGGTCAAGGTGTGGGACTCTGCTACTAAAAACGACAAGGTTGCGGTGGGATTGCTCGGCACCTGGCGAGCAATCTCTGAGGCCTTAAAGAGCCATGTGCGGCCACAAGCAGAAACGTGTGGTTTGCAAGATAGTGAGGCAGCTGCGGGCTCGTCCACCGATCCTTCTGCTACACCATCGCCCCCTAAGCCGCTACCGCCATCGCAGGCCTTTGCTGTTACGCCCCCTGGTGACCTGGGCGTTCCTTGTGATCCGGGCCCTATAGGCCCTGAAAAGGAGCCGGATCTGTTTCCCTTCGATCCGGGAGGAATAGGATACATAAGGCCCGAAGGCCGAGTTGCTTAACAGCTTGAAGCGAGACGTATTGTTCCCACGACTAGCCCTGGAATTGTGCGGTGTTTGTAATCAAGAAAATGAAGACTTGTTATATGATCTGAGAAAAATTAATGAAGTCATGGAGGATACGGGAGCACTTCAACCAGGATTACCAACTCCAACTATGCTCCCTCAGTCATGGACATTAATAGTAATAGACTTAAAGGATTGTTTGTTAAACACTTGCCAGAATTCGGAAAACTCTGCCATGTTTATGTTTCAGTTGATACCTTTTCTGATTGTACCTACGTATAGGCGTACTCGGGTTTCTTATGAATATATAAAAGCAATGTTCTATATATTTAGAAAGTTCGACAGTTATGTGTGCGTGTTGGTAGAGCATAGACTCCCCGCGCACCCAGCGCTGTTTACTTGCCTTTTATAAATATTACTAAATTCAGATTGAGTTGTATCTTCATTTATAACATATGACATCAATAACTAAGTCTTGATTGAAAGTTTCAAATGTCTAATGTTCGTCAAACATGTTAATAATTGCTTTTCCCCCTATAGATTTTCTGCCATTAAATCAAGATACATAATTTAGAGACTTTGTGTGGAAGTTGCAGATTTTATACCTGTATTGCTCTATTTGGTGTTAAATTGATCTAGTTATGCAGCCCACGATTTCACCAGCAATAAAAATGCATAGGAAAATGACAGCATCATTGCTGATGTCCACTTTAGAACTGGAGGTTTCATGCAGTTATCAACAAGGTCAGAATGGATTACAGGAAATACCTTATATGGAAGCCTTGTGGTTTTCTCCTGTATGTCTTTTTCTTCTTATAATTCTGACATAGGTAAACTGTTGTTATGCTTGATAATCAGATATACTTACAGACATCTCAGTTAAGACTTCCTTTTCTAACATGTTTTCATCCCATGTACCTAATAAAAAGCAGGACAAGGACTGTGCAGCATATGTATTGCTGGTTTGATAATGTTAGGATGGAGATAGCGAGATCAGGAGATGGAAAGAACTATACGAAAAGACAAATAAATGTAATTTCAGACTCATATTTGTGATTTTTTTTTTGTTATATATTCCCATGGAGACCCTTTGCTATCCATCTTAAAGTCTAATAATGTAAAGTTAAGTTCTTCTCATTAATAAGAACAGTTTGATGGCATTTATGAGCCCACACATTAAGACATCTTTGTTGATTTTTTTTTTCTCAGCTAGGCTTTGTGTCATTTAAAAAATGAAAAAGTGGATGTTGAAGAGGAAAAACAAAATGTGTGGATCAGAAAAGCAAAATGGCCATCCAGCATCATCTTCAGTGGATAAAACAGGTTCATTTAACTTGTGATCAGTGCAGTGTCTTAATGTACAATAAAAAAAAAAAATCAAATCCAACACAAATCACCTCTGTACAATTGTGCATGCGATTTCATAAAACAAGCCAGAGACACAGCATGAGGTTAAACATATCTAAATATTAGTCAATTATACACATAATTAAACACAGATTTGACTTCAATTATTCTTATTTTTTAAGACATACAGTACTCAAAAGTGATAATCAAATGTAGGGAAAACAGAAAAAAAAATAAATCAAATGCAGGTTTTTTTATTTCAAGACCTTAACCTTCAAAAACAACCATTTTGGAATTTTTGATTTAGGCTGTATCATTCAGTCTTTTTGTAACCTTGTCTATTTAAGGAGACTCATGGTCATAAAATAATCTAATCTAAATGAAACATTTCAGGAACAGTCTTCAATAAATCATGATGTTTGCTCTCTATAGCCTTTCTATGCTTCAAATGTTTATATAGTCTTCTCATTTTACTATTACTTTTTAAGAGGATTCTGGGATTCTGGGAATGTCAAGGCAAAAGAAATATTTATTTGACTTTTATGAGCTGATTGACTCATCTTAAGTAATTATTATTATTATTATTAATGTTTTAAGTAAATGCAGACATAGAAAATGAACAAAATGAGTGCATTGAGAATGTAAAGTATTTTGGAGAATACTGAGCCGCTATTAACCAAACTTCACCTTGCTTTCTAGTCACATATCTTAGTGCATTTCTACTTTGCAATGTGTTTTATTTTCAGTGTTTTTGTGCTGAAATACATGGCTGTTTTAAACCTGAAACTCCTATATTGCTTCATACATAAAGAGATATCTTTTTCTTTTTTTTTTTTTTCCCAGGTCTGGACTTCTGCTATTCATATCTGCGCACTAATGTCATCCGAATCTCCTTTCTACTTTTCTCTATGTATTTTCTGTATATGTCCCTATGTTCATTCATGTTTTGTCTGTCTTTTCAAAATTATGAAACAATAGTATCCCTTTAAAAATATCATAAAGGCCTGATTATAACAGCATAATTAAAAATAAAGACTTCATCCCAAGTTTAAGGGGTTTGATTTTAATGGGACTACATACTTCTTAAGTTGAGTGGTGCGGTACACCATATATTGTTGGACTGAAACTGATGAAGATATGAAGAAAGTAAAGGGCTACTTCTAAATCAAGGCAATCTCTATTTGACTGTATAAGTGAACCTAGCATCTGGCCATTCTAAGTCAAAGTCCTGAAAAGGTGGCTCAAAAATTTAAATTGTGCAATTTCAAAAATTCAAAAGAGCAATGTTGTGCTATAATCTACACATGTATTAGCTTATTTTTGAAATTTATGATTTAGTGTTTATGCAGAAGTAACATTTATCTGCACCATTTAGTAAGACAAAGAGGCTTGGACTCTAAATTCCAGTATTTGGCACAGTAGCAAACAATTTCACAACATGCAAAAGGAGTACACACAGAACATTGGTACAAGCTTTCCATGCTGTATCTACTTTACTCTTTCTGCAAAAAGTTCCAGAGAATGCTGCCTCTTCCATAAAGATTGCTGACACAGCAAAAAACGTGGGGTTTTCTGTAAATATAAAACTCAGACAATTAACTCATGTACAACACACACGTCATCATATTCATTTGCCATTTTCATGGTGGCTTGTCCTTTCTACATTTTATTATTCATTTATGATAGCTATTATATGCCTTTCAGAGTCTGTCTGGCTCTCCTGAGGAATATTTATGACTATTATAGGGCTCTTATGAGAAGACCCAACGATAGTTATTGCGGAAACTCTGTGAAATGCTACATTAGTGCAGAGATATGCTGGTAGTAAAATACCTGAACTTGTTTCAAAGTATCCCTTGATGGATATTAAGACAGGATTCTTCTGGTGAGTTTCTGTATCTCCTCTAACCCCATCACCTCACAGAAAAAAGTATTTCTGATTGGAAGTTTTATATTCAGTGATTGCAGCTGGTGCCTTTCTGATTGGAAGTTTTATATTCAGTGATTGTAGCTGGTGCCTGAAAGCAAGAGACTTTGGAAAAGCTTCCACTGAAAGAAACAAGAAAAAGATGATTTTTCAAGGTATTTTCTCCAGTAGTAGCATAGCAGAAATAATGGTAGGTAAAGATAAATGTGCTAAGGTTGCACCTTCTGACACTTGGGTACACCTTTATTATCCTTAACCCTTCTACCTCCTTCTATTTTAAAGGAGGAAGGGTGATGACTTGATGTGAATCTGAATACTGCAGTACTGCACCACCTTCTCTGAGAGATACACTCTGGAAGAGAAAGAAATTGGGTGGGTGGTGGTGGGAGGGAAGTTAATAGATTTTGCTGGCATTTATCAATGACTAATTTCATCCTTGCATCCATAACCATGAAGAAAAATGCTGAATCATATTTTGCTGATCCATGGCCATTAAAATCCTTTCTATGCTTCCCCTGTTTTGGCCTCTCTATGTAAAGAACAAGTATACATTTCAATTTAGAACCAGGAGATTTTCCAGCACACAAGTGGTTGTTATAGGAGCAAGTAAGTATTCCATGCTGCCAGGAAAGTCTGGGAAACATCTTGGGTGGAAGGTGAAAGAAGAGAATTTATCAGTCCAGAAAATTAAAGAAAAAAATAAAAAAGAAATATGAAAGCAAAGGCTTGATATGGGTACAAGATAAAGATAAAACAATTTGGTTCAAAATTTGATTTACATTATATGGAACATAAATGTCTCTGATGGGTTCATGTCCTATGAATGCAAGAAATAGATTCCATTATACCCAGAGAAGTTGTGGATGCCCCGTCCCTGGGATTGTTGAAGACCAGGCTGGATAAGGCTTTCAGCAACCTGGTCTAGTGGAATGTGTCCCTGCTCATCCCTTGGGGGGGGGGGGGGGGGGGGGGGGGGATGGGAATTATATGATCTTTAAGGTCCCTTCCATTCTAACCCAAACCATTCTGTGATATGATTATCACAGTTGATATGATTATCATCTTATGTGATTATCACAGCTGCTTAATATAATTGTTCCAATTGTACAGGTTACACAGTATCCTTATTAACTTTTTGGAACACAGTGTTTCAAACAATTTTTTTCTCAGTCTCAAAAATTTGTTGCAAAAGTTGCTCAAAAAGTTGCTGAAAAAAAATTATGTATTTATATTGTCTGGGCTATATAGGCAGTTTAAAAGAAAACTTTTATAAGAAAATAGCAGTTAAAAGAAAGCCAATGTCTTGGAATGCAATGTACTGCCATTTTGGACCACTCCAGCATTTATCTTGTGTAGGAAATCTTGTGGCTATTTGAGAGAAAGTACAGAAAGAGATTTGCAGTGACTAATCTGATAACAGGGAAGCTAGTCTCCACAGGTATCTTCCTTAATTAAAGGAGAGGAGCAGATTCACAAAGAATTTGTTTCAGAACAAGGGGCTCTTAATCATCACTGAAGGTGTCTTCCTCCACTGAAGATGCCTAAGAAGATTCTTCTTCACAGGTAAAAGTCAGTCTTTTTGACTAACCTTTCAAAGGCTTATCACACTTCATTACAAGATGATCCTCTAAAATATTTCCTGGCATGGAGTGTGTATCAGTGTTTAGGGCCTAGATTTCCATTTCTTTTTTCTTTGTGGCATATTTTCTCCTCCCTCACAGTTACAGGCCAACACTTTTATACAAATTATTAGAAAAAATGTTCTTGTCAGACCAGGATGAGTGTCACACCACAGGAATAAAATATTATCCCCACTTTTGTGTACTCTGACCATAAGCTGCCTGGAATAGGAATTGTTTTTTACTTCTGATCCTTAGGCAAAACCCAGCATACATATTTAGACAACATCAAAGAAAAAAAAAAAAACAAAAAAGCAAAACCAACCAACCAACCAAACAATAAAACCCAAACACAAAGTGACTTAGTAAATTAATTGAAGTCAATAATTTCAGTTTACTCTAGCTGAGGATCTGGCCCTGAGTATTTATTAAGTGTGGGATTAAGTGTAAATAAATCATATTGCACTGTTGGAGTGTATGGTAATTGGGTTATTTTGTTTTCTGAATTCCCTGGCTTTTGCTCTTCTGGTTTACTTTAATTAACAAACAGCATGAAGCTTCTCAAACCTGTCCTTGATGTTCATTCAGCAAGAGGGAGAGCAAATGCCAAACTTTAACCTATAATTCATCACAAATAGTGAAATACCTTATAGGAGGTAGCAGAAAATATATTCACTCACATTTAAACTAAGTGTTTCAAATAATGATTTAATCGAAAATTAATAAGCCAG
Organism: Anser anser; assembly: GCF_964211835.1. Lineage (NCBI taxonomy): Eukaryota > Metazoa > Chordata > Aves > Anseriformes > Anatidae > Anser > Anser anser. The sequence goes on along the minus strand of NC_139720.1, from coordinate 177,238,153 downwards.
TTATTGCAGGTTAATTAAATGCCACTTGATGATTAAAAACATATTATTTATTCAGATTAACAACTATTAGGCAGTAGTGTAGCCCCACACCCTGCTGTGACTTACGGCTTTATTATTGCTTTAAAAGACTCTGTCACTGTTGCATTTTTTTGTTGTTGTTTTGTTTTGTGTTTGCTATGTTCCTTTTTGCAACACCTTGAAAATATTATGAGAAAGTAACCCAAAATTCTTAGCATATGACTGCTTTCCCCTAACGTAGACTATCTGTGTACTTTTGGTAGCAGTGTTTCTAAAAGTTCAGCTATAACAATGGGAAGGAAAACACCACTGAAACATTTCAAGTGCTATACATGTCCATACATATATAAAACAATGGGAACATTTGCGAAAGGTGTATAAAAAGTAGCATAAGTGAAAGTAGTCAAATATTGAGTCTGTAAGCTTCCAAAGAATTTCTCTGAAATACCCTATGGGCCATACCCAACTAATATTCAGAAGAGCTGTACACCCATATACGACACCTACATTTGGACGTAATATGTGAATACTGCCTTGTGGTAGTCAGGAGTGGATGCTGGAAAAATTAGCAGCACCAATTTTTTTTTGTCATTTACATTACAATCTTTATCCATATTTTCTTTTATGAAAGTCTTTTTAATGGTCCTTTAATTCTTATGTTGTGCTATGCTGATACGTTATTTAGAATTCCTTGTAGATGAAGGATTACCGTAATAGAACAAACTTTTCATCCATACTAATGCACAGTATGAGCAGCATCTTTTCCTGTCTTAAATCCAAAACTACATTAAATCAAAGCAACTGTACAAATCAGTTTTGCATGCACGGCAGGACAGCAGGGTTTTCCCACCTTCAGTTTGGACAAGAAACTGCAGCCTGGCAAGTAGCCTATTACAATTATGTCAGTCTGGAAATATTGCACAGCTTTCATGACGTGAGGGAAGTGGCAGAGTCGCATATACCGTTTTTTTGCTACTTTTGATTAAGTGATTTTCATCTTCCTCAATGAATTGTCACTGCACTGGAAGACTTTACTGTACAAACCATGGGCACTGAGTTTCCTCCTGCGATTTCACAACACCTCTGAGTGCAGTAATGACACCTCTTTTTGCCTGTAGTAAAACTTTTCCTCCCATCTTTTCTTAGAAATCACTTATCAGAAATTCCAACAATTCATTTCAACAACAATTTCAACAACAAAAAATGCTTTCTGGAGCCCAATATGATATTAGGAATTTAGAATTTGGAAAAATAACTTTATTACCTTTACAAAATTATAGGATGTTATAAACTTTAATGTTTTAAGGGTAGCTTAACCTAGATCTAGAATTTCCATGCATCAGCCCGTAAGTGAGCTTGAAAAATACTGGGCTGCCTCTCCCTGACTACAAACCTAGCTGTCTTAATACAGAATTCACTATATCCTCTTCTGACACGGAACCCACTTGCTTAGGCCAGCTTTGTTTAAAAGATAACCAAGGGAGGAACCAATCAAAAGATGATTTTTTTACTGTGTTTTACATCAAAGACCTTTTCTCAAATTAAGGCAGTCAAAAATATTCTATATGCTAGTTTACAACTATTGCAGAAAGTCAACTGTCTAAAGCGTAAAACACAGTTTATTTTCAGTACTGTGAATTGCATTGCCATTCCCATTCTATAAAATAAACTTATAAATTTGTAAAAACAAAGGCAGTAGAAATGGTGTCACATTGACTGGAAAACACTTTATTCCAGCATACACAGCTGTTATGGCTTCTGAGAGGGCAAGGACACAGAGAACCAGGTCTCCTTCCAATCTTCTTCTCTAAAGTTAAGAGTGGTTTAATGACCACCATTCTTCTGGATCCATAAGGTTTATAAACTGTCCTCTAACAATATAGTAGTTGAGTTAAACGTTATTTTACAGAAACAAAATCTTCCCAATCTATCTAAGGCTTTAAGAGAAAGACAAACATACAAGCAAAAGGGTCTTGAGAAAAGAATCAGCTACACTAGCTTATATTCTTCAAATTCACTGACTCTTAGGCTTGAAGAGAAGACAGTTAATACCTTTGTTTTCACAGAAGTTGAGTGTATAAGTGCTTTCTCCAGCAGTCAAGAAGGTCAGGCTTTCCTAAATGCAATAAGCAACAGAAAAAGTGTGAGCTACCATGCTGAACAAGAAGGAGGACCTTTTCTTGATGAAAAAGTCAGCAAGAAGAGAGGAGAATGTAATGTCATTTATTTTACTTTTCCTTCAGATGCCTCTAGCAGGCAGCTTCAGCAACTTCTCTGATCTCTGCAGTATTCATGAAAATGATATAAGACTGTGTGAGGATACAAATGGTATTTGTCAATAGGTGTCAGGATCTTCATACTGTTTGAGTTAAGCATCTGAAGATATTTTATAGGAAGGGTATTTAAACATTTAAGGATTTTCATTTGTATATAGAAATAACTGGATAGTTTATGGAGTCATTTTGTGTAACTCTATGTGCCATATATCTATTGAGGATCTGACTGGTCACTGGTTCTATATCCAGGTGGAGGCCATTGACAAGCGATGTCCCTCAGGGGTCTGTCTTAGGACCAGTGCTTTTCAATATCTTCATCAATGACATAGATGATGAGATTGAGTGCATGCTCAGCAAGTTTGCAGATGACAGCAAACAAAACTTGGGGGTTCTGGTAGACAAAAGTCTTGACAAGAGCTAGTAGTGTGCACTTGCAGCCCAGAAGGCCAGCTGCATCCTGGGCTGTGTCAGAAGAGGTGTGACCAGCAGGTCAAGGGGGGTGATTGTCCCCCTCTACTCTGCCCTCATGAGGCCCTGCGTGGAGTGCTGCGTCCAGGTTTGAAGCCCCCAGCACAAGAAAGATGTCGACCTGTTAGAGCGAGTCCAGAGGAGAACTACAAAGATGATCAAGAGGGCTGGAACATCTCTCCTATGAAGAAAGGTTGAGAGAGCTGGGCATGTTTAGCATGGAGAAGAGAAGGCTCCAGGGAGACCGCACTGTGACCTTTCCCATACTTAAAGGGGTCTTATAAAATAGACGGCGAGGGTCTCTTTACTTGGGTAGATAATGATAGGACAAAGGGGAATGTTTTTAAACTAAATGAGGATAGATTTAGACTAGGTATTACGCAGAAAATTTTCACTGTAAGGGCAGTGAGGCACTGGAACAGGTTGCGAAGAGAAGTTGTGGATGCGCCATCCCTGGAGGTGTTCAAGGCCAGGCTGGATGGGGCCTTGGCCAACATGATTTTGTGGGTGGCATCCCAGCCTATGGCAGGGGGGTTGGAGTTGGATGATCTTGAAGGTTCCTTTCAACCTGAGCCATTCTATGATTCTATGATATGACTTTCAGAATTGTCTTCAACTTTCCAAGACACACTGCAAATTATAAATTGCAATCATGTTTCCAGCAGCTTGGTATACCTCAGAGCATCCTCTGCAAACCTCAGCTTGTCCTAAGACTACCGCAGCAGACATTAAAATGATGGAGCAATTAGTACACAGATAACTTATAAAATGCATTGTGTCAATTTTATTAAAATTTCAGTGGATAAGGATGGAGGTGGTAGTGGTGGAAGTAGAGGATAGAGTTTTTCAAATAACTGAGAATAGATTATCATACATTTCTTTCATACCACTTTGGATTCATACCATTAATGATTCAAATCAATACTATTTCAAAGATGTGAGATGGTATAAAGATAAAAATAGCTTTCAAGCTTAAAGAAGCACACATTAAAATACACTGAGACAGCTATACCTTTTAGTGCTATTTAGTTCCGACAAAATAATTGAACTTTACAGATATTATTCACTTTTCTCTATTTATGTTGCCTTACCATTTTGCCTTTCTCTTAGTAGAAACGAAAATAATTAATCAATGTCACTTCTATTTTAATCATTCCTATTTTCTTGTTTTCATGTACTTAAAAGAGATTCCAGTATATTAGTTTCCAATACTTAAGCAAAATACTGAAATACAGAGGAAACAACTCATGTGGTTTTAGAATTAGTATTTGTTAGTAGTATGGCTGTGTTACTGACAGCTGATAAACAAAGAAGCAACTTTACAGATGTCTGCAATTTCAAAAGTACCCCATTACACTTGTCCTTTTGCCTTCCTTTTGTTCTTTGAAACTTTTTCTACAGCTTTCTCTCAAATTTTGTTAAATCATGCTACCACATAGCAAACCAACATGATTTTCTTTAATTTTAATTTTTATTTTTTTAGGAGTCCTGTAACTCTTTTAAATTGATACTGTTTTAAAAATAGTGAAATGAAAAGAAGAAGGGGGAAACTGAGAGAGAACTCTGAGATACAGAACTAAAGAATTCTGGTCTCTAATAGATATGTGACCCTTAGTTATTAATGAATTTCCTCGGGGTGTTTTGTGACCACACTAGATACTATAAGTAGTGAAGCATCAGCTCTTGCTTCATATCAGCCAGCTTGCTGCTTCACCCTTTCTTCCTTCGGTGTTTTTCTTATTGAAAGAAACAACTTGCACCATGCTACATAACAGGAAGAGGGCTACATCAGCACATCTCTTGGGGAAGACAAGTCTCACAATATGGAAAAAAACAGAACCATGGTAAAATGTTGCAACTTTTTGCTTATTTGCTTCCTTCCCAACATGGAACCACTTAAAAAACACCTGTCTTCCTTCTGACATCCCATCCTCTCCAGTAAGAAGTATATCATAGGTGATAAATCCATGTGCCATGTTGGGCAAATGAAGGAGTCAGGAATTGGAATCATTGCTGCAGGGCTGCACATGTGTGAAATGTAGCCTCCTCTGTTTCGCTAAGTGAGATCGGAGACTTCATTATGCTATAGCTACACCTGAAATACTCTGATTAGTGAACCAGAGAGATCAGAGGCAAATGGTCAGGGGCTGAGCATTGCATCTCATCTCATCACAGAAATACTGAGAAGGACAAAATATCCAAAAATACAAGGAGGATAATGTACAGGGTATAAGCAGGTATGGGGATCTGCAGGAGTCAGGAATGTCAGGGAATCTCTAACCTCAGGGTCAGAAGGAAGTCACGATCCTGGAGGTAGGTCTGGTTTGCTTTCTTAGAAGAGAGAAACATAGAAACAGTGTGGGGATGTAGACGAGGAGGTATGAGAAACATTTAGCTTCAGTTTGGGGAAAATGTAAAGGGTGGATAATGGCTTTAGTCCACGTGGAAATGTTGTGTGCAGGAACGACAGAACTGCCATTAAAATGTATAGTTGCCTTTCATTTCTCTGTAACCCTCATCCTACAGAGACTTTTTGCAGAGACTGCTGAAACTATGCAAGAAGTTAAGAAAATCCTGAGAGGCAAATTCGTGAATGCTTCAGTCACAGTCTTCCCTTCTTATAGCAGCCTATTTTTGTAAAACTTTAGGACAAATCAAGATATTTGTGAAATGCAATTGAAATTCACCAATAGGCTGAAGCACTGGTGTGGCTGGGCTTGGAATACAGGCTTTCCCAGAGCCACATGCTGTGATCTCTTGCCTTGTGTGCTAAGAAACCAAGATAAAAGAGAAAGAATGAACTCCTGCATGACAGATTAAATGCCTTTTTCTTTTTCTTTCTCTCTCTCTTTTTTTTTTTTATGTACAACAGTAAGAAATGCTATGAGAGGCAACTACAAAAAAAATATTTTTAAAATCTGAAAAAAAAAAATGAAAAAGATTTCAATTTGCAATAAAAAGCAGCTTTTCTCTTGCAAATGTCTTCCTCAAAAGAAGTTATTGAAAAAGTATTTATTGGAAGACACATTCTTCAGGGGGAATCTCACCATTCAAGACATTTCTGTCAGCTCTAATGAAAGTGTTTCTATTAATTGACAAAATTTTGTGTAATCAATTTTTATTTAGATTTTTGTTTAGTTATTTTTGTTGGGCTACTTGAGTAGCATTTTTTTGAACTGATTAATTAAGGAGGCTTAGAGTTTCCACTATGAATACTAGAACTGCATCAGTGTTAAATTCTATTTTATATATATATATATATAAATATATAAGGTTTTAAAATTGTTCCTGTCCTCCTATAATCATTAAGCTAGATTGATATATAGATAGGTCCAACAGACCTATCTATCAGGAGTACAGTTCACAGGGAGGCTGCACAACCAAACGCAAACATCTACAGGAAGTGTCAATTAAAAAAAATTGTTCAAAATACATTGATACCAAAATAAACAAATGCTATTATCAGCAAAATACATTGATCCAGAGGAATTGATATGTTGCATACATAGGCAAGAATGTATTTTTGTATGTGTGTATGGAAAATACTGTGACCAGTCTGATGTCTTCCACTACAAATCCTCTCTTGATTCACTTCTACCATTTTCCTACACACATTTGTTCTTGAGCTTACCTGAATCTCATGTCTGCAGCCTTGGCTGCTGTTCTGCTCCTTCAGACTTTTTTTTTTTTTTTTTTCTCCTGGCTCTAATTTTCTCTTTGCATACATTTTTGCACAACTCTCTGCACTTTCTCTCTCCCTGTGGCTCACCTTTATCTCTCTAAATCTCCTCTTTCTTCTACTTCAGTAGCACATTGTGGTGACCTCCTCTCACCTTAGCAGCACTTGGCCATACTCATCTTCCTTGCAGTAACATTTCCACCACAGAAGAGCAGTTACAATAACACCAAACTATTATTGTATATTTCAATGAACTCTCCTTTCATGAAGAAAAAAAGTCAGTGTACCAAAAATATCATGCTTCAATGCTTTCCAGATGAAACATTTTCATCTTTTAAAGCATTCTTTAAAGATTCCCTTTGATTTCATTTCAGACTTACAAGCTCAAAATAAATTAAAATTCTAAATGAAATATTTTAAGATAACAATAATGTTCAATTTATTACTTTTTAGTATGTTTTTAGATAGCAACAAGTAATAGTTATAGTATAAAAGCAAAAGTCTACTTCCCATTTTTTCATCATAATGGACAGAAACCTGAACACTCCTATGATGGATTTATGAGGAGAAGAAAGGATGAAAAAAAGGGGTCATTAACTGCTTAACTGCTGTTCCAGCAGTCTGTTTTCCATTCTTTTTATATGGCCCAGAAAAGCATGACTTGTTAGCACAGCTCCTACCATACTTTTGGTAATTTCAGCTGCCAGATTCCAGACTTAATTTGATAGAAATTATCTGTGCTGCTGTACTATAAACATCAATAGTTCTAGTGTTATTGCAATGTCTAGGAAAGTAATATAAATAAATAAATAAATAAATAAAAACAAAAACAAAAAACAGCTGTCTGCTGGAAGGTTACTTAATCCAGCAGTGCCCTTAACTTACATAGGAAAAGGGATAAGGAGCAGAAAACAAGGATGCTCCCCTGACAGTCAGTCACTGGAAGAATATAATTTGCCTCCCTGTATTGTACAAGTATTGAGATCTTCATGTCAAAACTAAGGCTATACTTTCCAGATTCTTTTGATTTGAGGTCTAATTTATGTTTTGTTTTGTTTTGTTTTTCCATGTATATATATATATGGCCAAGTTTGTTGTTCGGTTTCACAGTATCTGTTAGTCGTCACAAAATCCTTTGCTTTGGCCTTGACAATTGCTCTGTGTACAAGTCTTTCCTTACTTGTACCCAAAATGCTATTTCAAAGATCACTTTTGTGGCCTGTTCCTATGACCATGAAATCATGTTCTTTAATGGACTTTCTCTTATCAAATTTAAATTGTTTTAAAAGTTAAACTTCATCTTCAAGGTTTTCTACATATTACTTTCATCCTAGATTTTTAGGTACTTTAAAATTTTTCCCATGTTACTCCCATACTTGGAAGATTTTCTTCTTAACATCTATAAAACTTTATCTTCCCCCTTGCAGTTTTTCCTTCTAGTTATTCTTGTTCATGATCCCCTTGGTGAATTTTACAATAGCCAAACAAGTCTGAACGGTGTTCCAGTATGATGACTAACACTGTAATGGTGCGCCTGTATTTCACTTTTATCTGTTTCATTTTAGTGTCCCTTTGTCTTAGCTTTTGGTTTTAAGCTTCCAGGGAAACAATCTATTCCATCTGAACAGTATCTAGGAACAAAAACTCCTGACAAGGGCTCCCAATTTGACCTATGATACAAAATAAAACTAAGAATGATAGCAAAACAACAGCTTTAAGTCAGAATGAATGAATCTGAGCAAGAGAGAGAATATACAGGGTATCTACTATTACTTTTTTTTTTTTTAAATAGTATCTCATGTAACATATGACATATATGACATATTGTGTTGGGCTAAAGACATCTTTCTGGGCTCCATAATATAAATACAAAAAGGATGTTAAGAAACTTGAAAACACCCAGAGGAGGGCAACAAAGCTCCTAAAAGTCTGGAAGGCATGTCCTACGAGGAGAGGCTGAGAACACTTGGGTGGTCTAGTCTGGAGAAGAGAAGGATAAGAGGTGACCTCATTGTTCTCTACAACCTCCTGAGGATGGGAGATGAAGAAAGAGATGTTGGCCTCTTCTTGGTAACCAATGACAGGACAAGCAGGAACAGAACAAATGTGCACCAGAGGGGGTTCAGACTGAACATTAGGAAAAATTTCTCTACTGTGAAGATAGTCAAACACTGGAACAGGCTTCCTTGAGAGGTGGTTGATGCCCCTGCCTGTCAGTTTTCAAGAGGCATTTGGATAATGCCCTCATTAATATCCTTAAACTTTTGGTTAGCCCTGAAGAGGTCAGGCAGTTGGACTAGATAATCTTTGTAGGTCCCTTCCAACTGGATTGTCTGGGGGATGAGAGGTTGGAGAGCAACACTGCAGAAAGGGATCTGGGGCTTCCGGTTGACAGCAAGTTGAACATAAACCAACAGTATGCCCTGGCAGCCAAAAAGGACAACCATAATCTGGGGTGCATCAAACACAGCATAGCTAGACAGTTCACAGAAGTGGTTGTGCTGCTCTACTTTGTTCTGGTGTGGCCTCACCTTGAGTACCGTGTGCAGTTTTGAGCACCACAGTATAAAAGAAGGACATAAACTATTAGAGAGTGTCCAAACAAGGGCTACAAAGATGGTGAAGTATCTAGAAGGCAAGATGTATGAGGAAGGTCTGAAGTCCCTTGTTTTTTCAGCCCATAGCAGAGGAGACTGAGGGGAGGCCTCATGGCGGCCTGTAGCTTCCTCAAGAGGGGAACGGAGAGGCAGGTGCTGAGCTCTGCTCTCTGGGGACTGCGACAGGACCAGAGGGAAAGGCACTGAACTGTGACAGGGGACATTTAGGCTGGGTGTTAGGAAAAGGCTCTTCACTGAGAGGGTGGTTGTGCACTAGAACAAGCTCCCCAGGGCAGTGGTCATGGCACTGAGCCCATTGGAGTTCAAAAAGCATTTGGACAAGGCTCTCAGACATATGGTTTAATTTTTGAGTGGTCCTGTGTGGAGGTAGGAGTTGGACTGCATGATCCTTGTGGGTTCCTTCCATCTCAGGATATTCTATGATTCTATTCTATTCTATTCTATTCTATTCTATTCTATTCTATTCTATTCTATTCTATTCTATTCTATTCTATTCTATTCTATTCTATTCTATTCTATTCTATTCTAATCAAACATCTGTAAAACATCTTTGACCTAAAGCACTGTTGGGCTTTTGTTTAAGTTTCTTTCTATGCAATGATGAAGTTTTCATCACATCCAACCATTCTACCACTGTGGTTCAAATAACTGACCAGCTGTCTTATTCCAAACAACCTTGATGTATTTCTTTGTCTTCTGTTAGATTCTCAGAAACTTTTCCTCAAATTCTTCTTGAAGGAGCAGGGTATAAGATATTGTAAGGGCTCCATATAAGTACAGCTGAAACATCAGAAAAGTAATAATAGCATTGGGTATTGGTAACTCCTATCAATGGCAGAGGAAGACAATACCCCTAAGCAATAAAAAAGCAGAAATAAAGAATCCCTTTACTTATACATAACTGCTAAATATTACTAAGGAAAAACAGTTGCAAGAAGACCTTGTTTCTATATATCTATACCAGCCTGCACTAACAGGAAGACACTCCTTTTTATAGATGTCTACCTATTTTTTTCCCCTTCCTTTCAGTATTTATTAGGTCTTGATTACAGAATCACAGAATCACAGAATGGCTGAGATTGGAAGGGACCACTGAAGATCGTCTAGTCCAGCCCCCGGCCGAGCAGGATCACCTAGAGCACATTGTGCAGGATGGCATCCAGGTGGGTTTTGAATATCTCCAGAGAAAGATACTCCACAACCTCTCTGGGCAACCTGTTCCAGTGCTCTCTCACCGTCACAGTGCCCCTTCATATTCAGCAGGAACTTCCTGTGCTTCAGTTTGAGCCTGTTGCCTCTCGTCCTCTCACTGAGCACAACTGAAAAGAGACCGGCTCCATCTTCTTGACACCCTCCCGTAAAATATTTATACACATTGATGAGGTCTCCCCTCGGTCTTCTCTTTTCCAGGCTAAACAGGCCCAGTTCTCTCAGCTTGTCCTTGTACAACAGGTGCTCCTGTTCTCTAGTCATCTTCGTAGCCCTCCACTCAACTCGCTCCAGCAATTCTATGTCCCTCTTGTACTGGGGAGCCCAGAACTGGACACAATACTCGAGGTGTGGCCTCACCAGGGCTGAGTAGATGGGGAGGATCACTTCCCTTGACCTGCTGGCAACACTCTTCCAAATGCACTCCAGGATACCATTGGCCTTTTTGGCCACAAGGGCACATTGCTGACTCATGGTCAGCCTGCTGTCAACCAGGGCACTCAGGTCCCTCTCTGCAGAGCTGCACTCCAGAAGGACACCCACCAGCCCGTACTGGTGCTTGGGGTTATTCTTCCCTAGGTACAGAACCCTACACTTGTCCTTGTTGAACTCCACGAGGTTTCTCTTGGCCCAACCCTCCAATTTTTTCCAGTCTCTGAATGGCAGCACAGCCCTCTGGGGTATCACCACTCCTCTGAGCTTGTTTATGAGGGTGTTATGGGAGACAATGTCAAAAGCCTTGCTAAAGTCAAGGTAGATCACATCCACCGCTCTCCCGTCATCTACCCAGCCTGTCATCTCATCACAGAAGGATATCAGATTGGTTAAGCATGATTTCCCCTTAGTGAATCTATGCTGACTACTCCTGATCACCTTCTTTTCCTCCACATGCTTGGAGATGACCTCCAGGATAAGCTGCTCCATCATCTTTCCAGGGATGGAGGAGAGGCTGACTGGCCTGTAGTTGCCTGGGTCCTCCTTCTTGCCCTTTTTGAAGACTGGCATGATATTGGTTCTCTTCCAGTCCTCAGGCACTTCTCCTGTTCTCCAAGACCTTTCAAAGATGATGGACAGTGGCCTAGCAATGACATCAGCCAACTCCCTCGACACCCGTGGGTGCATTCCTTTGGGGCCCATGGATTTGTGGATGTCAAGTTCACTTAGATGATCTCTGACCAGATCCTCTTCAACCAAGGTAAAGTCCTCCTTTCTGTGGACTTCCTCTCTTTCTGAGAAACAAAATTGTGTTTTTGCAGTAGGATGTGTTTTTTTGCAGTGGAATATTCCACTAACCTTGCATATTCAAAAGTGATTGTGCAGGCATAACAGTGGCATAACAGTGGGGAATAAGTTAAGCAGATAAGGGGAAGGTCCCGCTGTCCCAAAATAAGGAGGATAGCTAAGAAAAGCAGGACGAGCAGTGTGAAATTAGTAAAAATGAAAAATCACAGGCCCTCTAATCACGAGAGAAGAAGGGGGAAAAAAAGGAAAAGGAAAAATTAAGGGTTGGTCAAATAAAATTGTACATACATGGTATAGTAATAAGAGTCGAGTAGGTTGTGAACCTGTAGTACTCAGCTGATGAGGAAACAGGGGAGTAATCAAGCATCGGGTAACAGGGAATATAAGGTCATGATATACTTTTGCTGGGTGCTTTTGCTTGCAGGATGCCCACCATTGCAATCGTGAATAAAATAGCTTCACAGAAGACCCTTTCTGAGAAAATTATTGAGGTATTTCTCACATCTTGTCTCCAGTGTCTGAGATTTCTGGGGGCTGACCTTAGCAGTAAAGACTGAAGCAAAAATGGTATTCAACAACTCTGTCTTCTCCATATTCTTTGTCACTAGGGCACCTGCCCCATTCAGCAGCGGGCCTACATTTTCCCCAGTCATCCTTTTTCTACTGATGTATTTGAAAAAGACCTTCTTATTGTCGTTGACATCCCTTGCCTGGTTTAATTCCAAAATGGGCCTTAGCCTTCCTTGTTGCATCCCTGCATACTCTGACAGTTTTCCTATATTCCTCCCAAGTGGTCTGTCCCTTTTTCCACATGCTGTAAACTTCCTTCTTCTGTTTGAGCTTTGCTAGGGGCTCCCTGCTCATCCATGCAGGTCTCCTGCCGCATTTGCTTGCCTTCTTACTCACAGGGGTGCACCAATCTTGAGTTTGGAGGAAGTGATGCTTGAATACTGACCAGCAGTCTTGGACCCCCCTTCCTTCTAGGGCCCTAACCCATGGGATTCTTCCAAGTAGATCCCTGAAGAAGCCAAAATTTGCTTTCCTGAAGCCCAGGGTTGCAATCCTACTTTTTGCCCTGCTTCCTCCTTGAAAGATCCTGAATCCACATCATGGTCACTGCAGCCAAGGCTGTCCCCGACCCTCACATCTCCAACTAGTCCCTCGACATTTGTTAATATAAAGTCCAGCATCACATCTCTCTTTGTTGGCTTCTCCACCACCTGAGTCAACAAGTTGTCACCAATGCACTGCAGGAATCTCCTGGTCTGTTTGTGCCTAGCTGTGTAGTTTTCCCAGCAGATATGAGGGTGCTTGAAGTCCCCCATGAGAACCAGGGCTTGTGACTGAGAGGTTACTTTCAGCTATCTGAAGAAAGCTTCTTCTACCTCCTCTTCCTGATCAGGTGGCCTATAGCAAACACCCAGAACAGTATCAGCCATGGTAGCCTGCCCTTTAATCCTTACTCATAAACTCTCAACTCGCTTTTCAGCCATTCCTAGACAGAGCTCCACGCATTCCAGTTGCTCTGTCACATAAAGAGCAACTCCACCACCCCACCTTCCTTGCTGGTCTTTTCTAAAATGCATGTAGCCTTCCATGTCAGCACTCCAGTCATGTGAGTTATCCCACCATGTCTCCGTGATTGCAATGAGATCATAGCCTTGTGACCACACACAGATCTCCGGTTCTTCCTGTTTGTTTCCCATACTACATGCATTAGGACACAAGCATTTCAGGGAGCTGAAATGTTTGTTTCTCGTGATGTGCGTGTTTGTATAGAAACATGTCAGATGCCTTTCCTTCAATTTAGCCCCTCATGGGGCAGACTGAAGGGCCTCACAAGCATGCAGTTCCTCAAAAATTGGCATTCAGTCCCATAGCTTATCACTGGTGGGCCTGGTTTTGTCCCTTTCCCCCTTCAAATCTAGTTTAAAGCCCTATCAATCAGTCCTACTAACTCCTGGGAAAAAATCCTTTTCCCCCTCTGAGAAAGGTGCTCCCCATAAGGATCCAGTAATCATGGTGTCACATAGACCTTCCCATGATCAAGAAACCCAAAACTGTGTCGGTGGCACCAGCCTTGGAGCCATGTATTGATCAGCTGGGTCTGTCTGTTCCTTTTAGTATTGATGCCCACTACTGGAAGGATGGAGGAAAACACCTGTGCACCTGATCCTTCAACCAATCGCCCCAAAGCCCTAAAGTCCCTTTTGATTGCTCTTGGGCTTCTCATTGCCATCTCATCACTGCCAACTTGAAAAACCAATAAAGGATAATAATCAGAGGGACTTACCAGGTGAGTGACTTTCTGAGCAACGTCTCTTACCCAACCTTCGTTTCTTGCGCAGTGGCTGTGGCTGTTAGTTTTGTGGTGTCATAGGCTTTTTTAGACCATCTTTTAGCTAAGGAAACTACTAGAGAATTGGAATTTTTTAGTTTGGACCCATGCAGATCTGGCCTAATTTTACCTTGTTACAGTGATGGAAGGTCTTCACATCTGCTAAAATTCAGCTTCCAAGAGTTCTGTATTAGAAACAGTTTAATGGTTTCCCCTTTATACTTCCTGTACATATAGATATGTCAGAATGCTATGTTCTAATCAGTGGAGTCATTCAATAGTTCTAGTTAGTTTTCTATTTAACACTTGTTTAAAAATAAAATGGTCTATTCTATATCTATATGATGAAATAAATTATTCTGGAAAAATAGTCACTAGGCAAGCTTATAGATACGTAGATGAGTCATCAGTTTAGATCTTCCTTTTCTCCCTCCATCTCCCCATCTCCTTCCTCAGAAAAGCATTCATAGCATTCATTAGGTAAGGAGGCCATGTTCTTATTTTTTTTTTTTTTTCAAGTACCTGTAATTACTGAATGTTGCCCAATATACTCACTTAATCTTTTCAATGTGTTAAGTGTCGCTTTATCTACCCTAACAGATGGAAGCTGATTTTGCACTACTTGAATTTTGTAAATTGATGCTGCCAGGAACTGCTTTGCAAGTGCTATTGAACTTTCACTGGATAAGATAACTTAGATCTTTGTTAATTCCATAGAATAATTAAGATTCCCTGCAAGTGGAAACCTTGAAAAGGTACATGATGCTTAGAAATACAAAAGGTGTTCAAGAATCATTATCATATCAATGCAGCATATTGATATTACTGTAAAATAGAAATATGCCAGGTAACAGAGCAGTTATAAAACAATATGAACTGTTTTAGCAAGATGCATATTGACCTCAGACTATAGCAAATAGACTCCTGTTACTTATATGACATTTTCGCTTAGTGCACATGTTCCACTCTGTGACCCACTTTTGCTGCTTAATTCAACAAACACAATACAGTATGTGAAAAAGAGCAATCTTTCGATGAATGTCAGAAGCCCATTGCTTAGGTTGCCAGGGAAATTTCCCCTTTGGTGAGTACATGTTCTGAATGTTTCATTTAATGATTGCATCCAATTGCTTGGTTCTAAGTGCTAGATGCACTCCACATAAATCCAGACGCAATTTACCTATCTTTAACTTGCCTTACCCAACTGAAACTCACTTGTCCTAGACATTCATGCAGCTTTCTTAATTGCTTTGACAATCTGACATACCTAGGCATAGATTTATTAGGTATCTTCTTCCCTAGATTACTTTTTTTTTTAAGCAATGCCCATACATCCACTGAGATCCACTGAGAATCAAGTTAAATATCCAAGACATCTAATTTCTCCCTCTGTCTTTAGAGTTGCCTGAAAAGTCACTGCATGGTCATGTCTAGTTTTCTTGGAGATGGTAGTCAGTTTGTGATGCTATTTGCTTTTTATGTGAAGCTTCAGTTGTTCATGGTATGAGGAGACAGAATTAGAGCTCCAGAAATACTTTCTGATGGATCTGAATAATCAATTTATGCTTAAACTCGTACATCAGAGCAGATGATTGCTCATAATTCTCCCCTTTTACTTCTGCTTTCTTTCAATTTGCACCTATGAAAAAGGATTAATATTATTTCATTTATCTCTTCATTGTTTACAAACTTTTGTGTTTAGGAGCTTCTGTTACAGGTATTGTAATCACAAGACATAGAATTTAAAGTAGGGACATCATGTAAATATAAAATAATAATAATGTTGTATTACTATTCAATTTTAAGTTGTACATTCGAAGGAAACTGCCATACAACTTATAGAACTTAAATGAGAGCAAAAGATAGATTACTGTGAAAAATATATATAAACACACATAAACACATGCACATATTTAAGTCTTTTCCCCAAAAGTAGGCCATATAGTGGCTTGATTTTGATATGCTTGGTTGTCATAGGCTGCTTTGAAACTAAGTCAGAGAGACTCTGTATGTCCTGGTAACCTTAGCACAGGCTGATGTGTAATACATGCAATAAAGCAATGCAAAATACTCTGACGTAGATAGATCTCTTTGTCTTTGTCATAGGAGTTCATGCTGTAATCACAGAATTCTAAAATTTACATTCAAAAGGGAAAAAAGGACAATATTCTCATTAAAACAGAAAGCCAAAATATTGTATTGGTGTATTGGTGTATTGGTAGGACAATTTTTTTTGGTATATGTTTAAATGTAACATATACATACATATAGGGAACACTGAGAAAAATAGGTGGATATAAATTTAGGTTACAGGATTATAATCATAGAGAGATTTTAGACACCTTAAAATATTAGAACACTCACACCTGGGATTCAGACCAGATTTTTTTTTTCAACTTTAAAACAAAATTAAAATCTCCCTACAGTTCAGTAGTCTTAATATTTGAACTTTTAATTCTTCAGTAACCAAAGAACTGGTAGACAATCAGTTTATTATTAATAACTAAATACCAAAACATAATAACACACCATATTGGATATATAATTCCAAATATAAGAAATGGAATAAAGCAGCATGAATTGCAAGTGAAAAGCAAAATATATTTCTCCTATCCCGTGGCAAAGAATTCTATTTAGACAGAAACCTACTGAAAAGCTGCTTCCTAAAGCAAGTATCATGAAAGATTTGTCTGATGATTTCATCTAAAATTCTGAAATGCAAAGGGTCAAATAATACAAGAGATTTCATAGTTTTTCATACATCCATCAGAAAACTTTAGGGCTGATGCAAGCTGATGAACCAAGATTTAATGTTTTATGGTCAATCCATTTTGTACTGATTACAGTCCAAGCAGCTGCATCCTGCCCTATCAGTTATACGTCTCAGAAGACTGCACTGTTTGTAGTGGAAAGTGACATTCTATTTAATGGATTAATATATGCATCAGTACAGGAAAAAAAAAAAGAAAAAAAAAAAGGACAAACTGCAAACATTAAGTATTAAGAAGATATAAAATAAATTACAATCCTTGTTTAGCTTGTTTACATAAATACCAGAAAATATTTTTTTCAAAGATTTCTAGAAACTAGATCTACATTGAAAACAACATTGTAGCTCCAAGAGAATTTTTCAAAATTTAGTATGCTTTTAGTTTTGATATGGGACACATAATATCAATAATGAATAATACAGCATACATTTAAAAGCATATAGATGTGATCTAATTATTCTCCCAGTAGTCCAATATTGAAATAATGCATTTTTTTTAAACCTTCTCTTCAGCATTTATACATGAAAATTCTGCCGGTTTTCCTTTCAGAGTAGGCTACTTTACTCCTTTAGGAATGACTTGTATAAAAGCTAGCCATTTTTTGATATTTTATCCAATCCACCATCTATTCAAAGGAATAGGAAAGCAAGACCAGGATTAGTTCTCAGCAACGAAAATGTAACAAAGTGGAGTGGAACCCTGAGGAACAGATAGGTTAGAATGCTTTTAAATTATTTAAGATGTATCTTATGTGAGTTTCCATGCAAATGTCCCCAGCTGGTATCTGTTTTACTTAGATTGATAACTATACACATAACACTTCAGTTATGTGTTCCCTGCAGTGCAGATAAGGCGATACCTTCTATTCAAATAACAAGCAGATTTTGTTAGAACTGTAAATAGTGGGGAAGCTTTGGACTCAAGAATCACTTTCTTGTATGGAAACACAGAATAATAAACACAGACTTGGATTTTACTTTCCTGACACAAGAATAATTTAATGTTTTGTTCACTGAGATTATTCCCTGAAACATAACTTCAAGATCAGGACATCTTCTAGTCTGTTCTTACTTTGTCCCGGACTGCAGTGGTGGTGAATAGGGCCAATCAGATATGGAAAGAAAAGAAAATCAGCACATTATAGGGTCCCTTGAGAAACCTCAGCAATTTTATTTCCCTTAGAACAGAATGCTCTGGTCAGGTCTCAGGTAAACCCTGGCTAACTTTTAAACCTGTGGTTGTTCTGAAAACAGCTCTTAAAAACTGTCAAGTGCACATTTTTCAAATTCAAATGAGAAAACTCATTTTCTCTGTCACTTCATTGGGCCCTGGATGTTCTTTGCTTGCAGAACTCATCAGTGAAGAAAGCATATTATAAATATTTTTCTTTTTATTTTATGTGATACCTCCTTTTATTTTGTATTTAAGTAAAACCAGAGGCAATTAATGTCACTTTCAAAGGTATTCATTAAATTTGACAACTTGTTTTATATTAATATATGTCAACTGCTCACTGGTCAAGTCAACTTATTTCCACATAGGACCATTTGCAATAGTTTTAAATCTTGTTGCAGAGTCCTTTCCGTCCAATATGAATCATAAAGTTCAGCTAATATATATTTGAAAATTAAGATGAAATAATTTATTTTAGTATATGACAGCTGAAGTTGGACTGAATAAGATTCGCTTTCTTTTCCAGTTGCATCAATCTAACATGGTTGTTGCTCTGCACAGGTGAAGTACTAATATAGCATTAAAGTCATCGGGTAGAGAATCATGCAGATTTACATTCTTTGTTTTCCTTCTTCGCTTGTTATTTTTATGAATTCTGTAAGCTTAGTTCACCATTTTAACATATATAGTTTTCAGTTAAAAGTGCTCTTGAAAATGTTTGTGTGTATGTGTGTGTGTATGAAAAGCTTATAAGTTTAGCTCCTAAAAGTTGCCTAATGCACATGAAACTAATAATAAATGATATCTTCTGAAGATAGGACATATTTTTGTTCTTCACTGTCTGTGAATACACATACACAATTTTCTGTCTGGTAAATGGTGTAATAATAATTTACTGTATGTTTTCTTGAAACTAGAATGGGAACAAATACATTCTCATTCCTTTAAGAAATGTATGTAGACTTCTTTCCATTCTTTCCTACAGCCTTGGTCAACTCTTTAGTGCAAGAGAACATCCTTGAACTCTGTCTTCCTTCCTATTGTTAAGTATCACTACATAAAATTATTTGTCTACATGTTAATAATAGATTATCACACAAAATAAACATGAATAAGACTGAAAATGAGAAGATTAAGGTTTCTAATTTGGCACAAATTTGTAATAAGGTAGAGATTTATGAATGATTTATATATCTTCCAGCATGTGCTATTGGAAAACAGTTCTTGTTCTGCATTGTTACTGAGTGCCATAAGTCAAAAAACTTAAATATATGCTTAAATTTCATCATAATGAGACTGGAGAAAAACAACCCACAGTATCTAACCATTAATAACATAAGATCGGATCCAATTTTAGTATGGTCATCACAACTTCACAGTTGTAAGGTTACTGCCCTATCACATCTTTGCATACTGCCCAATGACATGTTGATGGGTTGGCTACAGCCCCAGAATCTTACCTTCACCTCAGCAAATCTGTCCTTAAGTGTCACTGAGAGATATACATCAATATGTCCTGCTTTCCCTAATGACCAATCTTCTGGCCAGATCTTTACTCTGATTTTATTAAGCAATCATGGTCTGTATTGTAAGCAGTATTGAACTTTCTTTGGCTGAAAGTGGTTCTTTCCTTTGTTAATTCCATAGAAATTATTTATATCACTGCAATACTTGAGCAGGTGCTGTAGATGAAGTTAGCAAATAAAGTTCTTGAGTCATTAGTCAGCTAAATGCAGCATAACAATACAAGTAAATGTAGAAATATACCATGTAACTAACCAAGCAGAAAATAATTTGGTTTGCATCTGGGAAACTATCCACCTGACAGAGTATTCTGGCAATACCTGCAGTGGACTATTGATGACTTATTTACACAGTGAGCAAGTTTCCCTGAGCCCACTAGGAAAAGCTGTAATGCTCATTGCTATTCCATCCCAGAACAGACAATGGATGAAAAACAGTCAATGATTATTAAAGTGGTGCACTTCAGACTACTACAACAAAAACTGTCTGAAAGCAAGCAAATATGTATCTATGCATTCAAAAGCTTAAATAGTTGAGTACTCCTGTACTCTAGACTAAATTCCATTCTGCGTTCTACCCCTGAATTCTGACACGTTGGAGACAAAAAAAAACAACAAAAGAACAAAAAAAAAACTTGTACGTAAAAGAGCAGGGGTAGATAAAAAAAATATATATTAAAAAAAACTTGAAAAGAATGAGATACAAACTACCCAGACAGATTTCAGAGGAAAGAAAAAAAAAATCTAAAAAATGAGATGATGAAGAGAGATAAGCATTCTAAATCATAAGACCAAATTTTTGTGCCAAGAAAAATGGATTTAATCTGGCAACCTGATCATGATTTTCATAGTTATTTCAGAAATAAAAATATACTAAATGACTATGCCTGTACCATAGACTCTACTTTTTTTCTCTCTCTTTAGTCTGCCAAAAAAAAAAAAAAAGTAAAAAGAAAAAAAAAATAGCCAGACTGGTATAGCCAGCATTTAGAAGTATTCATGCACATTTCACATCCTTACAATTAAGATGCATATCTGGCTCCACTGCTACCACATCTTTGAGTCAGAGGCCAGTCTTCATTCCTGTTTATTCATCAGCATCTGAACTGGGATGGTCAACAAAGGATTTTAAACTGTGGAAGTTGTGGAAACAATTTTACAATGCTGGCATTCAACACATTCCCCTAACCCACAGACGATTATTGAAAATAACTTACTGAAAAATCAAACGAGCCTTGACTTCACTTCATTTCACTGCTGGATACTTCATGCATGACTATCAAACTGTAAGTTTCCATCATGTAAAATGGTAAGATTTTCTGTACTAATCAGGGTCAATGAAGTTATAGGAATGACATGACAGGAATTAACAATTGACTTAGTTGAAAAATTGTAGAGCAATATAAATCCTCAGTGAAAATGTTGATTCATCAAAACAGAAATCTTAACTGAGTTGTATCCAGTAGAAATCTCTCTCGTTTCCTCACAGCTATTCTTCTCAGCTTTCAGGTGAAAAAGATTCTCTGTAGCTGCAAGGCAATGCCACAGTGTGGACTTTAGACAGATGCTTAAATCTTTTGCTATTCTGAAAAACCCAGAATGAGTCATTTCTATGTAGCAGAGGAGAAAAATCTCTAGAAAATTCCCCCTACACTCCAACATAGTCTGGGATAAAAATAGTAAAGGAGAAAAAAGTCATACAGATTTCGTTTTGACATTTCCAAAATGGAATGCTTCAAATCAATAGTGTTAAAAATCTCAGCATTCGTAAAATAATATTTTTTAACTTTTTGTTTCAAAATGTCATTACACTCCTCAAAAATTGCACCAGATAAAGAGGAAAAAAAAAAAAAAAGATAAAGTTTCTAAAAAAATTGCAAAATAAAATCTGCTTGTTCCAGTTTAAACAAAATGTTTCCATTTGACAAGCATGACTTTAGTGGTCATTTTGCCTCTGGTCATTTTGCCTCTGTGAAATCTTCACAAAATTCTCTTTTTTCGCACACATCTTTTCTTACGTTCACCCAGTGATAGTAAGAATAATAAATAGAGTACTTGGTGAGTGTATTTGGGTGTATATGGCAAGATTCGAGGCAGGTGGGGGCAGCACTGCAGAATTCCTTTGTGAGGGGAGGCCGGGGCTGCCCCACGCCAGACACAGCTGGTTCCAGCCGGCTCCAAGGGCCCCACTTCAGGGCAGGGCTGGGCCCAGCAGCCAAGTTGGTGGCACCTCGGGGACTGTGTAGCTGCAGATAGTCTGCAGCATGTGGGAAGGACCCCCACCAGAACAGGGGAAAAGTGTGAAGAGGAAGGAGAGTCGGAGAGGAGCTGTTACGGTCTGACCACAGCCCTCATGCCCCATTCACCTGCACCACTTGAGGTATTGGCATAGAGAGAGGAAGGAGGCTGCGAAGAAAGGAGGGCAGTTTAGCCAGGAAGAGCAGGGGGCAACGGTATTTTTAAGTGTTTGTCACTACACAAATCTGTTTTACTCGGCAATAAATTAAATTATTTTTCCCCAAGCCAAATCTGTTTCTCTCATGACAGTAACTGGTAAGAAATCTCCCTGTCTTTATCTTGACCTACAAGCTTTCTAATCTCATTTGCTCCCCCAGTCCTGTTGAGGAGAGGGAATAAGTGAGCGGATTGGTGGGCACTTTGTTCTTAGCCAAGACTAACTCACCACAGCAGGTTTTTTAAAGGGTTCATTACTCTTCAAGAAAAAAATATATATATATGAATATGTATATGCACACACGTATGTATATATGTTTACAATCTGAAAGGAAAATTTACTAAAAGTTTAGTTCACAGTGATGTATTTAACCAACTTGAAGATCAGATATTATGTAGAGTGCATTCCCAAGGTGGAAAGCAGAGTGGAGTGACTTTGCATGCTACAGCATTCAGGCTTTTTGTTGCTCCTCTGGAACAGTCCTGTAATATACATTTATATTCCGTGTGTCTGTGCTCAGGACCAGCCTGTGTATAGTCCTGTGTGTAAATTCAATGAAGTTAGTCCAGAGAACTATTTATTTATTTTCCCCTTTAGTACATGAAGCTGGCAGGCAGTTTAACAGGGATCCTTTCTTCTTTTTTTTTCCTCCACAGAGAAAGTGTTAGAAGTGCTGGAGGATGAGGACAATGAAGAGGACTCAGTGCTAATTTGGTGTAGAATCAGCAACCCTGGCTCTAAGCAAGAGGGATAGAAAGGCAAACATATTCTTCGCCTTTCTTTCACATTCCTTTGATTATGGCCAGAAATTTTCATAATTATTTGATACATAAATAAATAGATTATGCCTTCTAATGTGAAAATCCAAGGTCTGTTTTTGAAATGTCTCACATCTCTTCTTTGTGGGCCAGGTATGGTGTTTGCACACCGTAACAAAGTATAAATTATGCAGGGATAACGATACAAGAACTCAGGAAGGACTTTAAAAACTTGCTGTCTGCAAGGCACACCTGTGCTTCTTTACTTATTAATATGCATTTCTTTGTTTTTGGATTTATATATAGAACACTGGAAAGGGCAGGTTGGGAGAGGATAGGTTTTGAAGATGCTACCAGTAAAAGTTACAAAAAAAAAAAAAAAAAAGAAAGTGAGGAAATATTTTCAAAATAACCACAAAATCAAATCTTCAGACAAAGCAATGCAAACTCAGAATTGAAAGAGGAAATCTCTACAGTTATACTCTGGCATCTGCTAAACAGCTATTAGTACATTTCCAAGGGAAGCTGTGTTTGCAAAAGGAAATGATGAAGCTTCTGCATCCAAAATACTTTAAGCCTGACATGCATTTTTATCCATGTAGCAAAGGAATGGTGATTGTTGTAATCTATAAGGAGAGACTCCTGCTCCTGCACTCGAGTAGTTAGCAGCAACAACTTGGCAAATAGTTTATAGTTGTTATTGATATGGGAGCTTAAAGCCATCTAGCCTTAGAAGCTTTTGTTAGTTTTTGGTAAGTCAGTTCATGGTGAGGAATTATGGAAATAAGGGGCAGGAAATGTTTAAATAAGGGAACACGTTTCCTTTTGGAGATGTAAGCCTTCATCCTGCCTAAAGAACTGCAGAGTGTTGTAAGAGCAAGGTAAAATGTGTTGAACACAAGAGCCTGACTCTGCACTAATGAAACTGCCGTGCTGCTGAATTACTCCTGCCTAGGAATACTCTTTTGGGTACAGTAAAAGTAATAAATGAGAACAGCAGCAGAAGTGATACATATAAGGGGAACTCTGAGCTGTGCACCATATTTGACATGCTGAAGGTGGTGTATTATCATGGCTTACTGAACACACTGAGTCTCTGCCTACAGCTCTGCTTACCCACTGCCCACATGAAGAAGTGAGGAAGTAACCTGGGGACTCTAGAGCACAGGGTGCCCAGAACAACACTCAGGGCATCACCTTGTCAACACACATCACACTGAAATGGCACAGACCGATACAGCACTGCTTGTGAAATGAAAGCAATTCCAGGAAAGGGTATAGTTATATAATGTATTTGGATCTCAATACAGCTGAATGCTAGACAGCCACAAATAGTTTCCTCTGATAATGACCCACAAATTTTTGTTTGCTAGAAACTTTAGTTTCCTAAAGTTTCCTCACCTTATTTAATCATAAATTTTCTATTAAAAAAGAGACCATATACAACACAGAAAACTCTTAACACATCTTCACATCAGAAATGAGAATATATATGCTAAAAATTTTAAATACTAATTTAAGTACTATAGACTTCCGATTCAAAACCGTTGCCTAACACTAGAAATATCTATACATTTTAAAGTTGCTTATGAACCTTAAGTGTCTACTCAAAACTGCCTAGATCTAGAGAGCACTGAACAGATAAGACCCCAGTATATATATCAGCTCTGACAGTATAACAGCTAGATATTTTCTTCTCTTTTATCATTTGAGGCTGAATTGACTTTTCAAACCATGCCTGTTGGGTTGAACCTCACAGAAACTACTGGTGGAAGATGTTGTACTCCCTTCTGCCTTTTTGCAGTTTTTACATAGTAGGTTACTGGTTAGAGCATTCACCTATGCCCCTGGAAGACCCAGTTTGAATTTTTAGTCTACCGTAGGGAGCTGAACCTATATCACCAGAAACATCTGTTAACCAACAGGCTATTTGGTATTCAAATCAGGTCTTCTCATCTGTTTTTAAAAAATTCTGCTTATATAAAATTTTTGCAATATTTATGGAACAAGGATTTGAATTTTTTTCACTCTCACTCTAGCTTACTAATTACCACCAGCCTATGACTAAACTCATCATTTCGTACTGAGGAGGCAGTTTTGCTGTCTCAGCATATCTTAATACATCAGCTTATGGTCTTTAATAAGCATCCATGTAACAAGAAATCTTATCATAAAACACCTAAGGTGGAATTTATTTCACCAAACTTATGCAGCTAAACTACCTTTATTGTCAGACAGAAATAAGCACTTTTAGTGTAAGACTCTTAACTTTAAGTGGTCATCTATATTTGATCAGAAAAATTTTGAACCCAAAAGAGCCTTTCTCTCTCCATGAACTGTAAAAAGTATCTGAAGTGATCGCCTTAGCTGTGGGTGACATTTGAAGATGTTTAAAGTTCAATGAGGTAAATTCCACCATTTTCTATATCCATATTTTTTTTTTCTGGACCTAATGTTAACATCTGTATGGAAAGTTGTTTGTTTGTTCATTTATGAATTATTTGAACAGCTACTATGTATATATATATATATATTATTCTGGAACAGATTTTTCTTTACCAAGGGGATACAAATTCCTTCATGATTTTTATCTTACAGAAGAAAGAAGGATAGCTGTTGCTCTCTTCCTTATCAAGTTTCAAAGATCCGTATGTTATTAGTGCCTGAAATGCAAGTTTTCCCTCTGCGTTAAGTTTACAAACCCAAAACTTGGTAGCAGAGCAAGGCTGCAGTGGTGGCCTTTTTGAAGAGAGGCCAGGGGCTGCCCCATGCAGGACACAGCCACTTGCAGCCAGCCACACTGCAGAGCACAGTTGTGCCCAGCTGCCAATGCCTTCCAGACACCATGGTCAGATAAGAAGGATGTGGAGGAGGCGCTCCAGGCACAGGAGAAGAAATTCCTCTGCAGCCTGTGGAGGAGCCATACTGTAGGCAGGTGGATGTGCCCTAAAGAAAGCTGCAGCCCATGGAGAGGGGTAGGTTTTCTGGCAAGAATTGCAGTCCATGGGAAGGACCCCATACTGGAGATAGGGAAAAGTTTGAGGAGGAAGAAGTAGCAGATAGGAAATGTTATGGACTGACATAAACCCCCATTTCCCATCACTGAGTTTTAGGGGAGGAGTAAGAGGTGTTGTGAATGTTGAAGTTGCGTAAAGTTGATCCTGGGAGAAAGGTGTGAGCTGGTTGAAGGTGTTTTAGTTTTTCTCTTTATTTCTCACCATCCTACTCTGTTTTTGTTTGGCAATAAATTAAATAATTTTTTCCCAAGTTTAGTCTTTTTGCTTGTGATGCTAATTGATAAGTGATCTCCCCATCTCAACACCTGAGCCTTTTCATGTTATTTTGTCCCCAATGCCCTGTTGAAGATGGAGAGTGAGGAGTTGGGTTGGCATCCAATAGCCAGCCAAGGTAAACCAACCACACCACAAAAATATGCAAGGAGAGGGAATATCTTTCTCTGTTCTCCAAAGTAAGTTAATGAAATGTTCCTGTTTAAAAGATGGAGTACTGAGAGGTGCATGGATTTAGATAAATTTTGAACATTATCTTTTGAGCACCACTGTAGTCTACTTGCTGTTGGGACAGAGTTGTCTTTGCTGCTGTAAATTGCTGTTAATCAGGCTTCATTCATGGACTGAGACTGATACGAGGTTACAACAAACTGTGTGACTGAATACTTCTGGCAGCTTAACAGTTTCTAACCCTCTTATTACATTGCCAGAGAGGTGACAGTTTGAGTGTGAGCAGTGTAGATTTACCGGAAAGATGTAGACCCACAACATCAAAGTACTTAGCCCAGAAATTTGCCTCACTTTTTTTCAGAGGAACATTAATATTTTTCCATTAACTGCAATAGCACAATAGTACCTTATAGGCGTGATTGGATTCTGTGGTAGTAAGCAATCCTCCAAATGTGCATTGACATCAGTGGCGAATATTTATGAAGAATGATAATAAAAATAAGAGTAAAGTAGACACTAGAATTTGATACAATATTTTTATTCTGAATGTGTTTTATGTGCTGTTTTTTCCTTCATTTTTATTTCCAAATTTAAATATATATATATATAATTAAAAAGCTATTGTAACTGAATGTGGTTTCCCTTCTTTACCTTTCTTCACTGCTTGCTTGAAAGCTGTGCTAGGAGGAAAATCATACTTAAATGTGTTTATGTCTTCACAGAACTGAACTCCCAAAGAATTGATAAATTAGCTATTTACATGCAATTGATAGAACTGTACACTCAAGTAAAAAGCTTAATGACTTAACACAATTGTGAAAGAGGCCTGGCTCAGTGCCAAAATACTTAAAGCCAGATCTTTAGCTGGGGGAAATCAACAGTGCTATGTTGGGTTCAGTGGAGCAATGCCAATTTTCACCAGCTGAAGCTCCAGTTCTTTATATTTACCTAAAGATCTGGTTCCTTTGTCATGCTCACTGGCATGTGCAGTCATGCCTAATGAGGACACTGCTGCATAAAGGTTGTGCAGCACCATTCAATAAAACCTTTAAATGAAACACCTGCAGCCCATTACTAGTTAGCAATGCAGGTGGAAGTGCAGGTTCCCACAAGGAAGGCTTTTCCATACCTCAGCAAAATGGGTTCTAATACATGGGATTCTGTGTAACATTGTTGAGCTATTGCTTTCACACTCACTGCACAGTCAGTGCTTTCCATAATTCAAATGTGCAAACTGCTTTGGGGGTACTTGGAGCAGATGAAGGGTGTGATGTAAAACCGAATTCTCTTTATTCAGTTTGTGAAGATTTGAGTTATACTTGGCAGTATGGAAGAAAATATTTTTGTATGTCTTCAGACTAACTCCTGTGAGCAGTTTTTGTGCCGTTTCAAAGTAATTTAGCTCTGAGGAGGGAACAGAAGCAATGATCATCCGTCCAAGATCAGAATTAATAGGGCCAGTATTGATCAGCCACAGCTCTTTACTCAGAGCTCTGGCCAGAGTCAAATGTAACATTTCTTCACATCTGCCTTTGATTTTTCTCTGGAGAATTTCATCTAGAGATGTGCCAGTTGCAGCATGATAGTCATCTAATTCTATCCATCACTAACCGGGGGGAAAAGGGAGGGAAGAATCCCAAATCAGTTAGATAACTGAAACTACTGTGGGCAAAAGGAAAACATCTGTAACATCTGTAACATCTTTTACATGTAAAAGTCAAAATGAGAAGCTCTGGTTCTCTCCACTCATTAAGAAACACATATATTTTCTTTTGCACGCTTTCTAAGAAGGACAAAATTGAGGTGTAAAGTACAAATTCCAAACCCATTCATTTATCATTATTGTTATTAGAAGTGTTTCATAATTACAGCAATGTTACTAAACAAGGAATTTACCTATTTGTTTTACGAATAAGCAGGAAGTAGTTATTACATGGTGATCCAGATATCCTGGAAATAATCTTACATGCAAAAATGAAATTAATAGCCACATAAAAGTGTGATTTCACAAGTCAATTTGAGTTTTGAGAATGGTTTCGCTGGAGGCAGGATCAAGTCCTGAATAAACCATATGGGAACAAAAGAAAATAAGTCGGCTATATGGGGTTATGCTGGTACTCCGTCTGGCCCAGTATCTTGTTTTCAGTGGTGGGAAATAGAAGATGCTGATGGAGGACCCTAATAAAAGGGTATTTTTATGCTGAAACCATTCAAAAATCCTCTCCCTGTATCAAGCAGCTGAAAAGCTGGGAACTCCGTATTTGAACCAGAATTCATCTAATGGATATGTCTAAAAGTGCAAACAAAAATAGAGTAGACTGTACAGAAATCTGAGGCTGTTATTCTTGTCAGATTTCAACTGAAGATGCAAATAACTGAAGAGGAAAAAAAAGTGACCTTATTTCAAATTTATTTGAAGTGTCATAGAAGAATTACAGCTCTCCAGGATGGTTTCATCCAGAGTTATCAGTAGACCAAGACAGGGTTAGCAGGGCTATTGACTTGTCTTGGTAAGAAGACATTAGTAGAGTTTGTTTAGAGGAAAACTTCATAGCAGATTCCTGTTTGGTTAGCACAATATTCAAGGGTGTGGGAAGATAAGGGAAAATGGGCTCAGTTTGTAGCTGAAGCTGAAGAGCTTGGACATAAAATACAGATGGAAGGATTCAAAGATACCTTGTTCAACTCAAGGAAGCAAGACTGACTCTCAAGAAAAAAATAAGGGAGTTGTCACACCTATTTCAATGGGCTAACACATCAGCACTGACTCGGCAGTGCTTGTGCAGTGAAATGGTCCAACAGCATTTTCCCCAAGTCTAAATGTACGCTGCCTATGGCAATTCTTCGTGCTGCAGAGTTTAGGGAGTCTACCTGCTGTTAGATATCCATTTTTTTTTAACCAGAAACCGCTAGCAGTTGAACAAAAACCCCACGTGTATTCTTGAAAATCTGACTTTAGACATTCAGTGTGAACAATGCTGTCTGCCAGCAGTGAGATATCAGTAAACATAGCAAGTTTCTGAATGACCTCACATTGGTAACTAGTTAAAGTGATGGCAGTAAGAGAAAAATCCAAGAAAAACTAATAGAGATCAGTTAAGAGGAGATCACCAAATAACTAAGAAACAAACAAACAAATGAAAAAGAAAAATCAATCAAACAAACAAAAAACCTCTGTTTTAAAATTGGAAAAAAAAAAAAAGTATTATTGGAGTACTATTGGTAATAAGGGTAAGTAAAAGCATTGACACAGTAAAAGCATTGATACAGAAATTTGGTATTTTATATGAGGCATTGTTTAATTCTGTATGTTAATATTTCTAGCAAAATAAAGCAATTAAATTAAGCTTAGCGATATGGTTTAGTGGAGTACTTAGTGTTAGGTCGAAGGTTGGACTCGATGATCTTGAGGTCTCTTCCAACCTAGAAATCTGTGATACTGTGAAATTCTGTTTACCTACTGTTACCCAGGATTGCACTACTTAAAAGACATTAAGAAGTTTGAGTTAGATACTGAGACAGTGCAAACCAAAACTTCAAAGGATGTTAGTTCTTCTTAATTTTATTTAATTTCAGGTGTTCAGCTGAGATCAGAGTCCAGTTTCTCTGGAATTCTTCTTTAATCAAAGGATGGACAAATCTAGAAAATGTTTCCTCTAAAATAAGAATGGGAATATAAGTAACATTAAGATAAAAGCATTCTTACAGAGGTGAGTTTATGTTCGTCAAAGTAGGTAAGAGCTGACTGTCGGCCTTAAAGGTGTAAGCAGTGCCTTCATTAGACTTGAGATATTGGAAGAGGTAGATGGATGATATGGAGAATCTGAGCACTTATGTGAACTGTAGTTCTCATGCATCAGCAGATGCCCAAACATGCAGGAAAACTGCGTGCTGCCTGGGGGCACTTTTTTGTTGGGGGGGATTGATCTTTTGGAAATATTGTGGTTATCAAAATCAAACAATTTGAGGCAGAAGTAGTTACTCTCTCTACCGCTTTATTCTGAAAAGGAGAGTGATTGTAATATTTTTAGTTCCATTATGGCTTAGTTCAGATTGAGAATCTTCTTAGCTGAATTCCAGATGTCTAGTGAAATATACTCAGGCCTACTAATAAAAGTCACCAAGGATACACAGAGATTTAATGCAGTGTTTGCAGATCTGCAAGTAATGACTGTCAGACTGAGCTAGAGGAGTTACAGTACTTCATTAGCTTATTTGGAAGAGCTGTGATTTTAGACCAGACAATATCTAATTTGGATCTTGGCATCTGAACTGTAAACACCTCTCAGATATTTCCCCCAGCCCATTTTTTTTCCAGGTACAGTGAGATGTATTAAAGAAACAAAAGTAAAATAGCATTTACAATCAAATGAATATTTCTTATGTGTAAAAGCAAAACATTTATCTGAAAATCCCTTTGAAAGAACATAACTGTATATATGAAGAATCTGACTGGTTCTGTATTTTATTGGTGCACTTACTATGGCATTAAGGGAGATCAGCTGAATTCTTTGCATGATAGCAGAAGGGAATAAAGGGAAAGTACTGCAATTTTGTGAACTATTGAGTATTGTGGCTTTCTTTCAGTGAGATTTACACATTTTGTTTCCTCTTCCATGCAAAATTCTTTTTTTTTTTTTTTTTTTTGGGGGGGGGGTGGGGAGGGAGATTTGTCAGTTTACACTGTAATAGTCATTTAATGAAGCCTGTGTGGCTACAAAGGGTAATTTGTCAGAGTAGACAAATACAGCACAGTGTGACTCAGATGGCTCTTTATTACAGAACAACCATTTGCCATGTGAGCCTTTACAGGTAGTAAGTAGAAAAGCCTATAGCAGGTTATTTTACATAGCTTTCCATTTTTGTTTATAGCATTTTGCTTTTTAAAGGAAACAGAAACAGAAAGGTACAGAAGTAAATTAAAATACCAGTCCTGACAATCACAAGGATGGGACTGCCTCTTTTTTCCTCCTGTGCTAACAGCAGAAAAGTGGTTTTATTTTCTGTCTGGTGCAGTAGCACAACAGTACCACGGACTCATGACAGGAGTAATTTAAGCTTCTCCACCCTGCCCATAATGGAGCTCTCATTCTGGGTACAGGAAGAAATGATCCTAACACTGGGGATGCTGGGGAATCAGAGCTTGATAGGAGCAGACTGGAGAATAAGCACACAGAAAGAAAAATAGACGGGAGCTTCAGAGTTTCAATATAGGTTTTCCTGCATAGGGAAGATTTATGGGACTCAGCTTGCCTGCTCTTGCACATGTCCCAGTTTAAGTGCTCCCAGCCACATGTAAGGATAGAAGAATGAACAATATATTTTCTGCAGTGGAGGAGACAAAATAGGAATAATAAATTAGTAATATATATAAAGTTCATATTATATCTTTTCACTTACATCCACTAATAAGCGTTGGGCAACACTCAATTTGGTTAGGTGCTTACCTCAAGGTCATCCGCACCTTCCCCAAATTCTGACCAGTCTGTTAACATTACTTCATCTGTTCTCAGGTCCTGAACACTTCTTCTCTAAGACAAGAAACTATCACTTTCACTTTTACTTTTACAATGATACAACTCTTAAAGCACAGAATAAGTGGGACTGAGCTCAGAGGAGGAACTTCTGAGTGTAATTTTAAGATAACCAGTCTTTGGTTTATGCACAAATATTTTTGTTGCCCTGTTGTTCTTCCTATCACTGGCTGCTAGCATCACTGTGCTTTATTTCCTGCTTCCTCATCTGTACAGTAAAACTGGGAATCACAAAGATTAAAAATTATTACGTTCAATCCCACTCATTTCCTGTCAGCCTGCTGATATAACAGATCCAGAAGGAACATTAAGAACTACAGTAGAAAAATCTCTTAACACTGGATTTGAATTTTCTTGGTAAGCACTGGATTGGGTAACCTCCATTACATGTCATCCAGAAGGGAAAATATGCAGTGGTTGTGTCCTAGCAGATGTCTGGTGACAAATATCACTCATCTCTGTGGCAATCTTCTGTGTTAGCCTTCTTGAGACTACAGATGAGATTAGGATTTAAAACAGAACACTTTTTCAATCTACTTTGTAGACAGACTTCCACATAGGTCCTGCTAGACATTCCTTTATTCAGCTGTCGGCCGCTTTTAAGTCATTTTAAAAAGTAATGATGAGGATTTGTCTCTCCGTTCCCCTTCTTATGGTGAATTTCAGCAAAGCTTGAAAAGCCTTGGGTAAACAGATCAGGTTTTAAAATGAATAGCTAGAACAGACATTTTCATTATGATTTTATTTTTTAAGTTATTGGTACAAAGAATATAAAGATCATCAGAGAAACCTCTACCAATGCCTTCTTGAAGACTTTTCAGTTCAGGCCCCCATTTCTACTGAAGTTAATTGAAAACTGATTCCAGGACTTTACTCTTGTCTTTTCATTAGATGCTACTAAATTTGGCATCCCTAGCTTGAGGGCCTTTTTCCATTATTCATAGGTCTGGTAGCTTTGCAGAGATTGGATGGAGGGACTCCCATAAGCATAACTCATTCCCACCATCCCCTTTTCAAACTACATTATAAACTTTTATATTTAAGGAAGGACATTTGAATGTAAAGTTCTCTTGGCAGGGAAAATGAAAGTAATTCTGTATTGTGTTCATGGATCTTTTTATCAATGCCATGAATTTTGTGTTTACTCTGTGTTTAGTAACACAAAACCCACATTTCTTTGAGCATTATGAAACTTAAATGCTCACGTAAAACCCAGCTTATAGTGTGAAGCTGTGGAAAATGAGGTCCTTCCAATTTTCAAAGCTTTTTGACTGAATTCTTAACCAGCATAAATTGCTACAGTTCTTTTGGTTTTAGTGCATTTCTTTTACAGGTTCTTATCTTTTGAGTTTATCAGTTACCACTTCCAAGATTTTGGGTAGACAAAAAGAACTTGCTTGATTTCGAAGATACTTGCTGTATAAACACATATCTGATTGTGCACTTCCTTTAGGAAAGTGAAGCTTACAACTCGCTAAAATGCATTACAAATGATTAAAATTAAACTACCGAGCCTTAGTAACATATCCATATTTTTTATTAAAGCAAAAGCATAAAATAAGTAATACTGATGGTGCTTGTATATAATCACAGAATTTCTCTCTCTCTTTCTCTCTCTCTCTCTCTCTCTCTCTTTTTTTCTTTTTTCTTTAACATCTAGTAATCCTCTTCTTTATGGGCTTAAAGGAAAAATAATGATATCAAGGTCTTTGGTGGCTCTAGGACATTTGATTGCCAAACCCAACTATTCTTCCAAATATCAGTAAACTAGGAGCAGCAGACTGCTGTGAGCTATTTTTCAGCCAAAAGGATTAGATTTGTTTCTTAGACAGGTCTGACATCTAGTATAGATTTCCAATGTGTTGAGTTTCGCAAGTCATAGTTCTGACTTTGTGAGAAGACTTGCAGCTTTCTTAGGGTGGAGTATGTCCCCTGCTGGGGAGCTAACACATGGACCTTCAAGCCTTGGAACAGAAAATCCTCTTTACTACAAGTTTTTAAGAAACCTTCTGTTGGGCTGTGGGGATGGGGAGATACCCATGTAAGCATGTTTTCTGGGACAATTTCCATTACTGTTACATAGCACATTGACTACTGAGTTCAAGTAATAAGGCAGGTCTTGTTCTTCAAGGCTTGTAAAATTGGGGGGAGGGAGGGGGGGAGGTTGCGGAGAGAGAGAAAAAGATGAAACAATACATTCTAAGCAGTTTACAAGTTTACATGATTTTAGTCTTTCTTCCAGGGATGAAGTAGGAAGAGATATTGTGTCGAAGACTAGCGCTGTGGTTTGTAAGCAGAAGCAGAGAAGAAGGACTATAAAATAATTACAGGAAAGTAACAAGCAGTACTTGTTAATGAAATTCAATTTTGATTTATTTTCATAAAAGTACCAGCATTATTTATGTAAACAATACAAATTGCATCTGCTATTTAGCTTTGTGTGAGATTTTCCATATCACTGAGGTTTAGGGAATATCACTTAGGGAGAAAAGCAATTTTAAGGTTATCATGTGAGTGACAAAGACATTAATCTGACAAGATATGCTCAAGAGACCCAAGATACAATTGTACACTTCTTTTTGGCTCTCTCACCCATAATTTCATGAAGCTCAGTGTAATTAACACACTTCCTGGGATTTAGGTAACATTTGTTGCTTATCCATCAGAATGCAAATTTGAGAATGATATGGATCTGTACAGGAGACAGCAACAACTGTTCCCTAGGTAATAACTTGTGCACTGTTTCAAAGCAGGAAAAAAAAAAGGGGGGGGGGGGGGGGGGAGGTGACAGATAAAGCACTACTCAGGTTTTATTAGGAGGTTAACATATGTTTTACAGCTGCTGCAAATGCAGAAGGCAGGTATGTCATAAAATTAACAAAAATTAAATGGTTTATTGCTATCTTGAAAATTTTATGCCTCATTTTCATTAAAACTATATGCAATAATGAAATCTTTAGACGGGGTGTGTGTATATAAATGGGTGTGCAATCAGCTAATACCACCAACAACAAAAACAAAACCAGTAGGTCAGCAGCATCTTTTCATTCTTAACCAGGAAAAAAAAAAAAAGCATAATACCAAAGAGAATCAGTAATTATAGGTGTGCATATATGTGCATGTGTTTAAAATGCAGAAATATATTCAAGCATTCAAATCAAGAATCTTTTTTCTTCAGCAGTAGGTCAGTGAATGATAAAAGATGAGAAGACTGTTTACTTCGATGTCCTGTGCTCCATCTCAGAAGACAAACGAATAAGTCTGTACGGTATAATGAAAGATCAAATGGTCTTGATTACCTATATTTTTCATCAGGAAATTCACAAAATAAAAATAAATCCCACGCCAACCACAGCCTATTAGAAAAGAAGGAGCAAATTATGAAAATAATGAATTAGCCGCTTCTTTAGAATAACCCTCTGAGAGAGGAAAAAACATCTGGATATTAGATTTGTTTTACTTCATAATATTTGAGTACAAAGTGAATAAAGGCACAAATACATAATGTATGGAAAACGTATGAGTTGAATAAGTGAAATGGGGTGTACAACAAACATTACTTTATTAATGCTTCAGGTTTTCCTTGATGTCCTTCAGGCGCATTTTCAGCTTCTATAAGGACGATTAGATTTATCCTCATCTGCTCTTATTTTTCCCCCTAAAGATTAAATAAATAAATAAATAAATCTATACAAAAAAAAGTTTTCCTTAATGCGTTCGGCATTGGCAGGACACTAATCTGAGAAAATTCTTAAGCTTTCATCAACACAGAATGGGAAATGCAACTAATTTATCCCATATGTCTCTTATTTTTATTCAACCAGCACTAAAATTTAAGGTATTACTACTCCTTTTTGTTTGTAGTTCAAAACATGATAAAAAAGACTGAATTGCTAAACTGCCTAAAAATGCATGCAAATCAAATCGAAGTCCTATTACCACACATCAGAGAAAAAAGTTGTAGATTGCCATAGATGCAGACTACCACAGGTACTTCTGATTTCTAAGCTTTACCATATATTTTTGCTTACAGAAAACCACATATCACCTGAAAAGAAGAATAAATGAACTTTAAATGTTTTAAGAAAGATTTCTTGATCATAGGCAGATTGGAGGCACTCAGATGAGCAGTGAAGCATTGCTACTGACATGAGCACAGAAATAAACAGGAGAGGCAGGCTAAAAGAAACTCAAGATAGGGGTTTATCCCAATGGGAGAGATATGACATATATGTGCAGTAAACAAAAACACCCTGTTCTCAGTCCAGCCCAATTTTCATGCAATCAAACTGGAAGGAACACTTTCCAGTGCCTCTTTACTGATGCTCTATTTATGTCTGGGCAGGTTTTTCCTCACAACCTTTTCCTGGGCCCTGTGATTGTCTGCCTCTAACCTCCCACCCTCCCCCCTCTCCTCCCCTCCCCCACCCTGAATCTTAACTAAAGTGAAATTACAGTGATTAATTCATCACACATACAGTTAGCTTGTTTGCTACAAGCTAGATTCATGCAGTGTGTTCCTAGTGCAACACTAAATGCCTTGCATCAGTAGATTTTAAAGCTGAAGGCTGAATTGTGCATATATTTTGTGTGTTAGTGGTCTGCTATATCATGTGAAATCACCTATTGCTAGGTACTCAGCACAGATAATTCTGAGAAATGTAATTAATTGTGACACACTTATAAGATGATATCTAGGATTTTAAGCCTCACCATATCTTTATAACCTTCTGAAACCCACTCCTGAAGTGCTGAGCGGCTCAATTTTTATTTGCACATTTATATGGCTTTCTGACATCTGCTGTCCAATAACTGGTGCCATAAGCAATTCATTCTTAATCTATGTAACTAAAACAGTGATTTCTACATCCTCAGTTTAATATGCTGCTTTGTCAAAGCAACACTGCTATCTTTTGAAAAGCCTAAGACATGGCAATAAGTATGTTTAGATGAAGCAAATGTTGTGCAGATAGGTGTTTTGGTAGTTTAGGGAGTAAAATCTTCATGAAATATGCAATTTAAGTATTTTAAAATGTGTGATGTAGTTTAAAACATATGAAGTTTAAAATTATTTTCTTTATAAAAGATCTGTTCTGAGAAGCTCTGATTGCCACTTTTTTTTTTTTCTCATATAGGATATATTTTTTTTCTCAGATATATATAGAATATTTCAAGCCCTTATTCTGCAGAAATTGTATTCTTCTGGTAGACAAGATATTTTATTCTTCCTAAAAATGTATGCATATTAAGTTTCTGTATTTGTTTGCCCTAGAATTAAATTGGCTCAACAGTTACTTAAAAAAGTTACAAATAAGGAGTTTTAGCAGAAATCCAGATTCCTCACACATATGAATATATTTTGCTTGCTTATATTAGAAAAAGCTACAGTAAAGTACTAAACCTTACTGTATGCTTTGACTGAGTTAAAATCAGTAGTTCTTGTACAAGTGGAGGACTAAATTCCAGTATCATCAGCCCTTTGTCTCAGGTCAATAGTCAAAAGCCCTAATGCTATTTCCTAGATGTGCAAATATGCTGGCAGGTATGAACTTGCTGATTTCAACTCTTTTAGCTGTGTTCATGAACAGAAATGATGTCTGAGCTATCCAGGATTAAAATTACACAGAACTTTAAAGGTCAGTATCACCATCTCCAAATGCTGCCAGAAATTAATAGAAAGTTCATGGGCTGAAACCGTTTCTTTTATCTGGTCCGGCCAAGCATCTTGGTAAATATTTTAACTACTTAACCCTCTGGGACATCGATCATTATTGAAGTCCAGTCTGTGAGTCACAAAGGTGTGGATAACTATGGCAAGGTTCATACCTAATTTAAATATTTGTCATATTCTCATAATGTTGTAGGAAACTAATCAGTACCTTTCTCTACCTTTCATTTCCTCAGTGATATCCTGAAAATTTAAGTAGAAAACAGGAAACAAAAGGAGTTTGGAAGAATATTCAAAAAAATAACTTGGAAGTATGTGTCATTTTGCACATTCTGCCTCCACATACCTCTTAGTGTATGGTAAACATCAGATAGAATCATAGAATTATTTAGGTTGAAAAATACCTTTAAGATCAAGTCCAACCATCTACCTATTACTACCAGTCTGCCGCTAAACCATGTCCATCAGTGCTATGTCCACACATCTCTTAAATACCTCCATAGGTGGTGACTCCAGCACCTTCCTGGACAGCCTGTTGCAAAGCCTAACCACTCTCTGTAAAGAATTTTTTCCTGATACCTAACCTAAACCTTCCCTGGGGCAATTTGAGGCTGTTGTCTTATGTCCTACCACTTGGCAACCTCCTTTCAGGTAGAAACTAAGTCTGTACAAAATACATCCATCTTCATGCCAGTCCTAAAAAATCCACTGGTGGAAATGATTCATGTTGTATAATTTGTACAGTAGTTTTTTTAGGTTCATTCACATCTGCTTTAAATCCAAGATTTTTGAATCTGATAGACTTTTTAATACTCTCTAAAATGCTTTGGAAAATTCTTCCTGGCATTTTCTGTGCTGTGGTCTTTTAGATAACATGGAAGGCAGTCAGTTTCACAGATACAAGTGGAAATATGACACTTATAAATCAATCAGAGATGACATGCATAAGGAATGAAAGCAAATTCCTTGTATGGAAAGACATGGATTTTCCCACTCAGGAAAAAAAAAAATATATATATATATATCATTGGTACTGATAGAAGCTGAAGTTGTTGCAAGGAAATCTGAATAACTCAACCTGTTCACCATTTCAGTGTTTGGGAATTGGATGCACTTGGTTTATAGCAAGGTTTGTGTATTGTTAGGTCCCTGAAGTGCTTTTACCTTGCATATGTCCCTTGAAAAGTTGAAATATTCCCCTTGAGTAAACCTTTTTAAAGAATGAAAATATTTCTCCCAACACATGCAAACTACCTTTGAGCCAACAGAGCCTCATGTCAGAACTTCTCAATTCCTTTTTCAGAAGTGTCTTATCTCTGGAGAATGAAAGCTATAATCATCTCATTTCCCATAGCCTACCTTTGTACCATGTTACTGGGGACATTCTTCTCTAGCAGCCTGTTTTAGTAGTAGTAGTAGTATTTTATCAAATGAGATGGACACTGAAGAGTTCTGGTTTTGCTCTATAGGTTTAATTCTATAAAGTAAAATAAAGAGCCCCATATCTAATACAAATGCATGATAAAACTTCATCCAGTTGACTATACTTATTTCTGCCTAGTTGACATTATTCATTGCATTAATCTTGTATTTACCTTCTAATTGTGTTTATGTTGCCTACAACAGTTATAGCCTTAAAATAGGTTTCATCAGACAAGTAAATTAGAGTAAGTTATTTTTTCTAAAATCTGTTCTCTTTAATTCTAGTTAAAACTTTCCCCCCTAGCTCATTGGCCTAAGAAGCAGCAGTAATTGGCTTATTACTATGTAGTATTTGTGAGCATCAACAGTAAGACCGTTTATGCAGTTATTCTATACCTACAGGGCAGAAGCATGGTTTCTCTGAGTTGTATGTAGCTTCATAATGACTTGAGTCATTCCTTAGGTTCTTCGTATACTGTGAAACATGAAATAACTGCTTATATATATTTGTATTTATGTTTATATGTGTATTTTTATTTACATTGTTTACATTTACATTAATATTAATATTTATATCAATTTTTATATCTTCGTTTATGTATATTTGCACACTGTCTGAAGTACAAATCAAGAGGTTTCACAGTATCACAGATTTCTAGGTTGGAAGAGACCTCAAGATCATCGAGTCCAACCTCCGACCTAACACTAAGTACTCCACTAAACCATATCGCTAAGCTCTACATCTAAACGTCTTTTAAAGATCTCCAGGGATGGTGACTCCACCACCTCCCTGGGCAGCCCGTTCCAATGCTTAATAACCCTTTCGGTAAAGAAGTACTTCCTAACATCCAACCTAAAACTCCCCTGTCGCAACTTTCGCCCATTCCCCCTCATCCTGTCACCAGGCACGTGGCAGAACAGACCAACCCCCACCTCGCTACAGCCTCCGTTAAGGTACCTGTAGAGAGCGATGAGGTCGCCCCTGAGCCTCCTCTTCTCCAGGCTGAACAAGCCCAGCTCCCTCAGCCGCTCCTCGTAAGACTTGTTCTCCAGACCCCTCACCAGCTTGGTCGCCCTTCTCTGGACTCGCTCGAGCACGTCCATGTCCTTCCTGTAGCGAGGGGCCCAAAACTGAACACAGTACTCAAGGTGCGGCCTAAAAAATAAATTGATGAGAAACAGGGCTGAGGCGGGACTTTGCTGTAGAAAAGTATATGCCTCAAATAAGGAGCTTTGGTCCGATCTGTGCATAGATTAAATCAACATAACAAACTGAGATCTTCAGTACAATACTGACTTATGCTGCCTCAATAGCTGACCCCACACATTGGAAGAATGACATTTTTTTCATGTTCAGGTGTCACAGGAACAGAAGATCTGAGAAGAGTGGAACTTCTTGATTGGATCAAAGTTTCAATCCCAGTCCTATTTCCCTTTCTCTGTGGTAAATGCTGTCTAATTAAGGAAAAAAAAAGTTTAAATATATATATATATATATTTTAAAACAGCAAACACAAAGTAGCATACTCTCAGGATACTTTTCCAGCGTTGTGTGGCTTAAGGGTATTACTACACTAGAGTTTTTATCTCAGTGTTTTACAGCCATTGATGAGCTTTCCATTTATTTGTCTAATCGGTTTTGAACTCACTTAAACTTTTGACATGAAAACTAACTTGTTACATTGAGTTAAAACATAGTTTCATGTCCTTTTTCTACTGTGGTGCCCAGAACTGCACACAGTACTCGAGGTGAGGCTGCACCAGCACAGAGTAGAGCGGGACAATCACTTCCCTCGACTGACTAGCAATGCCGTGCTTGATGCACCCCAGGACGCGGCTGGCCTTCGTGGCTGCCAGGGCACACTGCTGGCTCACATTCATCTTACTATCAATGAAAACCCCCAGGTCCCTCTCTGCAGGGTTCCTTTCCAGCATCTCATCGCCCAGTCTGTACGTATAGCCAGGGTTGCCCCGTCCCAGGTGCAGGACCCAGCACTTGCTCTTGTTAAACTTCATGCAGTTGGTGATTGCCCAGCTCTCCAATTTGTCCAGATCTCTCTGCAAGGCCTTTCCACCCTCAACAGAGTCAATAACTCCTCCCAGTATAGTATCATCAGCAAATTTACTCAAAACACCTTCTAGTCCTACATCCAAATCATTTATGAAAACATTGAAAAGAACTGGCCCTAAAACAAAGCCCTGGGTGACCAGTTGCCAGCCTGATGCAGACCCATTTACCATAACCCTTTGAGCCCTACCTGTCAGCCAATTGTTCACCCATCATATGATGTTTCTATCTAGCTGTATGCTGGACATTTTGTCCAGCAGGATCCTATGCGAAACAGTATTGAAAGCTTTACTGAAATCCAAAAAGATTACATCAGCTGGCTTCCCTTGATCGACTGAACGGGTGATCTTAGCATAAAAGGAATTTAAGTTTGTTAAGCGGGACCTACCCCTCATGAACCCATGCTGGCTGGGACCAATGACTGCATTGTCCCCCAGGTGTGCTTCAGTAACTCCCAGGATAATCTTCTCCATAATTTTACCAGGCACTGATGGGAGACTGACAGGCCTGTAGTTTCCAGGGTCTTCTTTCTTGCCCTTCTTGAAACCTGGCACAACACTTGCCAGCTTCCAGTCTACTGGGACCTCTCCAGATTCCCAAGACCATTGAAAAATAATTGAGAGATGTCCCACAATGATGTCAGCCAGCTCTCTGAGCACTCTGGGATGAATCCCATCCGGACCCATGGATCCAGGTGGAGCAGCAAATCCTGCGCATTTTCAGGGTTGGCTGGGAATTTATCATTCCCACCATCATGGTCCTCCAGCTCAGGGCACTGGGGGTCCCGAAGCCCATCATTGATGTTGAAGACAGATGCAAAGAAGGCATTAAATGTCTCTGCTTTGCCTATGTCTTTGTCAGTGAGGTGACCACCCCCATCAAGTAGCAGACCTATGTTTTCTCTGGTCCTCCTTTTTCTATTCATATATTAAAAAAAAAAAAAAAAAGAAAAAAAGCCCTTTTTATTGTCTCCCACAGTCCTGACCAGCTTCAACTCTAATTGGGCTTTGGCCACCCGGATTTTCTCCCTGCAAAGGCGAACAGCATCCCTGTAGTCCTTCCACATTGCCTGACCCTGCTTCCAACAGCTGTACACTTTCTTTTTATGCCTAAGCTCCAAAAGAAGATCCCTGGTCAGCCAAGCTGGCCTTCTGCCCTGCCTGCTTGACTTCCGATATTTTGGA
Source organism: Anser anser (assembly GCF_964211835.1). Classification (NCBI taxonomy): domain Eukaryota; kingdom Metazoa; phylum Chordata; class Aves; order Anseriformes; family Anatidae; genus Anser; species Anser anser. Next base: position 177,196,288 of record NC_139720.1, on the reverse strand, counting down.
ATTGCCTGATCCTGTGCTTTTAGGAGGCAGTGGTTAAAGACTGACCAGCACTGATAGATGCTGATGCCTTCAAAAGCAGTTTCCCAGGGGACCTTGCTAACTAGTTCCCTGAGCAACCCAAAGTCTGCTCTCTCCATGTCCAGGGTTAATGTTTTGGTGGCAGTTTTACTCCTGTCAACAAAAATTTTAAACTCAACTGCTTCAATGTCACTATGAACAAGATGGCCACCAATTGCCTGGCCTCATCAATTGCCTCATCATCCTGGCTGGGTGGTCTGTAATAGACTCCCATGACGATATCCCCTTTATTTGTTCGTCCCTTAATCCTTACCCAGTTAGTACTGGAGAAGCTTTTGCAACCTTTCACAAAGTGTGGGACTTTCACTGTTAAATTTGATCATATGCTCCTGTTATTGTTTCCTATCCCTTAGGTGTATATTAATGCCTTGTCCTTTAGGTATTTAGAAATACTCAAGAGGAGATTCCTTTATACAATCCACGACAGTTTACTTGCTTGAACGAACTTTTATATAGTATCTTGTTAATTTTTTTTTTTGAAAATCCAGGCACAGTGTATCAGGAAGGTTACCCTTATAAATATGTTCTTTCTGTACCCATCTAAGATCTTTTAAAAACCTGTTAAGGAAGAATCCTCTCTACAAAAATTATTTTGATTCCTCCCCATTTTATTATATTTATCTGTGTGTCTATGAATCCTATTCTACCAACCTACCTGTAAAGAATCAAATATACCACTTCTCAGTTTTCCACATCTCCCCTGCCTGGTTTTTCTACAGGCTCTATAAAAAAATTGCATAAAATTTCCTGACCTCTATTCTTCTCATATGGAAGCTGACTTAACTCCAGTTATTTAAGAACCCCTGGGTGAATACCATATTGTCTTGGCAATATTAATTTACCTCTTGGGTCTAAAATCACTTCTATTGACATTTTAATTTGAGATAGTTCCTCCAGTTCATTCTTTGCAAAGAAAACAGTTGCTGTGGGAACCTCCCAAAACTCTTCATTTGTGAGTATCAGTGTGAAGAACTCATTTAATTTTTCTACTGTGGTCTTATCTCTTTTGAGTTCTCCTGTTACACCTCCATCATTTATCAGCTCTGCAGACTTTTTGGCAGACTTTCTGCTTCTCATGGGATGGAAAAAAGGCTTATTCTCAGGCCTTTCACACGGCTTTCTTAGCCTTTCTTTGGTCTTAGCTTGATTCTACATTAAAGTTTCCAGAGCTTATGATATTCTGATTGTCCTTAAGTGGATATAACTTCCACTTTCTGACCTTACACTTTTAACTCTAAGAATTTATTTGTTGTGCTTTTTATCAGTACCAGATGTTTGTTGATTACAATGAACTTTACAAAGTTTTCATGACATATTCAAGATTTTTCTTTTAAGCTTCTCCTTGTAATTTCTTTTCTTGTCTTTCAAATAATGCTTATATTAATAAAATTGCCCTGTTTTATATTTATATATATATGTATATATTTTCTTTTTAACTCCTATAGGGAAGAGGAATTTGAGTGTACTGTAGTCAGGATTTCAGAATGGCTCTTCAGTAGTAAAAATTTAACTTCTTGTGCTCTGCTCAGAATTATGTAAAAAATAGCTGCTTCAAGGGGCAATCATTATAGTATCTAAAATTAGTTTTTACAAAATGTCCCCAAATTACTTTTTGCCAATCTTCATGGAAATAATTGAGTTCTTCATTATTACTGAGTTTTCTGCCATTGTAATCTCTTTCATCTCCCTTAGTATGTCTCAGTCAATATACCTATCTTATTCAGGTGATTAATAACACTACCTTCCTACAATATTCATTCTATTTAGACACAAAATATTCAAATCAGAGGGAATGTTTCTTGTTGATACAATTAACTTTTTGCCTTGCTTGACTTTATCTGCAACTAAAGCAGTAAAGAACCTTGGGATTCAAGTCAGGGTATACAGAGAGGGCTGTGACCACATTGCTTAAATTCAGTTTTCTTTAGAGCAAAATGCATACGTTCACAAGGTCTACTACTTGGTCCAGGATTCATACGGTGCCTGTTTTCTGGTCTCAAGATGTGATTTTTATTTTTGTGCACACATTTTGATTTCAAAGTAACTGAAATAGTATTCTGGCTATACTGCAATACATCAGAATGGGCATTGGAAGACGACATAGTCTGGGTGGAGACATCAACATATCCTTGAAGGAAATGTATTCTTATGCACCTGGATTTAATATAAAACCAGACGCTACTGTCTGTTTCACTTGAAAAAACATCTGGGCAGTTGACAGTGTACATAAAGAGCACATAAAATTATCAGTGAACTTGGGATCTGGGCTGTTTGACAAAGATATAGCTCTGTGTTTACATAACTTAAGCTATTCACTAGCCAGTACTGTCTGACCTATCACTCCTATCTAATCTGTAGCCTATTATAGTATTCCATATTATATCTTCACTTCCATGAAGTTTATTGTATGCCTTAATTCTAAACTTGAGAGAACACATACATTTGATTAGGACTTGACTGGTCATTTTTAAGGTGTTCTGACTATATATATATATATATTTGGGATTCCTCTTCACTATTACCTCTGTTTTCTCTATAAAAACGAAAACAAACAAACAAGAAAATCAACCCCCTCAAAATCACCACTACCAAGAATTAAGGTATTTTAATTCACTATAGGATAAATGTTCAAGATCTAATATCAAACTTACCAAGTTTTTCCACATAGATCAACTGTCTGATAAGGCCATCATTCAGTTTATTACAAAAGATTACAACTTGAACCTTGTATTTCCAGGGGTTCTTGCAGCAGGTCTAAAAGTGCTCTTTAGTATTTGTGAAATGGCAAATTCAGCATAGCTTGCCATAGTGGTATTAGAATATACATTTTCAGTATAAAGACAGTCTTTGCTATATGACTATTGTTCCAGTGGGAAACGTCAGCTGCTCATTAGCAACGGGAGTTGCTCCCAGAGATATGAATAGCTACTTCACTGACATGCAAAAGCAACTAAAAGACTTTCAGCTAACAGGTAGGTGTTGATTCTGACCTAGAAATCTTTAAATGATTTTGTGCCTTGTTACCTGAGAAACCAACTTTCTGCTGTTGTGTTTTCACCATTAGAGACAGCTAAAGAGCTTGGGTTCACACATTCTAAGTTCACAGGGTGATAAGGCATTTGTGCCAAGTTTTCAGTCATACATATTGAAATATATTTTCTCAGTAGTAAACTAAAGTCTAGATTTTCAGTCTTGTTAAACAAAATATACCCAGAAAATTAATGTAATTTTCAGCCCTTTTTGAGGCTTATAGGATTAACTTGGATAGATCTAGGAAGGCTATATGTAAAGATCATGGTTCAATTTAGTCTCAATAATCCTATTCTCTTCTTCAATTACTTTTTTTTGTTTGTTTGTCTGTTTTACGGTATAGTATCTAAGATGGAGAAAGAATAAAACATACATATTCAGATATAGTTTGAAAATGTATGTAAGTCTGATTTCTCATAGTGGCCAGGAAATTTGGGTTAAAAGATATTTGAATTTAATCAGTATGTGGAATTGGATGTAGTTATGGTAGCACAGAAGGAAATAAAATATTTCTGCTTTTTAAGTAAAAACAAACAAACAAACAAACAAAAAACAATAACACCAAAACACCACAAACAAGCAAAAAAAATATATATATAAAATAATGTAAAATAACATAAAATTATGTATGTATATATATATATTTCTCATGTTGTCAGCCAGCACTGTGAAATCAGTTCTTTCAGAGAAGTGGTTTTGCTATGTGGTGTCCAATAAGAGTGGACATAGTATCAAGGATGTGGCAGCAGCTAACACATACATGCATTTCTTTTTTGAATGTTAGAGTATTTAACTGTTCTGTGTATGTCCAAATATACCTTCTTCAGTGGACATTTTCCTTTTCTTTATTTTTCAGAGCTTTGTTCTATGCCAATAACCAATAATAAATATGCATGAGGGATGAGTCTTTAATGAAATAAAACCACTGTTACAGTAGCTTGAGAATAAAATATTATTAATTAATAAATTAATCAATATAACTAATTCTGCAGTGATGTACATTAAAGAGACAATATTGGAACCTGCAGAAGAACTGGCAGAAAGAGAAAAGCCCAGAACTGCTTCACTCACACCTGACTTCTGCACATCTCCTCATTTACTGACTCTGTAACAAAGACACACTTCACTTCTAAGACTGTGAAAATGTTTCTAAGTGAGTTATCATTAGAAGATTATACTGTCATCTTCCTCTTACTAAAACTGTATGATTGAGGACAGAGAGGAATCTTCCTGTGCTCTTTTATATAACTGTAAAAAAATGCGCTCAAGACTTATTGCTGTAGAGCTAAATAACTTAAAATAAAATTAATGACTAAAGTAAATAAAGCTGGGGGAGTAAACTGTAAATGCAGACTTACTGAAATGCACACATTTAAAAGTGAAACAATATGTCACACAAAGTTACATTACAAGGTGCCCTGCTAGAAGCTTTATAGCTGACTGTTTCATGACATTCTTAAAACAGACAAATACTGTTTTTATAAAAAACTAGAAGCCTTTTATTTATTTATTTAATCATTCATTTTTTGTACAAACTAATTCTGGGCTAATTCTTCAGTATTATGCAGCTCTGATTGATCCCTGCTTAGAATTTTTGGATTTGTATAAGGCCAAGAGTTTTCTAATATACCTGCCTGTTATTATACTGCATCTCCTCAAATGGCTAGTGCTTTAGCGAAATTTAGTGGAGAGACGCATCAGAAAGAATCTAGCACAACTTATAGGTTTACTTTAAAAATAGATTTTGGAACATGCTGATGTAAATATTTATCTTTGCAAGCCCACAGGGCAGTCTGTGGTAAATATGAAGTCTTTTTCTCATCCACCTGACAGAAGGGCTTTATGGTTCATATAAAGATTATCCTGGCCATGCTAGACAGATGGTCAAAAGGAAATACCTCAGCAGAAACAGCAGTGATACAACAGTCATTCGTAATTTAACATATATCTGTAACTTACCCAAATTATATGTACACATGTAGTTATTACCTACATGAATAAATTTGTTTCTTTGCAGCATTTCAATTTTTCACTACTTTTCCATTCTTTCCAGTCCCTTTTTCCCTATTTCTAACATATTTTTTTCTGTCTTTTTATTCTTTCCTTCCTAACTTCCACATCTTTTAGATTTTTCCCTTTTCTTTAATTAGTATTTTATTTATTTTATTTTATTTATTTTTTATTTATTTTATTTCATTTTTTATTGTCAGGCTCGCTACTCTGTCATTCACAGAGTACTAAATCTTCATGCCTCTTTTCTAGCCCAGCATAACATTGTCTCTTAATCACCTGCACACAATACAGTACAAATATGCAAATTTTGCTCTCTCTTTCCACCTTATTGACCAACACTAGCCCTGAAAAATAGGTTTAAAAGGACTCTATTGAAGTTAAAATACCTGCACCCTCCCACACACCCTTTGCAACACAGATGAAAACAAAAAAAAAAAAAAAGGAAAAAAAAGGACTTGTTGCTTTTTCTTCCTCACAAAACATTTGTAGATGTTGTCCTATCTTCTGTATCTGAAGATGAGTTTTTTTTCTGACCCACATATGTTAGCATTTCTGCACTGTGTAGCAGATATGCCCCTAAATCAGTTGTTAATTCCGAAATTATTCTTAACATCAATGGGACTCTACTTCTCCATCCTGTAAGAGAAAGATGATGATATATTTCCTTAACCCAACATGTCTGTTAAGACACCTACTTCTTAGGTGGCACACCACATCACCTTCTTTCCGTATTTATTCAGGAAAGAAATTGTCTGAAATCACTGCTGCTCCTCAGGGGGAAATTACTGTCTGGTGTTTAAAATGCCTCTGTATCTGTGTACCCTTTGGAATATGCATGGAGCTGATAAAAGCATATTGCAGTTGACCTTCCACAAACTTGTGGTTACTTGTTTTCATAGAATCATAGACTTGTTTGGATCAGAAGGGACCTTAAAGATCATATAGCTCCAAACCAAGCAGGGACACTTCCCACTAGACCAGGTTGCTCAAAGCCCCATTCGGCCTGACCTTAAACATTTCCAGAAATGGGGCATCCACAGCTTCTCTGGACAAGCTGTTCCAGTGCCTCACCAATCTCTGAGTGAAGTTTTGTGCATCTTTGCACCATATTCATAGACAAAGACTTTTACTACAGAATCCCTCCATGGAGACTCTGGCACTGGTAAAGACGCATGTATACAACTGAAGGCCAAAAATAATGTGTCTATAATTGAAATAAATTTGTATAATTGAAGAGCTGAAGAATTGAAAGACTAAATTGTATATAGTAGATAAATTTAAAAAATTGAAGCAATTGATAAAATTATATAATTGAAGTTTTGTGTATTCTGTTTTGTTTAATATTTATTCTAATCTTTCACTGTTGATTAAGACCATTAGAATTTTATTTTATCTTAATCAATTAATAATAGTAAATGTCCCCTGTTCTCCTAATATTTCTTTATATATTTCTAGACAATAATGGATTTTCCCCTATTTTTTCCATTTCTTTCTTTTACTTTTTTTAAAAGTGGAACCAAAACTAAATGCTCTGTCTTAAGCCTGACAACTGTCAAGCAGAGCTGGCTAATTACTCTCTTATTGTACATACAGTATCCACAGTTCTGTGATGTTATCAAACATATTTAGATTAAGTTAATCTAAAAAGATTAACTAGACTGGGCCTTTTTGTGTGTGTGTTTGTGTGTGTGCGCGCGCACATGCTGATACTGATAATCAAATATATCACACAGAATCACACAGAATCGTCTAGGTTGGAAGAGACCTCCAAGATCACCCAGTCCAACCTCAGCCCTAACACTAACAAGTCCTACACTAAACCATATCACTAATCTCAACATGTAAACGTCTCTTAAAGACCTCCAGGGTTGGTGACTCAACCACTTCCCTGGGCAGCCTATTCCAATGCCTAACAACCCTTTCACTAAAGAATTTCCTCCTAATATTCACCCTAAAGCTCCCCTGGCGCAACTTTAGCCCATTCCCCCTCGTCCTGTCACCAGGCACGTGGGAGAATAGACCAACCCCCACCTCTCTACAGCCTCCTTTAAGGTACCTATAGAGAGCGATAAGGTCTCTCCTGAGCCTCCCCTTCTCCAGGCTAAACAACCCCAGCTCCCTCAGCCGCTCCTCGTAAGACTTGTTCTCCAGACCCCACACCAGCCTCGTCGCCCTTCTCTGGACTCTCTCAAGCACCTCAACGTCCTTCTTGTAGTGAGGGGCCCAAAACTGAACACAGTACTCGAGGTGCGGCCTCACCAGAGCCGAGTACGGGGGGACAATCACTTCCCTAGACCTGCTGGCCACACTGCTTCTTATACAAGCCAGGGTGCTGTTGGCCTTCTTGGCCACCTGAGCACACTGCTGGCTCATATTCAGATAACTATCAACCAGTACTCCCAGGTCCTTCTCTGCCAGGCAGCTTTCCAACCACTCATCTCCCAGCCTGTAGCGCTGCTTGGGGTTGTTGCGTCCCAGATGCAGGACGCGGCACTTGGCCTTGTTGAACTTCATACAGTTGACCTCAGCCCATCGGTCCAGCCTATCCAGATCCTCCTGCAGAGCCTTCCTTCCCTCGAGCAGATCGACACACGCACCTAACTTGGTGTCGTCTGCAAACTTACTGAGGGTGCACTCAATCCCCTCATCCAGATCATCAATAAAGATATTGGAAAGGACTGGCCCCAGTACTGAGCCCTGGGGGACTCCACTAGTGACCGGCCTCCAACTGGATTTGACTCCATTCACCACAACTCTTTGGGCCCAGCTATCCAGACAGTTTTTAACCCAATGAAGCATATGCCAGTCCAAGCCATGAGCAGCTAGTTTCTTGAGGAGAATGTTGTGGGAAACGGTGTCAAAAGTAAAAGTCAAGGTAGACCACATCCACAGCCTTTCCCTCATCCACTAAGCGCGTCACTTTGTCATAGAAGGAGATCAGGTTCGTCAAGCAGGACCCGCCCTTCATAAACCCATGCTGACTGGGTCTGATCGCCTGGTTGCCCTGTAAGTGCCGCGTGATGACACTCAAGATAATCTGCTCCTTGAGCTTCCCTGGCACTGACGTCAAACTAACAGGCCTATAGTTCCCCGGGTCTACCCTCTGGCCCTTCTTGTAGATGGGCGTCACATTTGCTAGCCACCAGTCGACTGGGACCTCCCCTGATAGCCAGGACTGCCGATCAATGATGGAAAGCGGCTTGGCCAGCTCCTTGGCCAGTTCTCTCAGTACCCCCGGGTGGATTCCATCCGGCCCCATCAACTTGTGTACATCCAAGTGCTGTAGCAAGTCGCCAACCATTTCCTCGTGGATAGTGAGGGCCACATCCTGCTCCCCATCCCCTTCTACCAGCTCAGGGTACCGGGTATCCAGAGAACAACTGGTCTTGCTGCTAAAGACTGAGGCAAAGAAGGCATTAAGCACCTCAGCCTTTTCCTCATCTTTTGTAACTAAGTTTCCCCCCGCATCCAGTAAAGGATGGAGATTCTCCTTAGTCCTCCTTTTTGTGTTGATGTATTTGTAAAAACATTTTTTGTTATCTTTAACGGCAGTAGCCAGATTGAGCTCCAGATGAGCTTTGGCCTTTCCAATTTTGTCCCTGCACAGCCTCGCAACATCCTTACAGTCCTCCTGAGCGGCCCGCCCTCTTTTCCAAAGATTATAAACCCTCTTTCTTCTCCTAAGCTCGAGCCACAACTCTCTGTTCAGCCAGGCCGGTCTTCTTCCGTGCCGGCTCGTCTTTCGGCGCCTGGGGACAGACCACTCCTGAGCCATTAAGATTTCCTTCTTGAAGAGTGCCCAGCCTTCCTGGACTCCTCTGCCCTTCAGAACCACCTCCCAAGGGACTCTGCCAACCAGTGTCCTGAACAGCGCAAAGTCAGCCCTCCGGAAGTCCAAGACAGCAGTTTTACTGGTCCCCTTCCTGGCTTCGCCAAGAATAGAGAACTCTACCATTTCGTGGTCACTCTGCCCAAGACAGCTCTCGACCACCACATCTCCCACCAGTCCATCACTGTTTGTGAACAGAAGGTCTAGCGGGGCACCTCCCCTGGTAGGCTCTCTAACCAGCTGCGTCAGGAAGCTGTCTTCCACGCTCTCCAGAAACCTCTTAGACTGCTTTCTCTGGGCTGTGTTGTGCTTCCAGGATATGACTGAGAAGTTGAAGTCCCCCACGAGAACAAGCGCTGACGATTTCGCAGCTTCTGCCAGCTGCCTGTAGAACTCCTCATCCGTCTCCTCATCCTGGTTTGGCGGTCTATAACAGACCCCCACCAGGATGCTTGCCTTGTTGGCCTTCCCGCTGATCCTAACCCACAGAGACTCAACCTTATTCCCAGCCTCAAGTTCCTCAACATCAAAACACTCTCTAACACAGAGAGCCACACCACCACCCCTTCTGTCCCTTCTGAAGAGCCTATAGGCAGACATTGCAGCACTCCAGTCCTGACAGTGGTCCCACCACGTTTCCGTGATGGCAACCAAGTCATAGCCTGCCTGCTGCACAATGGCTTCCAGCTCCTCTTGTTTGTTACCCATGCTGCGTGCATTAGTGTAGATGCACTTCAGTCGGGCCATTGCCTTCTCCCCCCGCCTTACCATTGTTCCCCCTGGTACAGCTCCAACAAGCCTAATTTCAGCCCCATCCCCGTTCTTTCCTAGTTTAAAGCCCTCTCAATGAGCCCTCAGGCTTCGCTCTTCAGTATCATCACTGCCAGCCTGGACTATCAAAAGAGGGTAGTAGTCAGAAGGGTGAACCGGGTTGGGACGGTTTCTGGCAACATCCCTGACCCTGGCCCCAGGGAGGCAGCAGACTTCCCTGCGGGTAGGGTCAGGTCGACAAATAGGGCCCTCTGTTCCCCTGAGAAGGGAGTTGCCTACAACGATCACCCTTCTGTCTTTCTTGGTGGAGGTAGTCTTGAGGCGTGGAGTTGGCTTCCTCGCCCTAGGCATCCTCCTGGGTAGACTTTCTACCTCGTCCTCACCCACCGGTCTCTCAAGCTCCAGGGCCTCAAATCTGTTACGTAACGGCACCTGGGAAGGCGGGGCCGGTGGGGGGGCGTTGCCTGCGAGGTCGAGCAGGGACCTGTCTCCATCCCTCCTCAAATCCTAGGTCGCCTCCCTCTGCCCGACAGCGACAGGGCAGGGGGTCCACCCCCATTTGGGGTGTCTCACCCCGGTACCTCTCCTTCAGGCCCTGCAGGGAGTCGCTCCACCAGTCCATCTCCCACTCACACTCCCTGATAGCCCTCAACCTATCCACCTTCTCTTTGAGTTCTGCCACCAGGCGGACCAGGTCATCCACCTGCTCGCACCTCACACACACGGTGCCTCTGCCTCCCTCAGATGGCAGCAACAGGCTCAGACACTCCCTGCACCCAGAGACCTGAACTGCCGCATTGTTGAGCAGGCGGTCAGTCTGGGTGTTTACAGACTCTCTAGAGAGAGCGCTCTGCCTGGTGTAGACCATTGCAGCCTAGCTAGTGGTCGACAGCCGTTAAAGGTGTTGTTCTTATGGGCGGGGGGGAAACTCTGCCCTCTCCGCCCTCCCTGCTCGCCCTCCCTGCTCGCCCTGCCTGCGCAAACTGCTGCACCCCGCCCTTCTGACACGCCATGCCCTGTTTGCCCGCCCTGTTTGCCGCGCTCCCTAGGGGCTGCTTTTGAACAGCCGGGGAGGGGGCGCTGCTGGCTCCGCCTACGCCTCGTCAGCCTCCTTCGCGAGGGCTGCCGGGTCCTGGCGGCTCCCTCGAGCGGCCTCGATGTCGGAAAAAAAGCCGTGCCTGTCCGATCCCCCGCTCCGCTGCAGAAAGCGCCTGCCCCGGAGCCGATCGCCTCGGCAAGTATATATATACACAGTAGATCCAGTGATCCAAAAACTTACAGCTATTACAAATTAAAATTATAACAGTTGAAATAAAGGACAGAACAGGACTGAACATGGCAGAGATTGAAATATTGCTGCGATCGTAAGCTGAAATGTGAGGGTGAAATCTAACAATGCATTTTGGTTTGCCTGAGAAAATACAGGAAACTTGTGGCTTTTTTTTTTTTCCTTCTTTTGTTTTTAGTTCACTATTCATTCCTCTGGGCAAAGTGTGATCTGAGATGCCTCATCTTGTCTTTATGATCAGGCCAGTGAAAGGGTCATTTTGTCAGAAGAAAGGCTAACTTGAGGATTTGAACTTCTTCAGACTTGAGTGAGTCACCAATTCTGACTGCTTTTCCACTGTAGATGCAGTTAAGGACACTCAACATAAATGCAGCTAGGGAACCTTATTGCTATTCCTTGTAAGTTATAAGGATCATGTTCTTGGATTTAAGGACCTATATTCCAACTAAGTTCCACTGCAGGCATTTATCTTGGATCAAAACCAAGGTTTTTCTATGTATTGTTTGAAGCAAAACTAGAAATTCAATGCTTTTGCCACATTTTCCCTTTTAGAATCTTTTTCCCTGACACTGCTAAACTTTCAAGAATTTAGGCTGACATTCCCTGGTGAGATGAAGGCTGATTTGGGGAACCATTAATAAAAATGCTTCAGATTCTTCCAAGAAATAAATTGGTAATATACACTGTCTATTAAAACCTATACTGAGTTGTATGATAACACAAAGAAAAAAAAAAAAAACAACTATCCAAATAAATAAAAGCTGATAGTCCATATAGAAAACAGTTACTTGAGAAGCTATAACCAACTCTTGTTTTGGAAGAGGGATCTGGTATTTGGAAGGTGAAAATTAATACACTTTTTATATTTTCTGGGCAAAAGTATTTATATTTTTAAGTATGCCTCTCTGCTATCCACTGTCTCCCACTTGTTCAACAAAGTATTGCTTGATAGTTTTCCAAATATGTCTATGTACTGTACATGTACTCCATTATAGACACAATGTCTGACTAAGATAGGAGCCTGACTGAAGAGCCACTGAAGTTAGCTTTAGAATCTAACTGAGGTGTTTCTTACCACTGCTCTCTTCTGCTTGTTACAGGGGATAAATAAAATAAATAAATAAATAAATAAAAAGTCCTTGTTTATGTCTGAAGAGAAGTATAAATAAAGATGGTTTTCTGTAAATATTTCATCCTCAAACAGTAGATTGTTTTTCACCTTGTCAGGCCTTGCTTTCAAAAGGCTGAGGCTCCTTTTATTACACTAAATCAATGGCCTTGTTTTGTAGTGGGCCCAGTATCATACTTCTTTACATATACATATTACATATATATATGTGTGTGTGTGTGTGTTTTTGGTGTTGTTTTTTTGTGTTTTTTTTGCCTTTCTGAATTCTTTGTAGGACGATAAATTGAAGATCTTTCCTTTTAACACTTAATTATTTATTTGTGCAGCTGTTACAAGGGATTCTTTGGATAAAGGTTTTTACTCTCAAATCTTGCTAAATATCTACTGGGAGGAGCGGAAACTTCACTCACTTTCCTCTATCTTATCAGTAGTACAAAAGTATTTCTTGTAATTCTGACTATTAGAAACTTCTTTGACTGATTATACTAAGAAAATCTAGACAAAGACAAAATCACCACTAGCTGGGACAGATGCAATTTAATTTACCTTAAAAAAGTTTTAACCCTTTACACCATTGCTAATTAAACACTACTTAAATCAGGATCTAGAGTTCTCATCAAGCAATTGATAACAGAATGAAGGAAATAATCTCATTTCCCATTAATAATAACTTTTAGATTACTAATAGAAACTACAGCATTACATCTGACTGTCAAGAAGGAGTGCATCCATTACACATCTGGATTCCCAATATTCTGGAATCAGTGAAGGAAAAGAACACAGCTGCAAAGCTAAATCTCTGTCTCATGCCTGATTGCTTGGCAATGTGCAGTTACACAAGAGGAATCTTCCCATGTGAAAGTTCATTCAGCTTTGGAGTGGAGTGGTCAGAAATTCTGAAAGAGAACAAAGGTAAATGTTCATGTCTGACTAGGTCACTCTGGGTCCCTTCATAATCAATGTAGAACAATGTTAAGCACAATTCATCTCAGGCTAAAGTTGATATCTACCATAAGCTTTAAACATCAGTGATTTCCCTGATGAATACTCTGATGTCTGATAGCAATTTCCATGGGTCATGGCTCAGGTGCTGTAGAAAGCATCTGTGAAGGAGTAGGGCAATGAAATAGTCGTTGACATGCAGACAGGTTCTCATGTGTACTTTGTGTAGTGGGGTCAAGGCATTACACAAAGTTATAACAGTGTTCCTTTCTGTGACAGATGTTACTTTATTACATTATTACATATTGGTAAAAAAAATTTGTCTAAATTGGTAAAAAGTTTTGTCCTTTTTTCTTTGCCTTTTTTTTGTCTACAGTCATCCCTTTGCCTGCAATCATAACTTTGAAAGTCTGCATAACTTTTTGCCTAAAATCATGAATTTCAAAGTATATAAAACCCTCTTAATCTAGATAAAGAATTAGACAGCAGAGCATTTTTCTAAATATATTTACACTACGTTCAATATGGGGAGTTATCTTTACGCTATTTGATAAATCCTTAGACTGATAAGGATAAACTCAATACTTGATAAATTGCTAGAACAATTAATAAAGCAGATAATCTGTAATCACCTGAAGGAAAATAACTTGTAAATAGGCAACATGGACTCATCAAAAACAAATCATGCTGAACTAAACACATTTCATCCACTGATAGGATAACAAGCTTAGTGGGTAAAGGAAATGCTGTGGACATAGTATGTCTTGATTTTAATAAATAATTTGATACAGTTCCACATGACATTCTCATAAAGAAACTAGAGAAATGTTGATTAAATGCAGTCACTGCTAAATAAATACAATGCTAGGAGGAAAAAAAAAAAAAAAGCAACAACAACAACAACAAATACAACCCACAGAGCAATGGTTCAGTGTCAGGTTAGGAAGAAGTATCAAGTATGGTCTACAGAGGTCTGTTCTGGGTCATGAGTCCAATTTCATTTAATATTTTCTCTGTGTTCTTGGAAAACGAAGTAGAAAGTATGCTAATAAAAAAAAGAAAAAAAGAAGGAAAGAAATATATATATAAACAATTTACATTTCCTTAGATACTTTTTTTTTTTTTTTTTAAGTAGTGGCACAAAAATTTTAAAACAAAAAAGAAAACTGCACAAATCCGTGCAAAAGTTTTATCCACTCTTTGAATTGTCAGCAATGCCCTAAGAAGGTATACTGATTTTCCCTGGACTGCATGAGTCAGGATAGCTTACTTCCACATAGAAGAATCTTCTGTATGAATCAAGAGTATTTCACATACAAAGTTTATTTTGGATCAGCAACTCAAAAGGCTTATTGTGAAGCTATGAGCTTCACATTGAAGTAGATGCTAGGATACAGTCAGATCAGGATCAACTCCCAATTCTTACCCTTCTGAGAGGCTTCTGGGGTACAGAATGTGTGGTAGAGATGCAATTGTTTTTCTGATCTAATGAATTTACAGTATATAATCACTGCTGCTAGGCTTGGAGATGGGTTCCCAAAAATCTGAAATGATGGATTTTCATCTTTAATTACGTCAAATTGAAATTATTTTAGGTAAGGAAAATCCTAACAAGTAAAAATGATACACTACCTACCGCCCCCACCTTCCCAGGTGTGCGTACACAACAGGTTTGAAGCCCTAGAGCTTGAGAGACCGGTGGGTGAGGACGAGGTAGAAAGTCTACCCAGGAGGATACCTAGGGCGAGGAGGTCGACTCCACGCCTCAAGACTGCCTCCACCAAGAAAGACAGAAGGATGATCGTTGTAGGCGACTCCCTTCTCAGGGGAACAGAAGGCCCTATTTGTCGGCCTGGCCCTACCCGCAGGGAAGTCTGCTACCTCCCTGGGGCCAGGGTCAGGGATGTTGCCAGAAAGTTTCCCAACCTGGTTCGCCCCTCTGACTACTACCCTCTTTTGATAGTCCAGGCTGGCAGTGATAATATTGAAGAGAGAATGCTAAGGGCTATGAAAAGGGACTTTAGGGGACTGGGACGGTTAGTGGATGGAGCGGGAGTACAGGTGGTGTTTTCAACTGTCCCTACAGTAGCAGGGAGGGGTACAGAGTGGACATGGAAAGCCCACCTGATTAACACGTGGCTCAGAGGCTGGAGCCAACACAGAAATTTTGGGTTTTTTGACCATGGGGCACTTTACTCGGCACCCAGCCTGATGGCCGCAGACGGGTCCCTGTCTCTAAGGGGAAAACGGATCCTAGCCCAGGAGCTGTCAGGGCTCATTGAGTGGGCTTTAAACTAGGAAAGAAGGGGGATGGGGCTGAAATTAGGCTTGTTGGAGCTGTACCAGGGGGAACAATGGTAAGGCAGGGGGAGAAGGCAATGGCCCGACTGAAGTGCATCTACACTAATGCATGCAGCATGGGTAACAAAGAAGAGGAGCTGGAAGCCATTGTGCAGCAGGCAGGCTATGACTTGGTTGCCATCACAGAAACGTGGTGGGACCACTCTCAGGACTGGAGTGCTGCAATGTCTGGCTATAGGCTCTTCAGAAGGGACAGAAGGGGTGGTGGTGTGGCTCTCTGTGTTAGAGAGTGTTTTGATGTTGAGGAACTTGAGGCTGGGAATGATAAGGTTGAGTCTCTGTGGGTTAGGATCAGCGGGAAGGCCAACAAGGCAAGCATCCTGGTGGGGGTCTGTTATAGACCGCCAAACCAGGATGAGGAGACGGATGAGGAGTTCTACAGGCAGCTGGCAGAAGCTGCGAAATCGTCAGCGCTTGTTCTCGTGGGGGACTTCAACTTCTCAGTCATATCCTGGAAGCACAACGCAGCCCAGAGAAAGCAGTCTAAGAGGTTTCTGGAGAGCGTGGAAGACAGCTTCCTGACGCAGCTGGTTAGAGAGCCTACCAGGGGAGGTGCCCCGCTAGATCTTCTGTTCACAAACAGTGACGGACTGGTGGGAGATGTGGTGGTCGGGAGCTGTCTTGGGCAGAGTGACCACGAAATGGTAGAGTTCTCTATTCTTGGCGAAGCCAGGAAGGGGACCAGTAAAACTGCTGTCTTGGACTTCCGGAGGGCTGACTTTGCGCTGTTCAGGACACTGGTTGGCAGAGTCCCTTGGAAGGTGGTTCTGAAGGGCAAAGGAGTCCAGGAAGGCTGGGCACTCTTCAAGAAGGAAATCTTAATGGCTCAGGAGCGGTCTGTCCCCACGTCAAGACAAGCCGGCAGGAAGAAGACCGGCCTGGCTGAACAGAGAGTTGTGGCTCGAGCTTAGGAGAAAAAAGAGGGTTTATAATCTTTGGAAAAGAGGGCGGGCCACTCACGAGGACTGTAAGGATGTAGCGAGGCTGTGCAGGGACAAAATTAGAAGGGCCAAATCTCATCTGGAGCTCAATCTGGCTACTGCCGTTAAAGATAACAAAAAATGTTTTTACAAACACATCAACACAAAAAGGAGGACTAAGGAGAATCTCCATCCTTTACTGGATGCGGGGGGAAACTTAGTTACAAAAGATGAGGAAAAGGCTGAGGTGCTTAATGCCTTCTTTGCCTCAGTCTTTAGCAGCAAGACCAGTTGTTCTCTGGATACCCGATACCCTGAGCTGGTGGAAGGGGATGGGGAGCAGGATGTGGCCCTCACTATCCACGAGGAAATGGTTGGCGACTTGCTACAGCACTTGGATGTACACAAGTCGATGGGGCTGGATGGGATCCACCCGAGGGTACTGAGAGAACCGGCGGAGGAGCTGGCCAAGCCGCTTTCCATCATTGATCGGCAGTCCTGGCTATCAGGGGAGGTCCCAGTCGACTGGTGGCTAGCAAATGTGGCGCCCATCTACAAGAAGGGCCAGAGGGTAGACCCGGGGAACTATAGGCCTGTTAGTTTGACGTCAGTGCCAGGGAAGCTCATGGAGCAGATTATCTTGAGTGTCATCACGCGGCACTTACAGGGCAACCAGGCGATCAGGCCCAGTCAGCATGGGTTTATGAAGGGTGGATCCTGCTTGACGAACCTGATCTCCTTCTATGACAAAGTGACGCACTTAGTGGATGAGGGAAAGGCTGTGGATGTGGTCTACCTTGACTTTTACTTTTGACACCGTTTCCCACAACATTCTCCTCAAGAAACTGGCTGCTCATGGCTTGGACTGGCATATGCTTCGTTGGGTTAAAAACTGTCTGGATAGCTGGGCCCAAAGAGTTGTGGTGAATGGAGCCAAATCCAGTTGGAGGCCGGTCACTAGTGGAGTCCCCCAGGGCTCAGTACTGGGGCCAGTCCTTTCCAATATCTTTATTGATGATCTGGATGAGGGGATTGAGTGCACCCTCAGTAAGTTTGCAGACGACACCAAGTTAGGTGCGTGTGTCGATCTGCTCGAGGGAAGGAAGGCTCTGCAGGAGGATCTGGATAGGCTGGACCAATGGGCTGAGGTCAACTGTATGAAGTTCAACAAGGCCAAGTGCCGCGTCCTGCATCTGGGACGCAACAACCCCAAGCAGCGCTACAGGCTGGGAGATGAGTGGTTGGAAAGCTGCCTGGCAGAGAAGGACCTGGGAGTACTGGTTGATAGTTATCTGAATATGAGCCAGCAGTGTGCTCAGGTGGCCAAGAAGGCCAACAGCACCCTGGCTTGTATAAGAAGCAGTGTGGCCAGCAGGTCTAGGGAAGTGAGTGTCCCCCTGTACTCGGCTCTGGTGAGGCCGCACCTCAAGTACTGCGTTCAGTTTTGGGCCCCTCGCTACAAGAAGGACGTTGAGGTGCTTGAGAGAGTCCAGAGAAGGGCGACGAGGCTGGTATGGGGTCTGGAGAACAAGTCTTACGAGGAGCGGCTGAGGGAGCTGGGGTTGTTTAGCCTGGAGAAGGGGAGGCTCAGGGGAGACCTTATCGCTCTCTATAGGTACCTTAAAGGAGGCTGTAGAGAGGTGGGGGTTGGTCTATTCTCCCACGTGCCTGGTGACAGGATGAGGGGGAATGGGCTAAAGTTGCACCAGGGGAGCTTTAGGGTGGATATTAGGAAGAACTTCTTTACTGAAAGGGTTGTTAGGCGTTGGAATGGGCTGCCCAGGGAAGTGGTTGAGTCACCATCCCTGGAGGTCTTTAAGAGACGTTTAGATGTTGAGCTTAGTGATATGGTTTAGTGTAGGACTTGTTAGTGTTAGGGCTGAGGTTGGACTAGATGATCTTGGAGGTCTCTTCCGACCTAGACGATTCCGTGATTCTGTGATATCTGCCGTCAGACACACAGACAGAATTTTATCATGTCCACTACTCATCCAGATTTATAATTAATAATCAGTGAGAAAAGACGATGTAGAAGAAAGAGGAACTAGCCAATAAAACTGCTCAAAGGAGAATGGACACTCTCCTGATGTCATAGAACATGTATCTCAATTCCCCCTTCCAATAATAATATAATAATTTGAATTTAAATCGAGTAGTAAACTACGAAGTTGAATTAAAGAATCACATAATCATAGAACTATCTAAGTTAGAAAAGACTTTCAAGATCATCAAGTCCAACCATCAGCTGTTCCTACCAAATCTCATTACTAAACCATGTCCCCCAGTGCCACATCCATACATCTCTTAAATACCATAATCACCAGCGATAGGACTCACAGGAACGGCGTTAAGCTGAGGCAAGGGAAGTTTAGGCTGGACCTCAGGAAGAGGTTCTTCACCGAGAGGGTGGTTGCACACTGGAAGAGGCTCTCCAGTGAAGTAGTCACTGCACCAAGCCTGTCTGAATTTAAGAAGAGATTGGACCGTGCACTTAGTTACATGGTCTAAACTTTTGGGTAGACCTGTGCGGTGCTAGGAGTTGGTCTTGATGATCCTTATGGGTCCCTTCCAACTCGGGATATTCTATGATTCTATGATTCTATACCTTCAGGAAAGGGGACTCCACCACTTCTTCAGGCAGCCCATTCCAATGCTTAACCATCCTCTCCATAAAGAAATTCTTCCTAATGTCCAATCTAAACTTCCCCAATGCAATTTGAGACTTGATAGTGATTCAGACTTTTTTTTTTTTTTAATTGCAAAAATCCTATAGATTTTCTCAATATTACTGGAATTATTTTTGCCATTACTATAAAGGCAATTTAGGTAGGAGACCTACCTTCTTTTCTTTTTTGTTGTCAAGACAGTTTCAGCTTGCTCTAATGTTGGCAGCTCACCCAAGTTCTGTTCCTTGAATTTCTTGTAACGCTCGGGCAACTGTGTCCATATTTACGTTGACAAATTATTTTTTTTTTCTTTGTAAGTTTGAGTATTTCAGGACCTTTCATGATAATTTAATTATTCAGTATGAAGAGCTAGTAAAATATGAGATAAGAAAAGTGGGGCTTGAATGCAAACCTAGCATGGAAGTTGCACCTCAGAATTTTTCATCAACGGAGATGAAAGCAAACTCTTCACAGGCTCATCATCTCATTTCATTTTCTCCTCCTTTGCTTGCTACTAAGGGAGGGAAGAAGAGGCTACAGCAGCCCTATCTGCTTCAAAGGACAGATAAGCATCCAGACACAAAAGGTTTATAAAGATATCTTCGCTTTCCTTCAGTTCTATTGCCAAGACAAGCTCCATACAAGAGTTGAACTTGGCTTGTGGAATAGTTTCTGTTTTTTTTTTTTTTTTTAATTATTTTTTATTTTTCTTCTGTAGCCAGCTAGCACTTGTTACATTGTTACATTTTGTCTCTTTTAGTTAGTAAGCACTGATATTGCCACTTACGTATCAATTTAAAAACAAAACAAAACAAAAAAACCCAAAACTTTAAATCAGTTTCTCAGGAGACCTGATTGTCCTGTCTTCTGGATCACAGTTGGTAACTACCATTTCCACAGACATTATAAAATGCTACCAACTGAAAATTAAGTTACTGGCAAAGTGAGAGTTAGCATTGCAGCTCTCCAACAATGAAATGATTCTTTGGCAAGACTCCTTCCTCAAAACAAAAAACAGAAATAACAACAACAACAAAATAGTATTGCAAGACATAAATAAGGGTAGAAGGTATAGAATATGAAAAAAAAAAAGAGGAAAATATTAGGAAATATTATTATTCCTTCAGGAACTATGCAGGAACTAAGTATGATTTAAATTTCATCTAGATTCAGCAAGGTTTCACTCCTCATCAGCTACTTGGAACCTACCATTAGAGATGTGATCTTTTCGTTAGTCTGATAAGTATTCTCATAACCTCAGCCAATTTACAACTTCTCATGTTGATAGAAGTCTATGCATTTAAAGTCAGTAATGCATAAAATTTACCTATAGACACTAATGCATCATAAATCTTTTCATGTGTATTTTTCTGTAACCACTTTGAGGCTATAAAAAAGATATATTGGCATAACTGTTAGCAGATTAAAAATTGCAGGGATGAAGAGCTGTTTGCTCTTGGATACGATAAATAAATAAATAAAGCACAAACTCTTTTTGGCTCTAGAAACGTCAGGATACTCTGGAATGGAGAGAAGGGGATAAACGCTTTATTCAGGCAAAATTTAATTGACTTCCATGTCTTTTGATGACTGTGCAGTAAAACTTGTTTAAACTTGAAATATTGCCATGTCAGTCTCTAAGATGGGTAGATTCATTTGACAAAGTAAAAATGTATACAGTGGGATCACCTTATGAGGCCTTTACAATCAATGCAGAGATACAGAATGTTTTTAGATGCAATTTGGTTAATCTTAAAGCAGATAACTAAAATAGGTCAGATGAATTACATCCTAAAAACGCCTCTTGTTTTCCACTGCAGTACTGAATACCAGCACTGATAGTACCTATACCCTCTGAGATCAATATAGTTTTAATAACACCAAGAAAAAGGTTTTAACTACAGAAGCTTACTGTCTATTTATATTACCTTAAATTTACATCATTAATGCCTCTCCCAACTTGCCTGAAAAGGCAATTTGTTATATTTCATTTTTTTAATGTTTAGTAAAGTCTTGTGTAGAGCAACAGTGGGTAGCTGTGCTAAAAGTCCTTCTCAAAACAGGAAGTCCCCATGGCAATTTTTGAAGCATTAAAACTTCATTTTCCCTGTGAAAAGCCTATTTGAGTATTTTTTTTAATGCTATATTAAGTTTTCCCAACAGAAAATAAAGCTTTTAAGCTTTACTAAAACATTAATGGGGGCTTTCTACTCAGAGATCTGGAGTAAAACTTCAACTGGAAGAGTTTGATTCTCTGTGGCCTTGTATGTTAATCCTCCCTGTTACAGTGGAGTACCTTTACACTTTTCAGGTAGTGCAGTTACATTTCATATATTCTTCAAGGACACTTTTCACAACCAAAAAGAAATAAAGTGGTTTTAATGCATCTCAGACTCAAGCTTTTTGCTGTAATCACTTATTATTGTGTAAGTCAGTATAAAATATTACCAAGGACAAACGTACCATTTCCTAATGTCTTTGAATTTCTTTGAAAAACTAGAGAAGATGCTGGTTAGAAAACAATGAGGTCCTCAGCCAAAAAATTTGAATGTTGCTTCACGTATATCTCTGGTCTCAGAAGAAATATGCTTTCCTTGCATAAATGTAATTGAGAAGAAATTCACACTTTTTAATACCAACTAGGAAAGCATCAGATATGAGATGTTGACTAGTACAGATGCACAGAGAGACTTAATTTTGCTGGTTTTGATTAGCTAATGAATTGGGACAGGAAGATGAAAAACAAAAACAAAACCAAAAAACAGGAATGTGATGTAATTGGTCATTCTATTCTCATTGCTGCCCTACACTAGAATCCATTCAGGAGAAAGTCGTGTTTTTAACTGTGTTCATCAGAGTTTTCAGCTTGTGGTCAATTACACAGTGGTCCTGGATATACTTCTAAGGGATCTAAGATAAATGACTGATCAAGTGATGATCAATTTCAGATATCTTCCACAGCAAATGAAATACATTCCTAAACATCACCCAGAAATCACTAATGCTTGAAAATTCCTGACATAAAGTCATATTCAGCATGGTTATGACCAGTGATATATCTGTTTGCATGCTGACAGTTTATTTGATATGATCTCTCCTTAATCATAGTCCTAGTCAGTTATGTGACCTGTATGTGATGCATTCTTAGGCTTTATTTTAGTGCTTTCATACTGTGTCTATTAATAAAGTGAAATTAAGTCTAGAGGGCATGCTATGTAGCATATGCCATGTCCCTAAGAGGCACACAGCTCCATCTGGAGTGTTCCAAACAGTTCTCATGCTGCAAAATGTAGGTGGCAAAGGGAGTACAGTACTTGTCTTAGGAACTCAGGCATTCAAACGGGTGCTGATGTATGGCACCAATAACAAGTGTGATTAAATGAACAGAACTAGGACTAACTAAATCAGTGTTGGGAAAAAAAAAAAAAGAGCTTGTTGATTGTTGGATGCCTGTTTTTTTTTTTGAATTATTTATGCAGCTAGTACTACTATACTACTATAACCAGCTAAGTTTTCTGGATAGAAATCAGGAAATATAAGCTTAGTGTCTGGTTAAATCATTGTCTGATGCACCATCTAGGTTTCAAAACACTGATTAACAACAGGCTAACATTGCCTTCAAAATTACTTTTATCACATTGCATATCCAGAATGACAGACTAACATCATTAAAAGGGAAAAGAAAACCAGCAAGACTGTAGCCTGACACTAGGTCAAGTAGCTCTTTTTTTTGAACGCTTGTCATCTAAGTAATTTATCTTTTTGACCCAAAGATGTGAAGTTTCTTATGAAGACTGAGAAAAGCCAGTAGGGAGCAAGCAACTGATCAGCGAAATGAAATAAAACCCTTAAAAAAGGACGTTTGTGTTGCTTTTCATATTATGAAACTATGCAAACTACTTTAGAGTCCATTTATCTCTCACTGTAGTAAACAGGAGAATTCACATTGACTTTGGAAAGCATAACTTTGTCTCAGCTTTTTTTTTTTTTTAGAGTATAAAAGAATTCATTTCTTTGCATATCTGTTGTTTTCCAGTGGGATAAGGCTTTATTATGGAAATTTTTGAGATTATTTTATTTCCATGAGCTGGTGATAAATATGCCTATAGATGTGTGCCTGATGGCTACCTCCACAAAGACATATTTGACTCTTCATTCCTTTACACCAAATGATAGAAATAAGGAAATTTGTTGAAATAAACACATTTGGCAACATAAAACTGACATAATAGAGAACGATAATCTCTGGGACTTTAATGGAAATTACTTTTGTCGGTTTACATGGAAAGGCTTTGGCAGCAGGGCGCTGCAGGGGTGGCCTCTGTGAGAAGAATCCAGAAACTGTCCCATGTTAGATAAGGGGCCCACCGCTGGCCAGAGCTTAGCCAATAAGTGATGTTGTTTGCACCTCTGTGAGAGCAGATTTAAGGTAGGAAAAAAGCCTACTGCACAGCAGCTGGGAGAGTGAGGAGTGAGAAACAACCTTGCAGACCCCAAGGTCAGTGCAGAAGAAGAGCAGGAGGTGCTCCAGGCATGCAGCAGAAGTTCCCCTGCAGCCTGGTGGAGCAGGCTGTCCCCCTGCAGCCCATGGGTCCCACATGGAGCAGATCTCCACGCTGCAGCCCGTGGAGGAGCCCCCGGTGGAGCAGGTGGATGTGGCCTGGAAGAGGCTGCGGCCCATGGAGAGCCCCCGCAGGAGCAGGCCCCGGGCCGGAGCTGCAGCCCGTGGGGGACCCGTGCTGGAGCAGTTTGCTCCTGGGCGATGGACCCTGTGTTATGGAGCCATGTTGGAGCAGTTCTTGAAGAGCTGCTGCCTGTGGGCAGCCCCCACAGGATCAGTTTGGGAAAGACGGCATCCCGTGGTAGGGACCCCAACTGGAACTCTGGGGCAGAGAGAGACCGTGAAGGAGTGGTGGAGGCAAAGTGCTATAGACTGACCGCAGCCCCCATTCCCCCATTCCCCTGTTCCACGCGGGGGGAGGAGGTAGAAGAGGGTGGATGGGAAGAAGGTGGTTTTTTGTTTATTTCCTTTGTTTCTCACTTCTCTAGCTTGTTAGTAATAGGCAATAAATTTTACTAATCTCCCTACGCTGAGTCTGATTTGCCCATGATGATAATTGCTGAGTGATCTCCCTGTCCTTATCTCAGCCCTTGAGCCCTTCACATCGTATTTTCTCCCCCTTTCCCTTTGAGGAAGGGGAGTGAGAGAGTGGCTGTGGTGGAGCTCAGCTTACCACCTGAGTAAAACCATGATGACTTATTCTTCAAAGGAACAGTAAAATGTTGCTATTATGATTTATGATCCTTTTCCACCTATTTTGTACTGGTGCAAATGGCAACTGAGAGTGAAGGGCAAAGCAGGATGATAACATGGTCTAGCAAGTAACTCCCATGTGTTCATCCATTTTTTTCTGTTTACAGCTTCTCACATTTAGCACAAAGTGCAGCAGCCAGACTGTTCATCACTGTTCGTCACATGGTAGATAGGTCAGTGATTCTTATCGGTTAATGGACAGTGTACCACACTTGCTGATTAATATCTACTGAGCACTGCATCTTAAAATTACTACATAGTAAAACTTAAAGCTTAAGCAGTCTGGAGTACATCATCACTTTTGGAGGTCTTCTCACCAGGTCAGTCTCCTGATCTAAGCAAGTCCAACATTAAAGTTAGTTAAGGTTGCTAAGGGTCTTGTTCATTTGAGTGCTGAAAGGGGGTAATCCCATAGCCTCTGTGGAAGACCTATTCCAATGCTCAGTCACCTTCACTGTAACAATAGCTTCGATTATATCCAGTCATAATTGACATTGCAGCAGTTTCTGACTATAGCCTTTTTTGCAGTGCATCTCCACAAAAAACTCTCAGTTTCACTTCTCTATAGCCATACTGTAGCTTGTTGAAGACAGCAATTTAAATTTCCTTCTCTACCCTCCCCCTAAAATGCCAGCTCCTGACTTCCTCAACTTCAAGTCATATCCCATGTGCCCCAGTCCCCTAACCATCTTCGTACCCTCATTTGGGCTCTGTCTGTTTTGTCTCTCTTTTACTCTGGCAAGCCTAAAATTGGGCACAGTATTCCAGATATGATCTCAGAAAGGTTGGGAAGAGAATAATGATCAATTCCTTCCTGTTGGGTGTACTAATGCAACCAGAGTGTGGTTAGGCTTCATCACCACAAGAATACGTTGAGGGTTGCTGTCCACTGAACATTTTTCAGGTTGTTATCTGTTAGAACCCCAGGCCCTCATCCTTTATGGCAAAGCTCCTTTCTAGCTAATTGACTAGCTTGTTCATTTGCAAGATGTTATTCTGCCACAAAGGCAGGAATTTGTATTTGTCTTTGCTGAACTTTTTTTATGATCCTTTTTTCCATTTCTCCAGCCTGTAAAGATCCCTCTGATCAGAAATTATTTGGTCCGTAATCCTTCCAGGGAACATTAGGCTGACCAGCCTATAGTCCTCTAAGTCCTTCTAGTGCCTTTTTTGAAGATGATTGTGATGTACATATTCTTGCAGGCAAGAAAGCCTCTCCTCAATTGCTCCAAGTTTTCAAAGATGCAT
The DNA here is from genome assembly GCF_964211835.1 of Anser anser. Lineage (NCBI taxonomy): Eukaryota > Metazoa > Chordata > Aves > Anseriformes > Anatidae > Anser > Anser anser. The sequence continues at coordinate 177,170,699 of NC_139720.1, read as the reverse complement.
TGCCTACAATGTTGGTCAGATTCCTCAGCACCCTTGAATATATCCTATCCTTTCCCATGGATTTGTGTATGTCAGGTTTTCTTAAGAATACTCACTCTATCTTTTTATATTGATGCCATCACTCTGTTCCCTAATATACAAGGTTGAGAACAGGAAGCTGGGGGGCCTGAGACCAGCCTTTGCAAGCAAAAATTGAGGCAAAGAAAATCTCTCTCTCTCTCTTTTTTTTTTTTTTTTCCATACACATTGGGATGAACTGTTTTTTTTTTTTTTCTTAGAGAAGGTTACCTTTCCAATTCCTGGAAGGTTTCCTTGCAGTTCTGGAAATGAGAATTTGAACTTATGGACAAGCTATTCAAAAAGGACAAATCACAGAACTGGAGACAGTTGATGTCACTGCTACTTCTCCAGGTTGAGGACAACAACCTGTTCTCCCTTTAAAGCTAAGCTAGGAAAATAACAGTGTGTTCCTAAAAGATGGACAAGATTAAGTATAATTTAATTTGTGACTTAAATAAGGAAAGAACTCTTGGCCAGACTGTTTCAGGGATCTTTCTGGTTTGGAATGTAGTAAAATGTAGGAACAGCTAAATCTTGTTCTATTTGTAGCTCTCGAGCCACTTGAAACGTAAGAGCACTGAATTCATCATACTGATCTACAAGTCCTTTCTCTAACCAGTCTTTCTATTTGTTGGACCTTATCTCTGATTCTGTCTTACACCTGCCACCACTGGTATCAACCTTAATACCTCACATGCCAACTTCAGCAGAAGTTGTCTGTAGACCTCTTTCAGTGAAATATGAGTTAAAGATCTCTTTCAATGCCTTGAAATCTCATTTTCTGCCACACTGTAAGGTATTAGCTAAGTAAGTCATCAGGTTGATTATGTTTTTTAAAAATATATTTGTTAAGATGTTACATCAGAGTTCGAACTCTAGATGAGTAACCAAATTACCTCACTGTAATAACGCACCCATTCTGTCACTGCCTTTCTTGCTTGCCTTGTTTATTTCTCAGTAAGTCACACTTCAAATCTCTGTTCAAATTCCTCAGTTCATGAATCACTTCTATTAATTTTTATGGTGCTTTCCACTAAAAAAATATAGATAGATAAAAAAAGAGAGATACTGTCATAGCTCAAGTATATTGACAGACAATCTATCAATGGAGTAGCTGGGAGCCCTCAAATTCCTTATAGGATGGTTAAATGAATATTCACTACAGACTGTTTTCTCACACTTCACTTTGACATTTCCTTCCCTGAAAAGTAGGCTTCTGACCCGAGTGGGATGACTCAGGGCGTCAATGTCTTATAGACTATTTGTCTTTTCATAAAAATACTCAAATAAAAATGGACTGGCTGGATAAATTGTTGGGGCTGGAGGAAAAAGACAAACATGCACACACAAGTTCTAGGGCTCTAGGACAGAAGCAGAAAAGATGAGGTATTCCTTTGAAAAAGCTTATCTAATAGAATTAACATTTTTCAGTTTTAAAATCCCTATCGTGTGAAAGGGATTTCAAGGTAAGGGTTGTGTGAGAAGATTATATGATGCAGGCATCCCACAGAGTGATACTGTGGGTGGAACACTATAGTGTCATTTATATATCTAAAAAATAAAAAAGAAAGAATGCTTTAATACACTCTGTGTCTGCTAGGTGAGGTCAATGTACCAGCTTGTATCACCAACCACAGCACGGCCAATGATAGCGGTATTGTCACTATGATCATTACTGTGATCCTAGGTATTTAATTTACTTACACAGAAGTGACAGTATATTTATAACTATTTTACTCTGTACAACTAAATGACAACCTAGTGTATTTGTTCAGAAAATATAAAGAGAAATCCATTTTGAGACTGATATCCAGTTCTCAAAAAAGCATTAGTAAGACAGTTGATTAGTGACTCTGCTATTAGATGTTGTATGCAAGAAAAACAAACACACAAAGATTCCCCTTTGCCAAGACAGGGACTGTAACAGATGTAATATAATGTATGGAAATTTCTACATAATCCCTAACATACATTACCAAAAACTGAAGATTTAAAAATGAGCTACAGTAGAAGCATGGACATAGTTTATGCAAAAGCATAGGTTGTATTCTAGTTTTTTTTCAGTACCCTACAACAGAGAGGGAAATAGGGGTACATTTTCCCTTTAGCTAAGACTTTAAAGAATACCACAATTGAGCAATCACCAGTTGCAGAGAATAAGTAAACAGTAAAATCAGTGAAGAGGAAGAGAAATGAAAAACACTGTAATAGTGACCTCTTCATTAGAAAATCCTGCCAAAAGTAATAAGATTTAAAGTGTTTCTCCTGCTAAATATTGTTCAGTACATTTAAAATGACTTAAAAATCTGAACTATTCAAGACATTTCCTATATTTGACAGCTTATTAACAGCTTTGTTGCATTACATCTAATTTATTATTATTATTATTATTATTTATTTTTTCATCTTAACTCAGAATGCCTTGCATAAAATGTCTTTGCAGCTTTCCTTTTTTTTTTTTTTTCCTAGTGATTTTTAATGTGATGTTTTACTTCTTGTTTGTTCCCTAGGTTGATGACACATTATCAATTATTCGTAGATTTGCTTTTTTAAAAAATAAATATATCAATTTCTCAACCCTTTAGGAAAATTTAAGTCATAATTCAGGATAAAGTATCTATATTCCAAGGGTTTCTAACACATAATCACTTATGATAAATGAGTTTAGTTGTACACCCTAATAATAGATCCTTTTTTTTTTTTTTTTATTTTTTCACAAAGTGATAGAGGACCTGAAGTGCATAAAAAAAGTCCCATTTAAAAACCACAATTCTATGTAAAGTGGGCCAGCAGCTCTATAGCATGATATATATGTATATATAATATATATATGTATAGGTGCCTATAATGCACCTTAGCTTAACAACTCCCTTGTTAGCTTGTAGCTACAGAACCAGATTTTGCTTTCATACAGTCATATACCTTCCTTACTGATTTAAGTAGGAAAATTCATGTACATTTTGAGGGCTGTCTTGGCTCAAATGAATGAATCTTTATAATTTATTTTTGATGAAGTGGCTGCATGTGGCACAAATAGGATATTTTTGAGGGCTATGAATAAACAATATTGGAAGTTTTTTCAGGTTACCTGTTGTTACATTTGGGAAGTCTTCAAAACCATTCCTAAATCTGCTCATCAGAAAAAGGAATACTGATGACCAGACAAAAGATTAGGGAAATGATCTTAAGATTAAACTGTATTGAATAATCATGTATATTTTGCATTATAATTGAAAACAAAATCCTATATATTTGTGTGGATCACCTCACTTATCTTGCTGTTTTCATCTTTTTACTGCACTTAACAAGAAGAGTCTAAGAACTATTATGAGAGGAGTCTCAATGTAACATAATTTTCTCTGTGACAAAAATTCTTTGAAATATGATGGACAAATGTCAGCTTAAGTGTTGGAATGTACGGAATCTAATTTTTTGATAGAACCAAACTTTTAGCATACCAGTATAAGTGAAGCTGTTATATAGAACAAGACATTTACCAAAAGAAAGATGGCAACAGGATTTTAATTAAGTTGACTTAAAAACAAAACAAAACAAAACAAAAAACACACTTAACTTTTACTTCTACCTCCACTTCTGTATTTTTCAACTGTTTTGATCAATCTTCCTTATTTCAGATACCTTCATCAATCTGAGATTTTCAGCTTCTTTCATTGTTTGTTTCTTTTTCTTTTTCTTTCCTCTGCTGGTTGCTGCTACTTTGTTGGTTTGTATTCCCTACAGACCTCATCACTTCCCTCCATCTTTGCTCCAGGTAAGACAATTTTAAGGCATGACATATTCTGTTGTGCTCTTATTTTCTGTCATGGATTTGTATCCATGTTGATATATATATCCAGTTGATATCTGGATTATTTGGTGGTTTGATATGGTTCTGATCATAACTATATGGGTTGATGACTTTTGCTAATCATTCAAGTTTTCCTATGTATGGCATGATACTTCTTTATGTTAACTGCTATAAATTTGATGCAATATTCTTTCTTCTTTCTTACGTATTGCCTATAGATGCTTATATTGCCCTCACAACTGTTTTACTGTACATCACTAATACCTATTCACACTCCTCCAAGCTAATGTTGTTGCTCAGTAGCACAGATGAGGTTATTATGAAACTGGCTCCACAATTTAGTTACACTATTTCTCTGAAAGTATATCATTAAGTCTGTTTGTTGAATGGCTGGAAGCATTCTGCAAATACTAAGGTGTTCACACATATGCATCTTTGGACCAGAAAGCACACGTTAGCAATTAGAGACATGAGAGGAAGCTAGAGAAACTTCTGTTGGAACACTGGGGGAAAACATAGACTGAGGAATGAATATTTGGAGACACAGGGAATATATGAAATCATTTTATTGTTGACTACAGAGATTTAGAGTAGAAAAGCAGAAACAAAACAAAGTATGATGAATACACAGGAGAAACTTGGGTGGAATTTGGGCTATTACACTGTGTATGCATGGGAAATATAGGACAGAAAACCAGACTTCATGAGTTCAATGCCTTGCTGAATTAATTCCATTGGTCGATGAATTTACCTTTTGTAATTGTATTATTTAAACATACAATAGCTGTATTTGTCATTGCTGTAAATAAAATAATAATAATAGCCTGCATTTTGTCCACAGAAATACTTTTTTTTTTTTTTTTTTTTCTCCTTAATACATGATTCACAGTAAACTCTGGATCAAGTTTTCTGCTTTCTTCTGCTCTCTGATTTGTCCTTCCAGAGTCTCATGTTTCCAGTCTGTGTGTCTGCATTAGAGTGGTACTTTTACCTGTTTGGTTTGCAGGCCCTTGCTATTTGTATGTTTTATGAAATAATAGATTATTGCAAGAAAAGGATCTGTCCTATCACAGTGACATCACATGTTCAACCATCAATTCTTTGTTCAGAATATAGCTGAATTCTAGAGTTTGTAATTTGACTAGCTAATTCTGCCTGGCTTCTTCATTTGAATTAAAACAAACAAACAAGCCAACCAACCAACCAACCAAATAAACAAACAAACAAAAAACAAAACTAAAATGATCTCAGGAAAAGAATCACTTGAAATTACTTTATCAGCTGCTTGAATGTTTCAGAATTTTATTCTCACTCAGATCTCCTCTTCCCTATTCTGTTCCCATTGACAGTTCTATGAAGAGATTTAATTCTTATATTCATTGCTTCCAGACATAGATATGGTTTCTTGTGTGAAAAGCCAACATTGTTATTGGCATGGGTGCCTTATTCTGGTTTTGTCTGCTGTTTTTTTGCATCTTCTGAGTCAGGGAGGACCTCACCAGTTTGACTGCCATCACCATGTTTCATCTACCCACTGCTGTGCTACAAAATGAAAAGCAACCATGCTTGTAAAAATAAACTGTTTTCCTTATTAAAGTATGTTGTGTGTTGTATTCTGCTATGACAGTCTAGTCAATTCCATGAGCCATTTTAGAGTTCCCATGTGCTGGAGACTTGGATATTTGAGAAGTGTCAATGTATAAACAATTGTGGCCAAGAGCCCTTATGAAATATAATTACCCTAATAAATTGATACAGATAATTCTCGGCCTATGCTCAAGTTCTGAATTTTTGCACCTATTTCCAAAAATAACCCTCTGTGGTTGCTGAGATATGATTTTATAAATGCTTTTCGAGACAAGCAATTTCTTACCTATTTTTTTTTTCTTTTTCATAACTACTTGCCTTTGACCATCTGTGTTTGAACATTTTTTGTTTTATTTCTCATATAGGAGTACGGGGGAAGATTTTTTTTTTTTTTTGAGAGGGGGGAGTGGGGAGGTCTTTCTTTCAGTGTCCTCCATTTCTCTATACCATAAGCTTCAGATCAGAAACAAAATTTTAAGTTTATCTGGCTGGAATTTATACCTCTACTGTGGATAACATTATCTCAGTTCCAGTTCATATTTGGTAAAGTATGAACAGAAAAAAAACACATCACCACAGATGGAAAAGTTAAAAAAAAATATTCAGGAAAATGGAAGTGTGATTCTAAAATGAAGTATAATCTTTATTTCTGTGGTGATTTTACATTGCCGTGCAGCTGAATTCCACTACAACCGCTCTCTCACTCTTCCTCCTCAAAGGGAATGGGGAAGAAAATACGAAAAGGGCTCAAGGATTGAGATAAATAAGGACAAGGAGATCTCTCAACAATTATTCTTACGGGTAAAAACAGACTCAGAGTAGGGAGATATTAAAATTTATTACCTATTACTAATGAACTAGAACAGTGAGAAACAACAACAAAAAATAAACTAAAGACACCTTCCCCCCATCCACCCTCTTCCACCTCCTCCCCCTGAGCGGCGCAGGGGAATGGGGAATGGGGGCTGTGGTCAGTGCCTAACACTTTGCCTCTGCTGCTCCTTCACAGTCACTCCCTGCCCCTGCTCCACGTGGGGTCCCTCCCACGGGATGCCATCCTTCCCAAACTGAGCCTGCTGGGGCTGCCCACAGGCAGCAGCTCTTCAAGAACTGCTCCCGCATGGCTCCGTACCATGGGGTCCATCCGTCAGGAGCAAACTGCTCCAGCACGGGTCCCCCACGGGCGGCAGCTCCCCCCAGACCCCCTGCTCCTGCGTGGGCTCCTCTCCACGGGCTGCAGCTCCGGCCCGGGGCCTGCTCCTGCAGGGGGCTCTCCATGGGCCGCAGCCTCCTCCAGGCCACATCCACCTGCTCCACCGGGGGCTCCTCCACGGGCTGCAGCGTGGAGATCTGCTCCATGTGGGACCCATGGGCTGCAGGGGGACAGCCTGCTCCACCAGGGGCCTCTCCACAGACCGCAGGGGAACTTCTGCTGCATGCCTGGAGCACCTCCTGCTCTTCTTCTGCACTGACCTTGGGGTCTTCAGGGCTGTTTCTCACTCCTCACTCTCCCAGCTGCTGTTGTGCAGCATTTTTTTTTTCTTTCCCATTCTTAAATCTGCTCTCCCAGAGACCCAAGCAACATCACTTATTGGCTAGGCTCTGGGCAACAGTGGGTTCCTTTGGAGCCAGCTGGAACTGGTCCTTATCTAACATGGGGCACCTTCTGGATTCTTTTCACAGAGGCCACACCTGCAGCCCCCCTCTATGAAAACCTTGCCACATAAACCCAATACAATTTCATACAATTAATATATGTGTTGTATACATGAAGTTGAATTCTGTTTGCTCAGCTCTCCTTCATAATACAGAAAGTTCCCTGAAAAGAAAGAAAGAAAGAAGGAAAAAAAAAAGGATTTTTTTTCATTTTTTTCATTTTGTACAAGTCAAAGTTATAAGATTTGTGTTTGGGAAGAAAAACATTATATTTTCCTATCACTAAAGAAGTTTAAGAGATGTGGAATTAAAAAAAAAAAAAAGGAAAAAATAGATTTTTATAGGAAGAACAGAAAATCACAAGCTTTCACTATTGAGAGATCTTCTTCATGACTTTTATGCAGCAAACACTGAATGGGCATTTTTCAAAATGATCTATTTTAAAATCTCCATTTTTCTTCTCCAAATTGAAGAATTCTACAAAGAAGGATGTCTTTTAAATTTCACCTGCAGTGTGAGCAGATTCATCTTTTCTATTTTGAAGTAAGAAAATAAGATTATTATCTTCTTTTAAGTTGTATTTCTTTGCTCTAATTAAGAACCAAAACTATTAACCCATCTTTGGATTGGTTATCATATTGAAAGGTAAGAAAAATGAAATTAACATATGGGTATTAGGTATACAATGAATAGAACATATTTTTGTCTCCCCTTGCAGCTTCATGGTAAAAGGTTTCTATGGATTAGTAGTGGATTAGCCATACTGAAACTTAGAACATTTTTCAGCTGAAAAATCCAAATAGCCATGTAAAGAATGGATTATCCTCCCTGTTTAGATGGAGGAATCTGGTTGATAATGGTATTCCTTAGAGGCCTAAGCATGTTCCATGAGGAAAATATACACTGTGATGCAATGTATCAAAAAATAAATAACAACATTTAACCATAAAGATGTTTTTACACCTTATATCAGGCACTGGCATTGCAGAATGCACCAGTAATTCCGTTGCAGGGAAGTCAAGAGTGTAAAAAATTATATAAATTTTTTCGTAACAAATGAATGTCTTTGTTTTCTAACCCTGTGAGATAAAATAGATAAAAACCTGAACGTATTGGCCTCAGTATTAACATGTTGCCTTGAGTATTAGCAAATAACCAAACGGGAGCACTCATCCTCCATTCTTTAAAAACTAAACCAAGTGGAACCTGGTCCAGGATGTCACTGAAATTATCATGATTCCTACTGATTTCTGGGGGATACAATTAGACACTTTCTCAGTTCATATATATGCTCCAGAAAGATGCCAATTTCTCCTACAGGATCAACAGCTAGAAGCTCACTGTCATACTCCTACATTGAGTTAAACTGTAGAGTTAAATTTTTTTGTTTTATTATGACTTGCCACATACCTATCGCTAGTGAGTAGGAGTGTTATACTAGTTGTCTGCTTCTTCTCTTTGTAAGGGAAATGTTAATTTGAATTTTACAGCTACAGGTTTAAGCTATATAAATATAAAAGAACTTGCCCAAAGAGACACAGAAATTTGTCTACATCTGAAAAACAGTCCTCTGCATTCTGGATATAGGTCAGCGTTTTCATTGGTATAGCCTTTCATTGCACTGTATCTGACAGGCCATGAAGCAAGCTCTAGCAGTCAGAGGAGAAACATAAAGATTGGCAATGGATCTCTTAAATGACATAAGCATAAAAAGCATCTGACTTGTATATCCCTTTAAGCAACAGTGTAAGTGTTTATTAGGATACCTAGAAAGGATAAAACTTTGTCTTCCAAATGGGACACAAGATGTAGTCATTGTGCTGTATTTTAGTTTAAATAGACCTCAGTACTGAGTACAGTCAAAAAAACTATGTAAAAGTAACCCTGATAATTTAATGAGCTTTGAAAAGAAGTGTAGCAAGCAGCAGCTATTTGGTGGACATCTGAAAGACTCTATCCTGAACTTTAGTGAAAGACCTGACATATCCTGAAAGTACTTATCAGACAAAATGCTGGCCCAGGTATCTTCATCAATCTACACTTCAAAAAATCTCTATTATTCCACTTTTCCAGTAATATTCTCAGGGGCTAGGAACCATATTTTAACTGCTCTTTAACTAGGAACCTGTCTTCTATAAGGAAAAAGAAAAGATCTTCAATATGCCTATATTGTAAAGAGATTTTTTTTTCCTTTTTCCAGATTTACAATGATTTTGTTGACTACAGTATTTATGTATTCAGAAACAGACTGGTGTATGGAATGATTAAATAAGAAATACTACTTTTGTTCAAGAAAAAATGGCAAGTATCCATTGTCTTTCCTTTGAGTAATGAAATTTAGTGAGATAACATATTAAAAAGACAAAATCAGCAGTGATGAATAGTTGTGGTTTAACCCCAGCATGCTGCTTGTTCACTCTCCAGGTGGGCTGGAGGAGGGTATGGGAAAGGTAAAAGCTTGAGAACTCATGGGTTGAGATAAAGGCAGTTTACTAGGTAAAGCAAAAGCTGCATGGGGAAGCAAAGCAAAACAAGAAATTCATTTGCTACTTCCCATTGGCAGGCAGTTGTTCAGCCACTTCCAGGAAAGCAGAGTTCATCACACATAATGGGTTTCTTGGGAAGAGAAATGCCATCATTCCAAACATCCTCTTCCTTCTTCCTTCTTTCCCCCAGCTTTTATTATTCAGTATGATGCCACATGCTATGGGAACATATCTCTTTGGTCAGTGTGGGTCACCTGTCCTGGCTGTGTCCCCTCCCAGCTTCTTGTGCACCATCCTTGCTGGCAGGGCAGCACGAGAAGCTGAAACATCCTTGGCTCTATGCAAACACTGTTCTGCAACAACTAAAAACATCATTGTGTTATCACCACTGTTTTCATCAAAAAATCCAAAACACAGCATTGAGTGAGCCACTATGAACAAAATTAATTCTGTACCAGCCAAAAACATGATACAAGTGATTCTCGCTGTCTCTGTCTTAGGAACCCATTCCACAGGTGATTACTGTTCTGTAAAATAGATGACTAGCTATCTAGTTTGGGTACATGGAGACAAATTATTGACAAGGATTTAAGGTATAGCCACATCACATTCTGCACCTCTTGTTTCCAAGAAAAGGAAAAAGAAATTTTTATACCAAAAGTGGGAAAAATCCAACATCCTTTTTTTGCAGTAAGACAGACAAGGTATAACCCAAACTGCCAAAGTTAGTCAGAGGGAATTCTGAAAAATAGACCACTAGATTATGAAGAAAAATCAACGTAATCTTGTTTAGGTACTTATGCATCGGAGATATATGAATATCTATGATGAATTTAGGAAGTCTAATTTCATCCATAGCTTAAGAAAAACCTTCCCTGCAAAATTCATCCTGAACTCAAAAATTTCTTGAACAAAAATATTTTCCCTAATGAATCTCAAACTCAACAGTATGCTCTGTCGCTGTAGGCTGAAAATATTTCAATTACTATATTCATTATATATTATTATATAATAACCTTTCCTTCTGTAAAGTTTTCCACTGTAACAGTTTCCTTGACTTTGTACATGTTCCGTAGTCTTTGTTTATTTTTCACCCAGACACTGGCAGTCTCAGAAATCAAGGGAAAGAAACAAAACAAACTGAAAAAAAAAAAAGGAAAAAGAAATCAAACAAAATAAAAGTAGAAATACAAAGATGCAAAGCCAGCAAACACACAAAATTGTAGCTTTCTAACTTTAAAGATGTGGAAGAGAAAAGGCTGGAAGAATTGTAATAAGGCTGAAAGTTAAAAAGTGCAAAGATATGGGAGTGGAATCTCAAAATGAGACAAAAGAAAGAAAGAGAAAGGCCAAACAAGAAATGTAAATTATCATAATGAAAACTAAAAGCCTCCCTTCATCTGTCTTAAAAATAGATACTAATGTTTTGCAGATTAACTTTGGTTTTGTAATTATGGACTTACGGAGAAATGAATGTTGGTGAACTAAACTGCTCACTTAGGGAGTGTAGCTAAATCCATGGCATAGCAGAAACAGCTGCTGCCCATTATGCTTTGCTTTCTGATGATAAGTGGTAAGAAAGGTCAGGAAAAGGTGACCATTCAGCACTTTTTGTTATGAGGTAATGGATCCAATGATGTTAGCAAAATAATTAAAAACACCATCAGTCCCATTCTCTCTGAAGACACTTAACATTATTTCCATTTCTCCCTGCTGTCCTAAAATGTATTCACATATGGAGTAATATTGGGGGGTAGGGTAAAAATGGAGGAAATCAGAATAAAGGAAGATTTTGTGCATTACATACACAGTCTTAATCCAAACTCGGTAATTCAGTGTTCTTAAACTCCAATTTTAGATTGAAGCCATTATTCTTTTTGTTTTAAAAGGAACAGCAGTCCCTGCTCTCTGTTTAATATTTGACTGGAAAGCTTTTTCCTTACCTTATTTACTAAGCAGATATGAATTTTCACAAAAATATCTTCAACTTCCTTTGTCTTTTAAGTCATCCCATATGCAAAGGGAACCTAATATGTCATCCTCATAACACACTAATATTTTTGTGGTGGGTTATCCTTGACTAGCAGTCAAAATGCCAAGCTCCCACACAGCTGTTCAGTCACTCACCCATCCACCTGCCAGACAAGTAGAGAAAATAAAAAGAAAAGGAATGAGAAAGTCTGTGGGTCAAGATAGTGCATGGGAAATCGTTTACCAATACTGTCATGGGAAAGATAGACTTGACCTGGGGAAAATGAAATTAATTTATTGCTAAGTAAAATAAGTATTTTGGGTAGTGTGGCTGCGTGATGAGCAGAATGGACTGGAGAAAGACTTGGGGGTATGAAAATTTTGACATGATCCGGAAACGTGAGTTTACAGCCCAGAAAGCCAATCATATCTTTGGCTGCATCCAAAGAAGCGTAGCTAGCAGGTCAAGGGAGGCGGTTCTCTACTTTGCTCTCACGAGACCCCACTCACAGTACTGCATTCAGCTCTGGGGCCCCCAGTGTAAGAAAGACATGAGCCTGTTAAGGCAGGTCCAGAGGAGAGCCATGAAGATGATCAGAGGGCTGGAGCACCTCTCCCATTAGGAAAGGCTGAAAGTGTTGGGGCTATTTAGCCTAAAGAAGAAAAGGCTCTGGGGCAACTTTATAGGAGCCTTCCGGTACCTAAAGGGGACCTACAGGAAAGATATGGAGAGACTCTCTACCAGGAAGTGTAGTGGTAAGACAAGGCGTCATGATTTTAAACTAAACTAAGGTAAGTTTAAACTAGATATAAGGAAGAAATTCTCTACTATGAGTGTGGAGAGGTACTGGACTAGGTTTCCCAGAGAAGTTGTGGGTGCACCCTCCTTAGAAGTGTTCAAGGCCAGATTGGATGGGTCTTTGTGGAAGGTCTAGTGGAAGGTGTCCCTGCCCATGGCAGGGAGGTTGGAATTAGATGATCTTTACGGTCCCTTCCAATCCAAACCATTCTGTGATTCTATACTTCTAATATTCCTCCTGTTTTCCCAAGCTGTATTGCACTCCTTTGTGCCAGACATCTCCACACAGCCCCCAGAAACACAGAGAGATGGAGAATGGGGGGTTGTGGTCTCTCTGCAACAGGTCCTTTCTGCTGCTCCTTCCTCTTCACACTTTCCCCTTGCTCCAGTGTGGGTCCTTCAGCAAAACGTGTTCTTGTTTGGGCTCTCCCCAGGCTACAGGGATCATCTGCTCCTCCATGTACCACCTCCTACTCTTCTTCCCTCAGTGACTTTGCTGTTCCCTCTGTAGTTCCCCCTTTTTTATTCCCCTCCTTTTCCTGTGTGATGTTTTCTGCTCTTTCTTGAATACATTTTCCACCAAGTGCCACCAACATGACTGATTAGCCCAGCCATGCCCTGCAGTGGGGCTGTTGGATCTGGCTTGAACCGGCTGTGTCTGGCATGGGGCAGCCTCTGCCTCTCCTCACAGAGGATGCCCTGCAACCTCCCCCACTATCAACATCTTGACACTGACATCCAATATAAACTTGTATTAAACCCCATTGGTATACAAAATTTGGCATATTAGAAACATTAAAATGGAAAGCCTTCAGGTAAAGGGCTGTATTTTACCAGTTTACTCAGTAGATTACTTAGTACTACAGCCACTGATCATATGACTTGAAGATCAGGTCAGTTGATTGCATTACATTAACTGAACTTGTCAGGAAGACTTTTGCTTTTCTGTTTGTTTTCTTGCTTGTTTGTTTCGCATTGCTAACTAAGATGCTGGTGCCTCATTCAGTTCACAACCTAGGTAATAATATTAATTTTTCTCACTTGGAATCAGTCATTTCTAAGGTCCCCAATAATTTCTGTTGGACTCTGAAAAAAGGCCTAGAAAGTTCAAAATCTGTTTACAAGGCTCAGTGTTCAGATACATACCCATGTTTGATATTGTGCCCATAGGCCCACAAGTGCTGAACTCAGGAGAGGAGTAGAACAATCAGACCTGTCCAAACCCACAAAGCATTCTGGAAAATAAATGCATGCATGAGACATCTAGTAGAAATGCTTTCCTCCAGTTTCCTTTCTTCGTGTGACACATTAGCAAAAAAAAAAAAGCATTATGACCACAGAGGAAATTTCCTGGTTCTTAATTTCACTTCTGAGTAAGACAAATAAGCATCTTATGGGCCTCACTCATACTTCAGGAAAGGATACACTACTTTTTGCACCTACAAGCAGACTGATGTTCCCATCTCATCAAGCTTTAACTAGAACACACCAAACAATATACAGTATATGACAGAAGATGGAAGAACTTCCTCTCCTGGTTGAGAAGACTTGATAAATTGTAAGTGCAGAAGATTTTAGAATGGAGCTTTTGGAGACTACAAAATGTTTTTATTTGTTTGTTTGTTTGTTTGCTTTTATTTCAGATTTTGGGCTAGCAAATCATTTCATAGATTTTAATGAATAGTAGAAATGTTACTTGGGCAGAAGGAAGAGAGAAAAACAAGGCATATGCTCATTCAGCCACTGACCCTTGGAAGTCCTTTAAAACTTAAATAGTGTCATATGTTAGTTCCTTTCTTTGATGGGTAGTTAGTATAAAATGGTCTGCCTTTGAAATTAATAGATCCTACATCTGAGGCTCAAAAATAATAATAATACCCTGTGTGAAATACAAAAGTAACATAAATTGCTGTCATAGCTGTTGAGTGAAAATGTGATTCCGTATATTGGCTAAAATGAAAAATTAAAAATACAGGGCAAATAGTGTCCCAGTTCCCTAAACTGCAATGTAGATGATCCAAACAGACTAGTAACACCAGTAATAAGAGATAGAATATTTACCTCTTAGAATTGATCAAGTTTTGGTCACTAGCATATGTGGACTAATGCTTCAGTTACAAGGAAACATCTTTAGATGATCAATATGAAGAGGGAGGCAGATAACTAGGGTATTTTGGATCTCCCTCTCCAGGCTTTCAGAGGTTCCTCTGGATACTGACCGTACAGGAAATACAGACAGTTATTTTAGACCTGCTGGATTGCATCTCTCCTTATCATGATACCATAGTCATATGCCGCAGGTATTTTTGAAGTGATTGCTGAAATCAATAGGTTATATTCAATCCAGTACTGCAATGGAAACTGATGATGTTAACTTGCTTGTTGCATGAAAATGTATGCATGATAAATCAATAAATATAATAGTGCTTAGTAACAAATAGTTGTTCTAGACTCATTTTACAACTTATAACAGTATTAGATTACTTATTCCCCATAAGGAAGGAATTTTATTATCTTGCTGTAACCTGAAAAAAAGGTAGGGTTTAAAAGTAAACAATTTGGATGTGAAGTAGCTATTTTTTGTATATTAAATTTATAATTTAAAAATGTTTGAAAAAACGGAGAAACTAGTGTCCAAATAATAATAATAAAAAGTAATAATGAAAAACTAGCCTTTGAGAGTGCAGCTAGAACAAAATTCTTTATACTTGAACAACCAAATAGCCTATTTCCAAAGGTCACTATGAAAACATTAGCATTTAATCAAAAGTAAGAACATAGTTTTTCAACAAGTTAAAACTAACTAAAGACATCAGAAGTTCTTCCTCAAAATCTTGTTATGGGTAAAAGGGAAAATACCATCTAGCCATGATTTTACTGTTAGTATATTTATAGCCTTAGCCATGTAACCAGAATACAAATGATTATTATGAGCCCACTTAAAATGGACACTAACAATTGTCGTCCAACTTATCTAATCTCTACCTCATGAATGGTCCAGGTAAAGTGTTATGCATTAAATTTTTATCTACCTACTTCCTCAGGAACCTTTCCCAGTGTATCCCAGTGGGTCAACAGTGGCAGGTTTCCTCAATTTAAGGTAAGGAAGCATTATGATGTGCCATCAGCACACTGTCTCTGGGACGCATCAATACTAATCATTATGAACCCTTCTTTTTTAGTCTTGGGGTCTTCTTAGGGTTGTTTTTATATGGTTCCATAATGTTGCTATTATTTTCATTGCCTCATAATGAAGTTATGAAGTTAGCCTCAATTAAAGGACCAGTATAAAGACATAACCCAGAACCAGTATAAAGACATAATGGGTGGAAAGCCCACCTGATTAACACGTGGCTCAGAGGCTGGAGCCAACACAGAAATTTTGTTTTTTTTTGACCATGGGGCACTTTACTTGGCACCCGGCCTGATGGCCGCAGATGGGTCCCTATCTCTAAGGGGAAAACGGATCCTAGCCCAGGAGCTGTCAGGGCTCATTGAGAGGGCTTTAAACTAGGAAAGAAGGGGGACGGGGCTGAAATAAGGCTTATTGGAGCTGTGCCAGGAGGAACAATGGTAAGGCGGGGGGAGAAGGCAATGGCCCGACTGAAGTGCATCTACACTAATGCACGCAGCATGGGTAACAAAGAAGAGGAGCTGGAAGCCATTGTGCAGCAGGCAGGCTATGACTTGGTTGCCATCACGGAAACGTGGTGGGACCACTCTCAGGACTGGAGTGCTGCAATGTCTGGCTATAGGCTCTTCAGAAGGGACAGAAGGGGTGGTGGTGTGGCTCTCTGTGTTAGAGAGTGTTTTGATGTTGAGGAACTTGAGGCTGGGAATGATAAGGTTGAGTCTCTGTGGGTTAGGATCAGAGGGAAGGCCAACAAGGCAAGCATCCTGGTGGGGGTCTGTTATAGACCACCAAACCAGGATGAGGAGACGGATGAGGAGTTCTACAGGCAGCTGGCAGAAGCTGCGAAATCGTCAGCGCTTGTTCTCGTGGGGGACTTCAACTTCTCAGTCATATCCTGGAAGCACAACGCAGCCCCGAGAAAGCAGTCTAAGAGGTTTCTGGAGAGCGTGGAAGACAGCTTCCTGACGCAGCTGGTTAGAGAGCCTACCAGGGGAGGTGCCCCGCTAGACCTTCTGTTCACAAACAGTGACGGACTGGTGGGAGATGTGGTGGTCGGGAGCTGTCTTGGGCAGAGTGACCACGAAATGGTAGAGTTCTCTATTCTTGGCGAAGCCAGGAAGGGGACCAGTAAAACTGCTGTCTTGGACTTCCGGAGGGCTGACTTTGCGCTGTTCAGGACACTGGTTGGCAGAGTCCCTTGGGAGGTGGTTCTGAAGGGCAGAGGAGTCCAGGAAGGCTGGGCACTCTTCAAGAAGGAAATCTTAATAGCTCAGGAGTGGTCTGTCCCCAGGCGCCGAAAGACGAGCCGGCGCGGAAGAAGACCGGCCTGGCTGAACAGAGAGTTGTGGCTCGAGCTTAGGAGAAGAAAGAGGGTTTATAATCTTTGGAAAAGAGGGCGGGCCACTCACAAGGACTATAAGGATGTTGCGAGGCTGTGCAGGGACAAAATTGGAAAGGCCAAAGCTCATCTGGAGCTCAATCTGGCTACTGCCGTTAAAGATAACAAAAAATGTTTTTACAAACACATCAACACAAAAAGGAGGACTAAGGAGAATCTCCATCCTTTACTGGATGCGGGGGGAAACTTAGTTACAAAAGATGAGGAAAAGGCTGAGGTGCTTAATGCCTTCTTTGCCTCAGTCTTTAGCAGCAAGACCAGTTGTTCTCTGGATACCCGGTACCCTGAGCTGGTGGAAGGGGATGGGGAGCAGGATGTGGCCCTCACTATCCACGAGGAAATGGTTGGCGACTTGCTACAGCACTTGGATGTACACAAGTCGATGGGGCTGGATGGAATCCACCCGAGGGTACTGAGAGAACCGGCGGAGGAGCTGGCCAAGCCGCTTTCCATCATTGATCGGCAGTCCTGGCTATCAGGAGAGGTCCCAGTCGACTGGTGGCTAGCAAACGTGACACCCATCTACAAGAAGGGCCAGAGGGTAGACCCGGGGAACTATAGGCCTGTTAGTTTGACGTCAGTGCCAGGGAAGCTCATGGAGCAGATTATCTTGAGTGTCATCACGCGGCACTTACAGGGCAACCAGGTGATCAGGCCCAGTCAGCATGGGTTTATGAAGGGCGGGTCCTGCTTGACGAACCTGATCTCCTTCTATGACAAAGTGACGCGCTTAGTGGATGAGGGAAAGGCTGTGGATGTGATCTACCTTGACTTCAGTAAGGCTTTTGACACCGTTTCCCACAACATTCTCCTCAAGAAACTGGCTGCTCGTGGCTTGGACTGGCATATGCTTCGTTGGGTTAAAAACTGTCTGGATAGCTGGGCCCAAAGAGTTGTGGTGAATGGAGTCAAATCCAGTTGGAGGCCGGTCACTAGTGGAGTCCCCCAGGGCTCAGTACTGGGGCCAGTCCTCTTCAATATCTTTATTGATGATCTGGATGAGGGAATTGAGTGCACCCTCAGTAAGTTTGCAGATGACACCAAGTTAGGTGCGTGTGTCGATCTGCTCGAGGGTAGGAAGGCTCTGCAGGAGGATCTGGATAGGCTGGACCAATGGGCTGAGGTCAACTGTATGAAGTTCAACAAGGCCAAGTGCCAGGTCCTGCACCTGGGGCGCAACAACCCCAAGTAGCGCTACAGGCTGGGAGATGAGTGGTTGGAAAGCTGCCTGGCAGAGAAGGACCTGGGAGTACTGGTTGATAGTTATCTGAATATGAGCCAGCAGTGTGCTCAGGTGGCCAAGAAGGCCAACAGCATCCTGGCTTGTATAAGAAGCAGTGTGGCCAGCAGGTCTAGGGAAGTGAGTGTCCCCCTGTACTCGGCTCTGGTGAGGCCGCACCTCGAGTACTGTGTTCAGTTTTGGGCCCCTCGCTACAAGAAGGACATGGAGGTGCTCGAGAGAGTCCAGAGAAGGGCGACGAGGCTGGTGAGGGGTCTGGAGAACAAGTCTTACGAGGAGCGGCTGAGGGAGCTGGGCTTGTTCAGCCTGGAGAAGAGGAGGCTCAGGGGCGACCTTATCGCTCTCTACAGGTACCTTAACGGAGGCTGTAGCGAGGTAGGGGTTGGTCTATTCTCCCACGTGCCTGGTGACAGGCAAAGTTGCGCCAGGGGAGCTTTAGGGTGGATATTAGGAAGAACTTCTTTACTGAAAGGGTTGTTAGGCATTGGAATGGACTGCCCAGGGAAGTGGTTGAGTCACCATCCCTGGAGGTCTTTAAGAGACGTTTACATGTTGAGCTTAGTGATATGGTTTAGTGTAGGACTTGTTAGTGTTAGGTCAGAGGTTGGACTAGGTGATCTTGGAGGTCTCTTCCAACCTAGACGATTCTGTGATTATGTGATTCTGTGATAACGTTTCTTATTATGTTATGAGTGACTGAGTTTGTCTGATCCCTAGAATACGTGGCATTTAAAGAGTCAAGTGAGAATAGCTTAACCAGTCAGGTAGTCACTTGAACATTAGACAATTGCTGTAATAGCTAAAATCAACTCAGACCAAGACAAGCCCAGATAACTGCTGAGACCCTGCAATGTTAGGTCAATACAGCTCCTTTGTCCTTTTACACGTAATTGCACAAATCATATTTACTGGGCTACAGGTATATCCATGAGAAGAAGATAAAATGTTATCCTTTTTCTTTTAGCAACTCCTATACAGCCAAGAAAAGTTAATTTCACTTATTAGTCTTGAAAGATTCTGTATTTTCCATCTTTACCTGTACATTTTATATCACCTCCTGTTCATAAAAAGCAAAAATTCAGCTAGCTCTGTAATTCACAGAGTATTGGATTGGACTCCATCTCATTCCAAACTGTTTATCCTCCTCCAGTCTCATTGTTAGCTTCAGAAATGCAAGAGAGAAGTTTTGACTGTTCAGTCAAAATAAGTTAGGAAACCAAAAATGTCCAACATTTCTGTTTGCAATATGGTATCCATAAATTCACACCTGCTGTAGCTAGAAATGGAAATTTAGTTGAGTCCTACATATTGTAGATGCTGAGTAAGCAAAAGTCAAAATACTACTGAAGTAAAGCAAACAATACAAAATGATTTATATGTGCAGTGTCAGTATCCCAGGTGGATAGATATGAAAACATCTCAGAACAGACGAAACATTGAAAATATATGGAATATTTCCCCACAGAAATGCAGATGGTTGCTTGTCTTCTCTGCCATGTGTTAAACTGGTTAGAAGTAACTGTGTCTTGGAAAACAGGCAACATTAATTCATCTATATATACCAATATGAGAAATTCAGAGGGCAAAGTCTCCAACTTATTCAATGGTGACAGGAAATAGGTGGTGCTTTGCATGCACAATAGCAGACATGAAGGCACATGGGAGCTCTGTTGGGGTGGATCTTGGAAACAGTAAAATATTTTTATTTACAATCTGTCTCTTACCTGCATTAGTACCAGATACTTCAATAGGTGATAGGAATATATATGTATATATATGTATGTATATATATGTTATGCTTTATATATGTTTCTGATTCAAACAGTCTATTATTCTGCATTATTGTGTATAAAATATTTTTGTGTACAGCAGTAATACTTTTATTTATAGTAAAGTGATGAAGGTCAGGTGGCTGAAGTGCTAGGTAAAGTGAAATCACCTTGAATTTGTTCTAAACGTATTATTTTATATACTCTTGTTTTGGTCTGGTACTTTGGGATGAGTGGAATGCCGTTGTTGTTATCTTATACCATTCCAAATAAAACTTACTCCTTGCTTTTGTTGTTGTTCTGCATTGTCTAGAGACTTATATCTCAATATAGTACATCAAACAGTTTAAAACGGAGATGTGATTTTAAATACCAATTGAAATTGTTGTATAAGCATGCCGCTATGTAAACGTATGATTTGCAAACTTATGATATGAGGAACGTAGACTGCAATCTTACTGGGGTACAGTGCTTCCCAGGAGAAGGATCCCATGTATGTTGATTTGGAAACTATTCAAGAACTACTCTATAAACAACCATTTTAAAAACAAATCTGCTACTAGTGCAATTTCAGCTGGAGTAGAGACATGAAGTACTTTTAACGCTTAGATGAAGCTTGTAAGATAGCAGACAGCCTCATTTCCATAGCAGCCAAATTTTATGAAGCCCTAAGCCAATTATTTAATTAGCTAATTTGCTCAGTCACAAATAATTTGCACGTAGCTCTAAATGTCAGATTTGAAAACACTAGGGAGAGTTAGTCCTAGTGGAAAGTATATTATTGAGACTTGGATTCCCTTACAAGGTTTTTCCAAGAAGTCTCAACAGGTCTGAGAGATAGAGATCAGTTTCCATGGGTGATTGCATTGAGGAGTGGGGAGGAAAGAGGAGAAAACAGTAATATGAATCTTAAAGATGATAAATGATGAGTTTGGTTGCTTAAATAATGCTCACAAATATACTAGATCTCTATTATCTCATTTTAACTCACTGAAAAATTTCTGGGCCTGTGCATGTTGATGAGACAAGCAGACTTGTCCACTTTCCTACCAATATTAGCAAATGTGATTTTAGCCCTCTGGAGGAAGAAGAATATTTACATTTTCCTTTAGCCTGTATCCTTTCTAGCAGTTTATTCTGTTCCAATTTCCAAATCTATTTTGTTTTCCAGAATTCCACATCTACTCTGCTCATTAATCCTTTGTGCCTGCATAGTGCTACTGTTCAAACTGCCCTGCTTCCTCCCAGTCTTGTGTGTGATTTTCCTGTAATTCTTTCCATTTTCCAGAGTGAGAAGAAAGCAAAAGAACTTCAAAACTCCCAACCTGTCTTTTGCCCCCTTGCCCATGTTCTATAACACTAACAGAACTGGTGAATTTCTTCAGCAGAACTTTTGCAACTGAGTGAGAACAGCCATTCTAAAAAAAGTGTCTTTCTAAGAAAAACACCCCACCCATATCCCTCCCAAAATCAGGTAATTTAAGAGACATTCCTGAGTGCTGGCAATAGCAGGGTCATGGGGAGGTAAGCACAGTGAGAGAAGCTTTGGAAGAATTCCTTGTGGGTTAGCATTAACAATTTCTCCCCATCAGCTGACATTCCCAAAAACATTTTCAAAATATCCTTGCAGAAGCTCCCGTTCCCCACATAGCACAGTCTTTCTTTACATGTCTTCTAATTATATCTCATTTTCCTTAGCACATTTTTTCCCCTTAGCAGATACTTCTCCCTCTGCACAGATGTATTTGGTCTCCTCTATTAAGATTATAGTTATTGAGTTTTCAGGAGAAAAGATAAATACTGCTCACAAGTGGGATGATAAAGGCAAATCAAAGTTGTCAGCCACCAACATGGCTCTTATAAGGTCTGAAATCCTGATTTCTGAATATTAAGTGATAGCACAGAGATGTCTGAATGTTTGTTCTTAATTTTTTTTTAATTGTTTGTTTGTTTTTCCTTTCCTTTCCTTAATGTGCTTCTCTGTGCAACCTGTCCATTTAGCAGGTACAGTCAGGTACAGTCAAGGAAATATGATTTGGACTCTTCAGCCATGAAGGGCTTCATGTGCTAGGGGATGTGTTAAAGGTTACATATAAGCAAACTGTGTTCACTTCAATTTTGCATTTGAAAATGGTCAATAGAAACACAGCACTGTGGAGAAAGCAAGAAAAGTTTTCCCGCTGTTTTTTCTGTAGGTTCAAAACAACGTCAATAATCCAGCTACATGGAGACATACACATATACCAGACTACTTCAGCTAGCATGTGTAACATAATGACTTATCTTGTAATTTCCTCTCACACAAGCACTCACACATACACACATACGTAACTCCATTCTTTTTCATCTGTCACAGAAATATATGGGTTTTGCTTCACAAATACAGAAAACAGGCTGCTAAGATACTGTTATTATCTCTATTCTCTTTTTTACTGTGTTTATTGCTTCTAGAGACAAAAAGATAATTAAAATACTTCTGTTATATTGTCAAAAAGCTAATTAAAAAGTTAAAAATAATATCAACAAATAAAAGTTTATCATAAACAACAACAACAAAAGAACAGCACTCAAGGCCAAACAAGCAGATGCCCAGCAATCCCTAATCTATCTAGTTTTACACATAATTCATCCCTTATATAAATGCTAAAGGTAAAATTGGTACAAAGAACATAGATGTTTATCCCCAAGCCACAGCAATAAAGCTGGCTTCATGTGGCATGATAAGTAAATGCAGATACATATTAAAGGTATTATTGGCGTACTACCTTATTTCTTTCACATTGTAGTCAAAACCTTCCATCTGTTGTACAATATTAAGCTCCCCTGTTAAATCTCCTTATTGTTTAATTTTCTTTTTTTTTCCAAAAACCAGTTTCCATGTTTTAATCTCTTACTGTAACAATTGTCAACCTTGTCTATGCCATTTTCTTGCAGTTTCTTTATCATCTACATATATCTGCTGTGTACAGTATATGTATCATCTACGCATATCTACATATTATCCAGCTGAAATATAGGAGGAAAACAGTCATAATATTTTCTCTAAATATTGCATAAGTATACAATACAATGTGTGTACATCAGAAATGTATATACTAATGTTTCATAACAAATAATTTTGTTGGTGTATGACTTTATACGATGACTTTACGTGTGCATGACTTTATGGTGTATGACTTTATACTTTGATATGATGAAAATGCTCTATATTTGAATTCAGCTGAAATGATGATGATTATTACTATTTTTAAATATATAAGAGTTTGGCCAAGAGAAATTATTCATGTTGGCTGCTGTTTTATGTGATAGATACAAATTAAGTGGTTATCTGCTGGTTTGGTTTTTGGTTTGGTGTTTTTTTTTTTTTTTTTTTGTCTTATGAGTGTCCTCATAAGACTTGTGTTCCAGACCCCTCACCAGCTTCCTAGCCCTTCTCTGGACTCTCTCCAGTACCTCGATGTCCTTCTTGTACTGAGGGGCCCAAAACTGAACATAGTACTCGAGGTGTGGCCTCACCAGAGCAGAGTACAGGGGGACGATCTCCTCCCTGGTCCTGCTGGCTACACTATTCCTGATACAAACCAGGATGCCATTGGCCTTCTTGGCCACCTGGGCACACTGCCGGCTCATGTTCAGGCAAGCATCAACCAGCATTCCCAGATCCTTTTCTTCTGCACAGCTTTCGAACCACTCTGCCCCAAGCCTGTAGCATTGCATGGGGTTGTTGTGACCAAAGTGCAGCACCTGGCACTTGGTTTTGAACTTCATCCCATTAGCCTCAGCCCATTGATCTATCATGTCCAGGTCCCTCTGCAGGGCCTTCCTATGCTCCAGCAGAAGATCAACACTTCCCCCCAACTTGGTGTCATCTGCAAACTTACTGAGGGTGCACTCAATTCCCTCATTGAAATCATCAACAAAGATGACACTGGTAGCAATACAGCCTTATATATTTTTGTTGTTGTTGTTGTTGCTGATGTTTTGTTATAACTGTGATATAGAACTGTTTATATAGCTTTAATTAGTGCTGGTGGCAAGCTGTATTGTGATATTTTGGAATTTCTCTCTGTAATTTGCAGGAATCTATGACTTTGTTTCTCTTTCTTTGATTTAACTTAAAATTTATTTTTAATGAAAAAAAAAGGACTACGGACATTTAAAAAAGTTGTATAATCTTAATTAGGGAGAATCATATAATCTTAATTAGGGAGAATCTATTAATTTATAAAATTAAATCATTGAAAGAAACTAGCTTGACTAGCAGAGCAGTAATACATGTATGCAGCTAAAGGCCAAAGGACAGATCCTCAGCCTGTCATGACAGCTGATATGCCAAAGAGAGAGCTCTCTGCACTACCAAAAGCCAGTCACTCCCAACAAAGGTATTTTCCTGAAATCATGTAAGTATTCACAGGAAAGATATGGGTGAATCGCCTAGGGAAAGTGTTTGAATCTCGTGTTCATACAGACATTTTGAAAGGTGTAATTAAAAGCAAAACATACTAATACAGGGGATAGTGCATATCAAAATGAATGTGGTAATAATCAAGAGTCTCACAAGCATAAGAAGCTGCCAGACCCCTCTAAAATAGATGGGAAGTTTAAGGACTTGTAAGTACATTGAGGTCAGGCTCTTACTGTACTTGAAACTGATTTGAATAAGTTTACTTCAAAATAAAGTTAGAATGCCGTCTTAAGGCTATTCTCATCTTACTCATGATTTCTGGAGGCTGTAGCAAACACAACTTTTTCATTTGCTTGTTTTCTTCTCAAGGGTGAAGACAAATCATTAGAAGACAAGATGATGGAGGAAATGTGTGTGAAAACAGTAGTTTGACAGTCTCACGTTTTGTAAGGTGTTTTAATTAACTTCATAAAATGGGATTCATCTCACATACCTTCAGACAACTAAAAAGTAATTATCTTTGTCTGTGCCAGTCATCTCATTTCCCTTTCTTGGCTGAGAAATAGGCGGCTGAACTCCCTTCTAAAACAAATCTCTAAAATCACCCTCTGGAGATGTCAGTATCCCTCCACTCACTGTATATAGGGAACCTCTGATTACCAGCTTAGATTTAGATGACTTAGTGATACCTAAAATTAAATAAAATGAATATCATCCATTCTCCCTGTGCAGCTATTTATATTCCCTCCCAAAAAGGCAACCCTAATATGTCAATATAGAATCACATAATCACAGACTCATTTAGGTTGGAAGAGACCTCTAAGATCACCTAGTCCAACCTCTGACCTTACACTAACAAGTCCTCCACTAAACCATATCACTAAGCTCAACATGTAAACGTCTCTTAAAGACCTCCAGGGTTGGTGACTCAACTACTTCCCTGGGCAGCCTATTCCAATGCCTAACAACACTTTCAGCAAAGAATTTTTTCATATCCAAACTAAACCTCCCCTGGCACAACTTTACCCCTTTCCCTCTCATCCTATCACCAGGCACGTGGGAGAATAGACCAACCCCTACCTCGCTACAGCCTCCGTTAAGGTACCTGTAGAGAGCAATGAGGTCTCCCCTGAGCCTCCTCTTCTCCAGGCTGAACAATCCCAGCACCCTCAGCTGCTCCTCGTAAGACTTGTTCTCCAGACTCCTCACCAGCCTCGTCGCCCTTCTCTGGACTCTCTCGAGCACCTCCATGTCCTTCTTGTAGCGAGGGGCCCAAAACTGAACACAGTACTCAAGGTGCGGCCTCACCAGAGCCGAGTACAGGGGGACAATCACTTCCCTAGTCTTGCTGGCCACACTGTTTCTTATACAAGCCAGGATGCTGTTGGCCTTCTTGGCCACCTGAGCACACTGCTGGCTCATATTCAGATAACTATCAACCAGTACTCCCAGGTCCTTCTCTGCCAGGCAGCTTTCCAACCACTCACCTCCCAGCCTGCAGCGCTGCTTGGGGTTGCTGTAGCGCTGCTTGGGGTTGTTGTGCAGGACCCGGCACTTGGTCTTGTTGAACTTCATACATATGGGCCTCAGCCTATCCAGATCCTCCTGCAGAGCCTTCCTACAGCTGAGCAGATCAACTATTTGACAGTTTTTTTCTTCTGTTAAATAGTACTAGTTTGTCATACACGCTGTATAATAATAGATAAGAATCATAAAACCATAGTATTACCAGTCTGTAGAAAATGATGCCATGAACTCACTGAATTGTGTTTTTTATTTATGTGTTTGTTTTTCAGTGAAAACACAGCTGTTCATGATAAGAGTTTTTTCCAAATACTAAAAAAATAGTAAAATAAGCTTTCTTATTTCTGATACCAGTTCTTCTGGATAGATTTGTGCCATTCATTATGCAGTAACAGCCAGAGAAAAATATTAAAATTAAGCATCTCTATGATGACATAATGAACACAAGACCTTGTCTCTGACAAATCATGGTTGAACTGGTGTCAATGGGATTATTGCCGTTGACTTTCACAAGACTAAAATTTGGAATCTTGTTCTATCAGACTATGTCAGATCAGAGAAGGACATTCTGAATTAAACTGCACACCTATAGACACCTTATATGGAAAATCAAGGCTTATCTTGGCTGCATAAACAGTAAAATAATAGAATAATGGAATGGTTTGGTTTGGAAGGGACCTTTAAAGATCATCTAGTCCAACCCCCCTGCCATGGACTTGGACATAGATGCCATGGACATCTTTCACTAGATCTAACCCAACTTTGAACACTTCCAGTGATGGGGCATCCACATCCCATGTCTCACCACTTTCATCATGAAAAAGCTGTTAATTATATCCAATCTAAATCTACTCTCTTTCAGTTTAAAACCATTGTTCCTTGTTCTGACACTACAGACCTTGGTAAAAAGTCTTTTTCTGACTTTTTTATAAGACTCCTTTAAATACTGAAAGGCTGCAATAAGCTCTCTCTGGAGCATCTCAGCAACCCCAACTCTCTCCAACTTCTTTCATATGAGAGGGGTTCCAGCTCTCTGATCATTTTCGTGGTTCTCCTCTGCACTCAATTTAACAGGTCCATGTCTTTCTTGTACTCAGGCCTCCAGAGCTGAATGCAGTACTCCAAGTGAGGTTTCATGAGGGCAGAATAGAGGAGGAGAATCACCTCCCTTGATCTGCTGGCCACACTTTCCATTATTTTGCTTTCTGTTATTTTCTACAGAGGTGCCCCTGCAGTGGTGATAGACAGTAGTTTAACCTGTCACCTGTAGTGCAACTTCTTTTGTTATTGGCTTCTATATTAGGAAAGGTGCAGAAACAGAAGGCCAGCATTTCCATTCAGGATATTGTCTTACCCCATTTCATCTATATAGACTGGATAAAGGTAAAACTGATATCAGAAAATGAGCAGCCATTTTTACTTGCTCTTTGCACTTTCTGTCAGGTCCCTACTTTATGGTACATTTGCTTTTTTCATTAGTAGTGAACTTCCACTTCACAAGTGTAATTTGAACCAAAGTCTTAGTTGTTGATGTTGTCAAAATACAATGACCTGTAGAGCAGCCCAAGGAGAGCTCTACCCTATTTTGGGCAGTTCTGAGTTCTGTATTTACCATGGTAACTATATCTGGAATACCTAATTTCATCCTGCTAGGTTTTAAAGCTTACTGTGTTTAAAATAGGCATGAAAGTTTGCAGTGAATGACTGTAATGCTTGTGTCATGACTTCCTAATACCAACAAAGTTTTGCTTGCCAAAAATAAGCCAAAGCAGTCTTAAAACTGCTCTAACTTACAAGTCAGACAGAATCAAGTTAGAGCATAGAAATTGCTGTTTACTCCACTGAGCAGGTCCTAAATAAATACCACTCAACAACAACAGCAAACACACATGCATACATACACACACACACACACACACGCATACCCCTCCCCCCACACAAAGTCAACAACAGGACTGCCATGTCCAGTTCACAAAACGAGTTTAACTCATCAAAGTACACAAGTCAGTAAGTAAATATATAAAGTGCAACATGTAAATAAATCCTACATTGAAGCTTCAGAAATAAACAGAATGCAGGAAGCCACAAATATTTTTTGCTTGAAAAAAAGTACACAGTGACCTGTCTGGGTATCAAACAAAATATGTTTGGCTTGTTTGGACTTACATGGCAAAATTTGTCTGTGTGGTTATAGGATGTCTGCCTTTAGCTACACCGTTTCCTAATATTTTATTTATTAACCTTCGAAATGAGTTTGACTTTGAAGATGCTACCATAGAAAGCATAAAACGTATATTATTCAGAAACAGAAAGAAAGATTGTATGGTATGCCTGCATGTTCTTAGCAAAGTTAAAGAACTGAAGTCTATTAAAAGGTAATGAACTGTGTTCCTACCTAGTGTGATTCCTTTGCTTCTTTGCCTTCATTGGCTGTGTTCTTTGAATAATTCTGGCCCAAGAGTTTCACATCTATTTTAGAATTATAGTTTTCTGAAGACACTTTGTATTTATAAAGTAACTGACATTTCAACAGCTGCCTCAGCAAAGGAAAAAACACTGCAAGAGCAGAGATTCTGCTTTCAAGAAGTAGCTACCTGGTCAAGAAGTCAAGACTAAGGAATATTGGCAAGCAGTCTGGAAATGTTCTGAACTTATTCTGTAGATAAAATAACTACTCTTTCCAGAATTCTCACTGAGGTAGATATAGGATGTTGTGGCAAAAATCTCAACAGAATGTTATATTATTAACTGACAGTGAATCGATTAAAGAATTAAAGTTTTCTGAGTAACCGTTGCTAACAGAACCATATTTACATCATCATGTCCTCTCCACCGGCCTACTGAAAATCATTCTGAAAACAAAAACAAAAACAACAAAAAACAGGTCATTAAAGTGGTTAATTGTAAGTAACATTTTTTTCTTATTTTTTTCATCTCCCCTCCTCTCTAAAACTCTGCATTAGTTTATCCCAAGACAAAGTGTGTGAGGCTTAAGGGAGCCATAATACTTAAAAAAAAAAAAAATCTGGAACTTAATTTCAAAACTATTGTCAAAAGCAAAAAGACTCTGAATACTACCTGAAAGGTGGAAATTCCTATATCTCACTGTTATGAAGATCCTTTTAAAGCCTTAATGGAGAACATGAAACCCTCAATTCATTGTTCATCTCCAGTTTAGATTGAAATTGTATAAAGTCAGTAAAAAGCAGTATTCTGTATTCAGAGAAACAACTGAAATATTTTGGGGAGGGTGTTTAAAGATGCAACAAATAACATCAGATTTTGGAAAGTCCTGAGACATTGGAACATCATAGCTAACCCTAAGGAAGACACTGTAGAAGACATGAGGCAGAAAGATTGCATACTGTGCCTGAAATCTGTGGAAGCATTCAGTAAACATTATGAACTGCATGGTTCAGCTGTATTATGTACTCATGATACCCTGATATGATATATACATCTACTTATCATGCAGAGAGGGACCAGCTGTAGCTCTTAAGAGCCTAGGGCCCCTTCGAGAGACAGAAGGAGGAAGTACAGGCCTTGAGCAAAGTGCCTAAGAGGCATTATACCTTTGAAAGCAATTTCTTTATCATTCAGCAGAATTATTACTATGGATTTTCAGGTCAACATATTACCATAAGATGCCAGATCTTATGGGAGAGAGGGAGTCTTCCTGAAAAGTGAATAATGTAAAACACACACACATAAAAAAAATGAATTGGAATAAAATGAAAACAAATTTATGTGTTGCATTCAAAAATGAACCACTAGACATAAAATACTGTCTTCACTCATACTTTCAAGCTTCAGTGCAATTAATTTGGGGCTTACATTAACAACTATTGTCATTCATAATGTTAACATAACTAAGAGAATCCTATTTGTCATTCTCTATGCCCTTGGCAAACATTTAAACAAACACACAAATTTGTTTTCGTGACAGTCGCAGCAAAACTAATGGAAAAGTCACTATTGCAACCCCTCCAAAATCCAATCAAATAAATGACTCATATTTCAGCTGTTTGTTTATTTTTTTTTTTACTTCAATTTCTTACATCTTTCATTCAGTTTATTGACTTTAATCAACCCACTGTTATTTACTATTCTATAACGTATACCCCACTTTACATACAATACAACATACAATATAACACAAATTTCTGATATTTATATGAAGCAAATTTTAATTTTCATGAAAACATTTATACGAATATATATGGTGACAAATATATGTATCAAATATATCAAATATATGATGATCAAAACAAACATATCAAATATATGATGATGACAGTGATGAAGATATCAGGTCCTATTATCCTAACACTTCCTACATTTTTCTACTCAAGATTCTAAGAGTTCATTGCAAGGAAGGTATCAGGTTGCACCTGTAATTCTTTTGTATGCTGCTATAGCAGGATTGTTATGGAAACCTGTGGGGTATGTGAGATTTTATTTTAATTTTTGTTTCTTTTCAAGACTAGAATGAGTTAAAGAAAGGGATGTTTCCTTGCATCTGCATTATTACCTGAATTTAATCTACAAATTAAATAGTATGCTTTAAAATATACTGATATAACTAAAAATTGGAAAAACTTGGTATATGATTATGTTCTAAAAGTCATCACAACAGAAAACAACAGCAACAACAAAACAAAACTATTTTAGCCCCCAAAATACAGACCAAAATAGAAAAACATTGGAACATTTGGACAGTATTAAGTATGTAACTGTAAATGACCCACTATTAATATTTGATGACACTAGCTGTGACAATAAGTAGTGTCTTTCTGACTTACACAATACTGTGATATCACTGTTATAATGACAACTGGAAAACATGAAAGGAACTCATACATTTCAGCAGTACAGTTCATATTTAGTTCACTTGGAGATGCCACCACATCCTTCTAAAGATACAGGGCTGAGACCATTGGTCTCTTAGGAATCCCAGATACTTTGTCTAGATATGCAAAATCTTAGAACATTTTAGTATTTTATACGTTGATGACTGTCCCCTAACCATGGTATTTATGATACTTATATTACTGAAAGATTATAGTTTTACCTGCATTTAATCTAACACAGGTTAGTTTCAAATGTTTGGTTTTGAAATTCATTTTCACCGTTTTCAAGAGAAGTGGACAAGGCTGGTTTTATTTATGTATTTTATTTTGGTATATGAAGTCCTATGGAACAGCCATTAAGTTTTTCCACTAGTCTTTACACAAATAGAGTGAAAATTTAACGTCTGTTCATATGAAAGAAAGAATCTGTTGTATATAATTTCCTTTATAGATATCAGTATTATGATGGTCAAAGGATTAGAAAGAATTGCAATGAAAAGTAAGTTGGTGTAAATCTCAGTCAAAAATATGCTAAAATATTGCAAATATAAGTTTTCAAAATTTGAAATCTATCTCTGTATTTATTTTGACTGTAAAGTGAAGCCTGATATTTATCTACTCTTTTCAGTTAATCTTCTTTCTACTGGTTATCTTTGAGACTAGTAACTTTATGATTCCTTTTAAACTCATCATTAATAAGCATGTACAGCTGACTAGATGTGGTTTATAATTTGTTTATTAAGTTTCAGACTTCACTGGGGTTTAAAGTCTTTCTAACCTTCTTTCCTCATACACTATAAAAGGATGAAGCAGCAAATAAGAGACTTTGTGATCACAAGATTTCTTTTTTCCTTTAATTTTGTGCATGAATCATTTTACATGTATGGATGACAAATGCTATTTTTAATTTGACTTGCACATCATTTAGACATTAGTTAAAGCAACACATTGTTTATTAAGAATTTCATGACGTCTTCTAAATGATCCACACTAAACCATATACTTTATCTTGGGTGAAATGTCAAATCTTGCCAAATGTAGCCAAAAATTTGGTTTTATTTTAGTGCCCACTAGACACTTCAAGCAAATGCAAATAAAATCAATTCTCCTTTTCATTATCATAATGCAAATGGAGAAAGTATTATATAGCCTTCAAATGAAAATCTATTTAACCTTGATTAATAGCAAAAAGGGCTTTTCTTTCCTGCTCTCATCTCTTTCCTGTCTACCAATACAAGAGTTAAAATGGCTTTTATTGAAAGTTCAGTTGTTGCAAAAAAAAAAAAAAAAATCATTTTCTTCTTAGTTAATTTCTTTTTCATGTATGCACACAGAGAAATTAAAAGTAAAGGTTTTGCAATAATTTCATGTTCAACATGCTGTATATCTTAAACTACGGAATTTTTTCCTAACTTGTTTATTCACATAATTTGTATGTGGCTAATACCAAATACTCCAAATGATTGTACAGTCCCAGTATGATGACACTGCAAAAAGATTTACTTATTCTTTTCATAGCTTAATAAAATGTTTTTTGTTTGTTTTGTTTTGTTTTTTAAAGGTAGTTTTTACTTTATATGTCTGTCTTCATTCTCCTGTGTTTCTTTCATGACCCTGTTCTAGACTGATAATGCTACATAGTAAAACAGTAACAAAATATGTATGAATAATAATAGGTGAAGGAGCATTTTAATAGCTGCTGCTTCTTCTTCTTTCCATTAAGATATAGAAACACTATAATGAAACCACCTCTCCATCTTCTTTTTAATAAACTAAGCAGATTGAATACGTTCACAGTAAACCATTTTTTTTTGTTGTTGTTCCTCACGAATTCTTTTTTATAGCCTCACGAGGCTAGACACTAACTTTTCAAGACTAACGTCAGCAAAACTTTTCTCATTATCTTTAAGATTACACCTGCCAAACAACACTGAAAAAGACACATTATTGTTTTAGTCCTACTCACTGTAGTATTACTCCTACAATTTATACATCCAAACTCCATATTGCTCTTTCTATGTTTGAGAGCTAGTTACCTTTTTGTTGACAGTTCTTATTCCTTTCCAAAGTAACAGCTTTCCATTTTCAGTGGGAATGCATTCCTATTTCCTAAATAAACATGTTTACTGTATTGAGATTATTATTGAAAGTGAAGTATTGTCAGATGTATACACACGTAGTGGCCCCATCTTAATTTTTTTGTATGACCGCTTATGCCTAACTTAGTTTACCACTCCACTACTTTGTGTCATTCACATATTCTGAAATTAATTATACATTTACTTCATTTGTAAACAGCAACAACAATACAAAACCATAAGCTTGCCAACTGCAACCACCCCTTTTAATGATGATTTCCACTGACATCCACTTTTAGCTCAGTTCTTATTCTGTTGAGCTTGAACTTTGCACAGTATCTGCTGGCCACTTCTGGCTCTAAAATCTGTGACTTCCTGAACATTGTGGTTCACTTACTTTTCTTGAAGGGCTTTGGAGATCTCAAAGCACTATCCTCAACATGATCCTAACATATACCATAATGAATAACAAAAAAAAAAAAAGTAGTCAAATCCCACACACCGCTACCTCAGCCATACATATGCCATTGTCTGAAAGAATTCTTCATTCCTCTGTGCTGAAGTGGTCGTATCTGTTCCTGATGTTTTTCACATTCATCTAAAATTGAGACCTTTGTCCCTGGGGGGTGTTTAAGGAAAAGCTTGGACCTGGTGCTTAGGGACATGGTTTATTGGGTGACATTGGTAGTAGGGTGATGGTTGGACCAGATGATCTTGAAGGTCTTTTCCAACCTTAATGATTCTATGATTCTATATCAATTGTTCTGAGGTGCTGAAAGGGATGCTTAATCTTAAGCAAGGCCATTGAGCTAACTTTAAGAGCATTGAATCAGATATAAGAGCCTAGGTGGAAGATAAACTTAAATGATCAAATCATCCCTTCTGAACTCAAACTCTATGACATTTTTCATGCACTTAGTTTTGACTAGCATGTGGAAAAAAGAAGTCAGTTCATCTTTCTGGCTAAAAACAGGAAGCACAAAACACCTTTTTATTTTTTATTTGTAGTCACCTAAATTTTCAATTTCTTCCCTCATCTTGCTATCTTCTTATGTCTGCACCTTTTCCTGCTTGGTTTTTGTCAACTAATTTGGGGCTGCATTTTCAAGACCATATAAAACTAACATTGTTATGCAGTTTTTCTGACAGATGAAGCCCTCATACGAAGCAAGATGAATGGGATGTCAGTTTTCCCTATCATGGGATCCCCATTTAGTGATCCAAATGAGAACTGAAAGAACTTATCACAGAGGCAAGACAGACTAGATGTGGCTTTAAATAGGAATCCAAATCTCATATAGTTTGGAAGCTACCGCTAGAACACCAAATTTGTCATAAAAAGACTTGTCCATTTGGAGTTCATTATGGTAAAAGCTGAGAATTTTATCTGGACACTCTTGAGCCTTCCTATAGTAGGTATGTGTGCTAGTTACAGACCTTGAAAAAAAAATATAAATAAAGTGCTTTTGCAGTGTTTTCTTCCTGCTTTCCTTTGGATTGAATCTCTATGGAATATCTCCTCCTGGCATATAAGTATTTCTTTTCCTTGTTTGTCTTTTTCGGCTTCTTTGTTAAACTTGGAGGTGTGTTTGCAATGTCAATTCAAAGTCCCTTGAGACTTGGCTGAGACTTGAGGTGAGGTGTTATACTTCACAAGGCTGAATTGGAACACTTAAGGTGAGAGACAGGGTTTTAATCACTTGCACTGTGGCTGCCACACTAGAAACTTTGTGACCTCAGCTGAGTTTTCTTTCACTCAGAGTCCAAAATCAATAGAAGTATTCATGACTGGAGAAATGACTTGTGTTTAACTTTGGCCCCAAAGTTGGGAGGCATCAAAAAGCATACTTCTCTAATATCCAGTTTACAAACCGTGACTCTGAAACCCTGAATTTTAGTGTTTTGAATTCCATGTTTTGTAAATAATTCAGAACTGCAGCACCATCATTGACAGAACATTTAATCCTCCTGCTTCACATTCTTATTTTCCTCACATCATGAAGATTTGATCTTTTAGTAAGTGTATTGGTGCACCTTGACATTTTTGTCAGAAATGTCATTATTTTTATTATCTTAAATATACAGTCTTGGGATTTGGGTGGATCACCTGTAGTCTTCCAAATATTTAATTTTAGCATATTTATTACTTAATGAATTGATAAAACTATATATATAGATATAAAATATAAATATAAAATATATAAAGTATGGAATTGTATAGATGTTAGAAAATAAAGTGGTTCAAATTTAATAGTTAACAATGTCCTTTTTTTTTTCTTTTTCTTTTTTTTTTTTAATGTAGTCCTGGTTAGCAACTGTTGTTGAATTGTTCACAGTTTAACGTAGAACACATTGACATCAAAGCTATATTGAGAACAAGCTGTCTAGGCTAAAACATTAGTTGGTCATATATGCACTGTAATAATTTATTTTTATTTATAGCAAATGTATATCTCACTGCAACCCAGTAAAATATTCAATATGGTGTACTAATAAACTCCTTGGATTGTGCTGCACACAATTCTGTTGCAATTATCCCAGGGGTATGGGACAGTGACATTTTGATTATTTCACTCAGCATCTGTGTACTTGGATATTAATAGTTTTCAGGCAGAAAGAAATGAAGCTGTGACTAAAAACACCACATGCTTCCTGATGAGGATCCTAGTCCTGCAATTGTATCTCTTCTTGTGACTTTAAAAAAGCTTGTAAATGGTAGGATGATTGTCAAGCCTGTTCATGTCTTTTTGTTAACCAGCAAAGTATGCTGTAAATATATGGCAGTAGAGAAAAATGAAAAAGACCTTCTTAGGCATTTTTGTGGCATAATAGTGGGAATTAGAAAGATATTCATCACTCATTATAAAGTGAATCTGAAGCCAGGCCCTATTTGGTGAAAGAAAAGGAAGAAGTTGATACAATGTTGTGTAATTCTGATGTTAGAAAATAACTTCCCTCAGAAACTTAATCTATACTCAGCAATATTTCGTCAAGTACCTATCACTAAGAAACACTAAATGAAACTTCTGACAATTTGAGTTTAATGCAATATAACAAGATTAAAGGACAAGTGAAAAGTACTCCACATATGTACAAACCATCAGCTGCACAAATATAAGATGGGAAACAACTGGCCAAATGGGAATGATCTGGGAATTATAAAGGATTTCTAACAGAGCACGAGTCAACTGTGTCATGTCGTTACAAAGAAAGCAAATATCAGACTGCTATGTACAGGCAAAGCATGCTCTGCAAAACATATCCAGTAATCCATCTGCTTACTCAGCACTGTTCAAATCTTAGTTGAAATGCTGTGGCCAGCAATATGCCCAGCAAGTCAGAGGGAGAGGCAAATGTAAGAACTGTACTGTAGTTCAGATATGTGGAAAATGCTTTACAATAGTAAGGACAGTAAGTATCAGAACAAATGTCCTAGGGACCTTGTAAACACCCTACGTTTTGGAAGCATTTGAGGTTAGACTGAGGAATCATCATTCAGGAATGACATGTTGATAATGATTACACAATGACAGCCAATCCTGCTTTGGACTGAGGAATGGGCCAGATCCTTTCTAGCAACATTTTCTAGGACTAATCACTCTCTATTGTCCCATTTTCTTAGATAGGTGAAGAAAATGGGTATATAATACCTCATTAGGTTTGTAGTTAGAGACAAAAACAAATAAAAAAGATTCTTTTTTCAAAAAAAGCTTTAGTAAGACTTTTGAATATAAAAGGTTTTATTTCATTCTGAATGAAAGCAAGCTTTGCTGTTCCTTTGATCTGAAAAGAAGTATGCTTTCCAAAATAAGGTTCATCGTGAGGCAGACTGATTTTTTTTTCAAGTTAATTGAGTTTATTTTAGTTTTTGTTTGTATGTTTTTCTTTAATGTAAATTATTTTATCTCTAAAGAACAGAAATCTACTCATAAATCCCTGCAGTTGCCTTTAGTGAACACTGAAAAGTTCACTTTCACAAAGTTTGCAGATGTTTCCTTTGATTATTCACAAAAACTATGTAAATACAATCTTGTAGGAAGATTAGTGCAACTGATGGAAGTGTTTATCTACTTCACACAATTTAGAAATCCATGGAAGCAGGACAAAGATCAGGGTGTGCTGTCTGACCAGCTTTCCCTTATAATTCGTCAGCCAGGCTTTGTCTCTCTAGCAGCTGAAATCATAACATAAAGGCTTTTTAGTTGTTGTTTTTGTTGTTGATTTCAGAAAGTCCAATGGGAATTGATTATTATATGATATGTATTCTTTTTTTTTTTGTGCAGACATACTCACTTTCTTAATTTTTTTTCTTTTGTTAATGTAAAGTTCCTGAAAGTGATCTTATTTTCCAGATCATGTCCTTTATTGAATCTTTACTGAAGTTATATCTACAGAGAGACATATATGATTAAATGTTATAAGATTTATTTACTTTGGTTGACTAGTGGGAAAAAATACTGCAATAGTCAATTTTAAATTATCAATTCTGACATGAAAGAAGAATGTCAGGATGCTATTTCCCTATAGCCCCTTTTCAGGCCTGCTAGATGGCTTAGAAAGGTGTTAACATTAGTCAGAGAGAATCAAGACTTTAAATCAAACCTGAATGTCTATCTAAAAGATATATTGTCCCTCAAGCAGAAGATATGAACTTGATGTGTGAAGTATTGGTTCAGATTTTATGGCCTGTTACACAGTTGGTTGGAATAGATAATCATAATGGTCTTTCCATCCTTACAGTATATGAATCTGAATTCAGCATGAGCAGATTGGGAAGCAAAGGAAAACTCAATGAAAGTAAACAATCTTAAAACCAATAAAAACTACGGTAATGGGGAAAAAAAAGAAAAAAAGAAAAAAAAAGGAACAAACCACACACACAAAGAAATGCTCCTTACTGTTTGACTCTCTTTAACAGAGTAAAAATAAATAAATAAATAAATTTCCCCATTCCTCAATTTAACCCCTAATCAAGCAACACAAAAATAATACAAAAGTAAAAATCTATGAGTTTGAAAGGTGGCCTGCTTTCTTGCCCATTGCTGTGGCAGTTGACATGTTGGCCAGCTCATTAGGATTTCTGAGAGAAAGTAAAAGCAGGCTGGAAACCAGAAATTATGCTTTCTGGCTGAATGATATGGATTCATAAGACTAATAGAAAACAAGTAACAAATTTTGTGGTGATACATGAATCAACAAAGAACTCGGTAGTGTTTCTTCCACTGCATCTCTTCTGCTGTGCTAATGGTCACGGTAAAAATTTGCTGTAGTCATTAAGCAGCAGATATAAGAGGAGAGGATACAGGGAGCAGAAGCACAGAGTAAGAAGTGGTCATTAAAGTCACAATTAGAAATATAACCTTATCTTTTAACAACAGAGGTGTTAACAACACAGCAGACTGCCCTCTCAGCTCACCACATTGGTGCTTAAAGAGTTCATTTAAAGTAGTCCTCAGCTGGCATGATTGAAAATATCTTTAGCAATGTGAGAATATAGCATAGAGAAGCAGAAAAGCATTAAATGGCTATACCAGTATTACTGGATCTGGGAGTGCTTTCAAGTTAACAGTTGCACTGCATCTCTTTCTCTCCCCTTTGGAAATCCCCCTTCTGCCCTAGATTTCATGTAAGGAAAGGCTGCAGGTCAGACAAGTGGTATAGCTTACTTTAAAAAGACCTCAAGAGTCTTTATTGAAGTACCTCCCAGTATTGAAGTACCTCCCAGCAGCCAATAGATCATTGAGTTCTAATGTCTTCTATTGCAAGCAATTATATCATGTAATTCCTTTGCAGTTTGGGGAAGCTACAACTTAAAAATATGTTCTCACTCACCTATGTTTTCAATACTGACATCTGCAATAGTGAAACATTTGGATATTCGGAATCTTGTTATTTTTGAACAAAACATATTAATTGACAATATTTATCCCTTTACTCTTGTGAAACTTATTCATTAGCTTAAATAGATCTTCTTTCCACTTCCGTTTCACTAGGCTGAAGTCTTCTCCAACACAAAAGGTTTTCCAAACTCTTGATCATATTAGTAATCATTCTAAATTCATATTTCTTGAACATGATGATAAATGTTTATAGTATTCCAGATGGAC
This sequence comes from Anser anser, assembly GCF_964211835.1. Classification (NCBI taxonomy): domain Eukaryota; kingdom Metazoa; phylum Chordata; class Aves; order Anseriformes; family Anatidae; genus Anser; species Anser anser. The sequence continues at coordinate 177,131,827 of NC_139720.1, read as the reverse complement.
CTCACAAGTAACTTGTAAAATAGCATTAAAGCATTATTTGCTCAAATACCCTCAACAACTATTCTGCATACTATAAACACTTTAACATTTTATTGCGAGGATGAGTACAACTGTCTGTTTTTAGCAATTAATAGGAAAAAGGTAAAGAAAAAATGAGTCAAAAAATTAAAATGACCAGAGTTGAATTAAAAAGCAATACTCTGGTGACATAAAAAAATGTTTGACTTGAATCCTTCAGTTTCTTTGACATTTCTGAAGGAAGATGTTCTTCATAGCTGAAAGCCAAAATAGGAGATTTTAATTTCAATTGTTATATCTAATACATTATATGCATTCATTACACTTAATATTTAACAATATATTGCAATGGTCAAATACTTTGAACGGATATATAATTGTTTCCAAAACTGAATATGTATGCCCTTTGATTCCATAAAATGCCTTAAGACACTGACTTTTGTTCTGATGCACAGTGTCAATTACTCAAAATGTAAGAATTTCTCACTGGATGGCAATTTCTGTATTATTGCCAACTCTGATAATATGATTTCTGTAAGGTTGAAGCCTAGTGACTAAGTAGGCTTCTCCTACCCAACTCATCAACATTTACCATTTTCTTTTTAATGTGCATCTATGATCTTCCTTTGAACAGTGTAGCTGAGGACTGAAATCCAGCAAAGGCTCCTGGGATAATCTTTCATCTAATTTTCGCAGTGTACTTCACAAATATAGAAAGGAAATAAGAATGGAAACGTCTTGCTAAGATATACATTTTCAAGCACAATTTAGACACAAGTTTTGGCACAACCACCAATTAAGAAATTTTCATTCCCACTCCATGTAGGAATGCAATAGAACTACTGTGACTCCACTGTACAAAAGCTTGAACACAGAGTAATGTTTTGACATAGTGTAAACCTTAGTCTTCCTGAATTAGCAATAGACCTCAAAGGCAGGTCTTTGCAAGTACAGAATGAAGCCCATGAGCCAGCACAGCACAATGGTGGTTATAGAAGTGCTCTTGCAGCATTGCAAGCCAAGATGTACTTGTGCTAAATACAAAGCAGCCACATCAATGTGACTCAGTGACTGTGCCATGCAGGAGATCTGAACTGAGGGAGGATTTCATCTCTTATATTCCCATGCAATGTTTCTTTCTTTGGGCTTTAAACAGGGCACAAGACTTTGGTCCCAAGAGTTGTACCTTGGTGTATCTCACTCGAGGATGCCATCAGATCTCAAAATGACTTACAGCTTGCATGTGTGTTCATGGAAATGAGAAGTGGAAAGACAAAGAAATATGATTTGTGATAAATCTGCTTTTCACCAAATCTTCCTCCAAAGATCAGAGGCCTCCATGGATTTTCTGTTATTGTCGAAAAGGATCAGAATTGATGTCAAGTGAATTAAAATCATAAATAGAAGGAGAAAAAGCTTCATTATGTTATTTCAGTCCTTTTTATTTGATTGATTGATTGTTTTTCTTTGTTCCACCAAGCCATATTACTCACATGACATTTTGTGTCGTTGCATGGTTGCATGTAAGCCAAATCCTTCATGAATCAATGATCAATCACCCAAGACATTTGGGCTTGGCATTCAGATAAATCTGGACACATAGTATGGCTAAAATAGCATGATAAATTATTTTCTTGACTTATTTTAGTGCTCTGTGCTTTTCATGCATGATGAGATTTGGATTTTTTCCAGACCATTTATTCAGATCTACATCTTTCTGTGTGCTTTTAATACCATTGAAATGATTTTTTCTTGTGATCTCTTGGAGAAACAGAAACTGTAGTGGAAAAGTGGACAACATTGTTGGCAGAAAAATCTGTAATCCCTGATGGAAAATACCACTGTGAGAAAACTCAAGTGATTAAGGAATTGATTAAAAATAAGTTATACTCTCAAAGTAAGCTTACGTTAATAATATGTACGGGCAGAAAGCAGGAACATTCCTAGAACATTCCTAGGAACATTCTTAGAACACTTCTATCTTTACATCTAGCTGACTGACAAAACTGAATGCTTTACTACTCAGTATAAATTCAATAGCAAAATTTATTTTCCTGAATTTGGACCAGTTAAAGTCTTATATAAATCACAGAAAACAAACAAACAAGCAAACAAACAACAACAACAACAGCAAAAAACACAACAGATTAGAAAATGCCATTAATACACACTTCTGTTTCTTCACTGATACTTTTAAAAAGTTTCCTTTTGAGGACTGCTGTGAGGTCCCCCCACAGACATCTCTCCTCCAGACTGCATAAGCTCCACCACCCCCCAGCTTCTGTTTACAGGGCAAATGTCCCAGCCCTGACCATTGTGGAAGCCCTCCACTGGACTTGCTGCAGTTTATCAACGTCTTTCTCCTCATAGCCTCAGAAAAAGAATATTTTCTACACAAGCCACATTGCTATAGATCAGACATTTTATTTTTGTGTAACAATTCTTGCTGCAAGGTTGGCAGTCAGGTTTAGTTTATAAATAAGTGTTAGTCTATAGAGACAGATAAATACTTAAGAAAATGATTGCTTACAGAATAAGTAAGCATTCCCAGCAGATTTAACAGGATCTTTACAAAGGAGCCTTATTGCATTCCAGGAAATCAGTTACGTTGCAATGATTGTCTTGGGTGCACCATCCATGGAAACGAAGATCCACTAGATCATTACTCCCTATTCCTGATAAAGCAGAGATGGTGCAAAAATTTGCTAAAAAAAATTAAAAAAAGTCAAAATAATGTCACCTATGGGTAAACCTTCTGAACTGGACAGCTAAAAATGAGAACAATCTCAGAAATCTGCTATTGAATAAAATAAATAAATAAATAAATATCTCTCTATATAAAACCTGGTCCAAGTAATCATTTCAAATATGTGAAATATTAGAGATATGATGTAAAGTGCATTCCTGATTTAACATTCAAATTACACATTACTCTTACTCTTAATAATTATGATGAAATACATAATAGTGTATTATGGTTTATATTACACGTAGTCTCACTCCCAAAACTAATGCTTAATTAATAATTAATTTTAAAAGAAGAAAATGCACCAACCAACCAACAACAACAAAAAAAAGGCAAAATATTATTTTTGCAACAACTAAATCCAGGAAAAAGGAAATACCAATGAAATTTGCAATAGCTGCACATCTCATAAGGAGAGAAAAGTATATTAAAATATGTCTCAAATATGAAAGCAATGATTTATTTGAGGTATTGATATTAGCGTTAGGTGCTGAAAAGTTTTCATTCAGCAACAACATGGACATATGCACACATCCTCTCCATTTGCTCTCTGCACCATCCCTCAATCTCTTTTCCTCTGTCTTTTTATATTCATACCCTTCCTGCCTTTCTTGAGAACAAAAGTCTCAACCAGCCCCCAGAAGTCATGGATTTTCTGAGTTTGTTTTCTCCTCCACCTTACAAGGCTATAATTGTTGTGTCCCAGAACACTTCACTGCTGTCCATCATAATGAAAGATGAGCTGCCACCAAATACTGCTCACCTAGTAATACGAAGGAGTAATGTATTTGGTGTTGCATAAGCACCAGGACAGCCACCATCTGAGCCACAGACTGAGGTGTTTGCTAATGAAGATGACATATGGAAGAGACAGCTAGATAATGAGGATCATGAATAACCAAACCCATTGAGAAGACTACTAGATTCTGTGGATGGATGAAACAGAAGTGTTCTGCATAAGGGAAATAAAAAATATATATATATTAATGTAATTATTTGGTGTGATTACTTAGGTACTTAGCCTCTATGCTGATGAGCACGGTATTTTTAACAAATTAAACAGATTTTTGAATGAAAGGAAGAGAGAATTCAATGGAATATACAATTCAGATACAAAATCTTGCTTACTCTGTTGAGCAGGCTGTGAATAACATCAGTTGTACTCTGGAGGTGACTGTCTCTGCTGGCTGTACAAAAAGCCTTGAAAATTAGATTAGGTACACATCTAACTTAAAAATGGCTAATGTTATTGGGATTATTCCCTTCCAGTTAATTCCATTAAAAAGTTTGTTAATGCAGACACGATAGGGGCCAGATCTGAATACTAAATAATAGACAAGTATCTAAAAGTTGCAAGACAATTTCATCATGCACAGACTGATAGAGGACAAATTATTCAGCCTTTCTTTTCTCCAAAGGCCACTTTTTTTTTTTTTTTTTTTTATAGGTATTGCCTTTTAATTTCTCTTCGGCCAAGTATTGATTTCAGGTAAGTGCTGTGATTTCTGAGAAACACTGAAGTTTAGGATTTATATAATGCTGGTACTGTGTCACCTGCATAATGCTGTTACTTCTGCTCTTGCCAGACATTACCTCTCTCAACAGCAATACAAAGCAGTTGCATACATAGACAGTTCTAGAAGACTGCAAAGCTTTGGGCTTGGAGATTAAAACTTTTTTTTTTTTTTTTTCAAGAAAAGCCTAGAATGCTGCTTAGATTCTGAATTTGGTAACAGAACAAACAAAAGAAAACAATTTCACCTATGAGTGTCTGCCAACCTGACCTCTTGTCTAGAGAAGTTTACTGCCTCCCAGGGGCTCAAATGCAAGGTGTCAAGGAAATGCTGCCAAGAATTGTCTATGCATCAGACTATTACCCTCTGCTGCTCATCCATATGGGCACTAATAATACCAACGGCAAATTAGAAACCACCAAATGGGATTTCAGAGCCCTTGGGGGATGGTCATCAAGGGTATGGGAGCCTAGGTCATTTTCTTCTCAATCCTAACAGTGAAGGAGGAGGATGGGAGGAGGAGGAGACAGGTTTTCCAAGTTAACAACTGGCTGCACCACTGGTTTTGGCAACAGGGTTTTGATTTCTTTGACCATGGGACCCTGTCTGAAGATTGACAACTGATGGGGAGAGATGGAATCCACCTCATTAAGTGGGGCACAAGTGTCTTTGTCAACAGGTTGGCCCCTCATAAGGAGGGCTTTAAACTAGGGGGAAGGGGAAAGTTATAGACACAGGGTAGTAAACAAAATATGAATTAAGTCAGGATGCCTCCAGTGGGTGCATGCAGCTGGGGAAATGAGTATGGGACATGGTATGAAAGATCTCCTTGCACCCCTCCTGGGAAACCTGCATGCTCAGTAACCTCTCTGAAATACCTGTACACCAACGCACACAGCATGGGGAATAAACAGGAAGAATTAGAGATCTGTGTGCAGTTGCAGAGACATGATCTCATTGCAATTACGGAGACATGGTGGGACAGCTTGCATGGCTGGAATGCTGTCATCAATGGCTATGTGCATTTTAAGAAAGACAGGCCAAGGAAGGCAAAGTGATGTAGTTTCTTTACATGTAAGAGAGCAACTGAAATGTATTGAGCTTTTCCTCAGAGTAGATGAAGATTTGAGAGCTTATGGATTAAAGGACAGGCTAACATGGTTGACACTCTTGTAGGTGTTTACTACAGACCACCTGATCAGGAAGAGGAAGTCGATGAGACTTTCTACAGACACCTGGAAGTAGCTTCACAATCACAGGCCCTGGTTCTCATGGGGGACTTCAACCACCCTGATATCTGCTGGAAAGACAACACAACTGGCACAAACAGGACAGGACGTTCCTGCAGAGCATCAGTGATAACTTTTTGACACAGGTGGTGAAGGATCCAATGAGCAGAGGTATACTGCTGAACATTATTCTAACAAAGAAGGACTGGTTGGAGAGGTGGAGGTTGGGGACAGCCTTGGCTGCAGTGACAGTGAGATGGTGGAGTTCAGGATCCTGTATGGAGGAAGCAGGGCAATCGATATGATTGCAAATCTGGACTTAAGGAGAGAAAACTTTGGCCTCTTCAGGGCCCTAGAAGGTGGGAGGGAGGGGGAATATTCCAAGACTGCTGGTTAATATTCAAGCATCACTTCCTCCAAGCTCAAGATCAGTGCATCCCTAGGAGAAAGATGTCAAGCAAAGGGGACAGGAGAACTGCACAGATGAGCAAGGAGCTCCTGGTAAAACTCAAACAGACGGAAGCATACAGAATGTGGAAAATGGAACAGGCCACTTGGGAGGAATATAGGTTGTCAGAGTATGCAGGGATGTGATGAGGAAGACTAAGGGATATTTGAAATTAAATCTGGCAACGGATGTCAAGGACAAGACAGGTTTCTTCAAATAAATCAGTAAAAAGGGAAGACTGGGGAAAATGTAGACCCGCTGCTGAATGGGGTGGGTGCCCTGGTGATGAAGGACATGGAGAAGGCAAAGAATGTCTTCTTTGCTGCTCCAGTCTTTACTGCTAAGGCCAGCTGTCAGGATTCTCAGACCCTGGAGACAAGAGAGGAAACCTAGAGAAAGGAGGACTTTCCCTTGGTCAAGGAGGATCAGGCTAGAGATCATTTAGACAAACGTGCCACCTACAGATCCATGGGCCCTGATGGAATGCACCCAAGGGTGCTGAGGGAGCTGGCAGCTGTTATTGCTAGGCAACTCTCCATCACCTTTGAAAGGTCAGGGAGAACAGGAGTGGTACCTGAGGACTGAAAGAAAGCCAGAATTAGTCCAGTCTTCAAAACGTGCAAGAAGGAGGACCCAAGCAACTATAGGCCAGTCAGCCTCACCAGGGAGATGATCCTCCCCTTCTACTTAGCCCTGGTGAGGCCACACCTGGACTATTGTGTCCAGTTCTGTGCTCCCGCATACAAGAGAGACATGGAGCTACTGGAACAAGTCCAGCAGAAGGCAATGAAGATGATGAAGGGACTGGAGTATCTCTGTTATGAGGAAAGGCTGAGAGAGCTGGGCCTGTTTAGCCTACAGAAGAGATGTCTGAGAGGTATGAAAAAATATAAAAATGTCTTTCTTTTGCTCAGATTTCTTCCTGATACATATAGAAGAGGATGGGTTCATTGCTGAGTTAAAAGCATCAAAGAGGACTCCACTCAAATGAATCAGCCTTCTGTGGCTATGTGGTTTCCAAGTGACATGAGATTTGGAAGGTCCTGATTCCACATCTTACTGGCTCTACTTGTTGCTACTGCAATCTGCCATAAATTGCAGATATGCTTTCTAGTAGCTTTCTCTTTCTTACCTTCCCAGAACTACAACCATCTTAGCTAGGATTTACAGATGGTGTAGGATTTTTATTTGTTGAATTTAAAACAAAATAACAAAACAACAGCAACAACAAAAAGCAAAGATAAAGACAATCAAGATATAAAAGATATCTTCTACTTGTCAGGAGTAATATTAAAGGTGGAGGTGTTATGGCTGGAAGAAAATGACTGGTGAGAATACAGCCCACACCCATTATGCCATCAGAATTGCAGTGCTTTGTCCTGTCTGGTGGCTGGAAGTAAAGAAGTTGAGTTTTAAAGAATGAAAAGGAAGGAGAGTAATATTTCAGGGACAGCTGATAGGCTCTGACCATGTCTAGATTACCAGAACTAGGAACGCTTCTAACTCCTTTGTTCTTGGGTACATTCTAGCCACATATAGTTCCATATTGGAAATTTAAACCTCAGGTTCCCCATACTTACCTTTTATTTCTGTAAGGTCAAAATCTGGGCAAGAAGGTTAGTTGATAGTCATAAAGCACTTCCAAAGGTCCAGAAGGAAACCCACAGGTCTGTCCAGTAGGCTGAGATTCTAGAAAAGAAGCAATCCCATATGTTGTTGGAGTAATTACACAGAATCACACAGAATCACAAAATGTTAGGGATTGGAAGGGACCTTGAAAGATCATCTGTTCCAATCCCCCTGCCAGAGCAGGAACACCTAGGTCACATCTGTGGTGGTTTTACTCGGGTGGGCAGCCAAGCTCCACCACAATCGCTCTCCCACTCCCCCTCCTCAAAGAGGAACAGGGAGAAAATATGATGAAAAGGGCTCAAGGGTTGAGATAAGGATGAGGAGATCACACAGTAATTATCGTGACGGGCAAAACAGACTCAGCATAGGGAGATAGTAAGATTTATTGCCTATTACTAACAAGCTAGAGAAGTGAGAAACAAAGGAAAGAAACCAAAAGCACCTTCCCCCCCATCCACCCTCTTCCACCTCCTCCCCCCGAGAGCAATGCAGGGGATTGGGGGAATGGGGGTTATGGTCAGTCTGTAGTGCTTCTTCGCCGCTGCTCCTTCTCGGTCACTCTCATCCCCTGTGCTGTGGGGTCCCTCCCACGGCATGCAGTCCTTGCTGAACTGATCCGGCGTGGGCTTCCCACAGGCAGCTCTCCCAGCTGCTGTGTGTGGTGCAGCGTTTTTTTTTCCCTGTCTTAAATATGCTCTCACAGAGGCGCAAACAACATCACTTACTGGCTCAGCTCTGGTCAGCAGTGGGACCCTTACCAAACACGGGGCAGCTTCTAGATCCTTCTCACAGAAGCCACCCCTATGGCCCCCTGCTACCAAAACCTTACCACCTAAACCCACTACAACATCACACAGGAATGCGTTCAGGCGAGTTTTGAATGTCTCCAGAGAAGGAGACTCCACAACCCCCTCGGCAGCCTGTTCCAGTGTTCTGTTAGAACTGTCTTGTCTCCATACTCTTACCACCATCTGCTTCTTGAATGCTTGATAATGCATTAAGGAAAGGCAAGGCAAGGAAAGGAGTGACCCTCTTGATCACTTCTTAGTCTTAAGCAAAGCAGACTTCGTATCTTCCCCTTGGCCATCCGTCTCTCCTCCCCATTTTCTTTTTAGGGTCACAAATCCTTACCTTTTTTCTGCCCTTATAAGCTGTTGCATTATCATGAGTAGCTTCACATTGAGATCTGCTGATTTAATTTATGTAGTCCTGAGATAGGACTCTCTAAATGTTGATTTAGAGAAAGTACTTCCAAGTAATACTATGCAACTATGGAGAACAATGACCTAAAACATATAATCTAGCTATGAGATTGCTAGCATAGACCTAGTAATCTCTGCCAGTTGTAGGTTCCAGTCATGCAACATTACTACTTTATCCAAAAGCCTGAGACCAGGCACTTGCAAGGAGCTGTCAGTCACTGGTTCACACAAAATAGAACTGACCTTAAACAAGTCATTTTTTATGTAATGGAAGGAGATACATGGAAGCACATGACATATATATATCATTGTCTGTTTCCTTCAGAAATAAAACAAGAAAAATAAAGTGAAATTAAAAGAAATGAGAAAGGTAGGAGGGAGAGAGAAATGGGACAAGTATTGAATTGAATAAGAATTGAAACATGAAATTTCAATGATAAAACTAAAAAAAAAAAAAAAAACCAAAAAAAAACTTTATTTCGGTCCTGCAGATATGTTTTTGAAAACAGTACTTTTCAAAAACTGTACAGGATTTCTCAAACTTTTTTTTTTTTCTTTGAAAGAGTAATTCTGGTCTGAAAACTTACAACTTAAATGAAAATTGTTTCAACAAGTTTTTATAAAATTATCAATACATAAACCTCCCTATTCTACTGTAAAAAAGTTGAAAGTAAAAAAAAAAAAAAGATAACTCACAGCTGAAAATCTCCATACATCTTGTTGCAGACATAAAAAAGGCAAAGAACTAATCTCTTAATTTAAATTGACTTTTTTTTTTTTTTTTTTTTTTATGAATGAAACAGATAAGTCCTAATGGAATTGCCTACAATCAGTATGGATAAGCCAATAGTGACATCAAATTGTCCCACTATATTTTGGAGGGTTCCAGCTGCGATATCTCTATACAAGTGTTTCATTAAATGATGCAGTCATATGACAAGCAAATACAGGCATTGAGTGAATATGTTTGTTTCAGAATGAAAGCTGTTCATGAAAAAAAAATATTAAATGGGAAATGGAAAGTAAAACATTGAATTAAATGAAGAAAACTATGTTGCAAGACCAAGAGAGTTGAAAATAACATGTAACTTGAGCAATGTAGTCATAGAAATAAAAAATGATTTGTAATTTCTTGCACATTTGAACAAAAAGCCATAAGATCTGAGATGAACTGAAGAATTGGTAATAACTAGAGGACTTGAATAGTAACAAATTCAGTCCAAAGAAATAGACTATTACTTGAATAATTTGCAAGTGTTCTCTGAAAGAAAAGTATATAAAAGAAAAAGATTCAAGAAAAAAAATCTGCTATTGATACGGAGATGGACTACCTCACAATATAGATACCCAACATTTGAGAAAACAGTGGCTTCTGTGGGAAAGGCATAGTACTTCTCTAAAATGACAGTGATACAGAGTCTTTATTACAAATGACTAAGCCACAAGATGATTTTTAATAAGTATAAATAATAGAGATCTAAAAGCACAGAAGTAAAAAATGTATATGCAGAACAAGAGAAAGCTGGTGAACAAGGCAGCAGAAATAAAACATTGTTTTCCTCTTCGTGCAAATAAACAGATACATTTTCTTCCTTCCTTCCTTCCTTCTCCTTAAATCACATAAACAGATAAACAGACTCAGGAGCATAAGTAGCTGTAAAAGAGAAGAGAATCACACTAAAGCACACGATACCAGATTTTTATCCTATCCATATGGTGTAAAAGCTCCACTAGATGAGAAATGGTTTTTTTTCTGTGACTTCAAGAAAAGATATAAAAGATATAAAAAAAGAAAAGATATAAATGCATGGGAAAACAAACAAACAAACAAAATACAAAGAAACAACAACAACAACAAAGCACAAAGCACAAACACAAAAAACATGCCCAACAATTGTTGAAGTGCTGGTTTGAGAAAATAATTGTATTTTTCAAGGAGATTCTGAGCAAAAAGATAGGACTGCATGTAGATAAAATAGTGTCAAAAACATAGAGGAATGCTGAAACTTGGTAGATCACAGACAGAAGAAGAGATACTGTAACACTGAAAAAAAAAAAAAAGGAAAGGAAGAAAAAAAGAAAGACTATCAGAAAGGAAGCGCTAGAATCTATTTATACTGTACAGCAATCCCAAGTATTATTGATAAATACAAGATACTGTAGGCATTGATACCATACAGAAAGGTTGATGTGTATCAACAATTTATATTGCATTCTATACGCTTTAAGGAAAAACAATATCTCCTTTTATAAATATAATAAAGATTTAAACAAAACAAAACAAAATAAACAAAATAAACAAAATAAAACAAAATAAAACAAAATAAAACAAAATAAAATAAAGCAAAACAAAACAAAATAAAATAAAATAAAATAAAATAAAATAAAATAAAATAAAATAAAATAAAATAAAATAAAATAAAATAAAATAAAATAAATGTTTTAGCAAAATACAACTTGGAGACATTCAAGATCCAAAAGTTATAACAAAGAATCACTGAAATTTTAGAAGGTAATAATTCTAGAAGTAGTTGCTGCATAAGATGTATTAATATTTATTTATTTTTAAAGTGATATTCTAGTTTATTTAATGGTGTATGAAAGCAAAAGATATTCTACACATTTTTTTTTTCACTTTCTTAATTACTCAACTCATCATAACTGAGCATGGGTAATTATTATTTTCTATCCAAAATCACAGGTCCTTAGGTTTACATTTTCCTAATCACGTCCTCCTTGTTCATACACCTAACGATGCAAAGAACGTAACTTTTGTCAGACAGACATTTTTAGACATGTAAAACCAGGTGCTGGATTTATTAAGCATTAGTATTATGAAAAAGCACCTTTGAGAAATTTGACTGAATGAGACAGAATTCCAGAAGAATAAAATGTATGAGACAGCATTTCTGAATTTTAGCTGAATGAAACAGCAACTATGTCCTGCCTCATTTTCACTCTGTAGGATAAACTCTACATCACTACCAGCTGCACATTCAGTGAGGCTAGCAAACACTTACAAGTACAGAAGGCATAAATGTATCTCATACGTAGGTTGTTTTTTTGCTAAGGTAGAGCTGTAAAGAAATCTGCAGCTTTAATTAAGAGACACATACATTTTCATATGTACATCTGCAGAGCTCATTTTTAGTCTTTTTTTTTTTTTTTTCAGAAGCCAAAGATTTGACTTTGTGATTTGAAATCCGAAGATAAAACAGCAAGCAAAACCAGAAAGATAGGGACTGAGATAACAAGATTAGGACTTAAAGATAGTACTCAAACCTGTCAAGGACAGGAATTCAGCAGATTATTTGTCTAGACAATGACTAAAAAACCCAATGCATTTGAGGGACCTATTTTCACAGCATGTATGTGACCTTCCCCCCCCACCCCCTTTTTAATTTTTATTTTTTATTTTTTAATCTCAGCTGTAAATTCTTCCTACTCCCTCACTTTGGGAGCTGGAGTCTCTAAATGTACTGTTCATACCAGACATCCTCTGCTTCCTGGGTGCTGTATCTGCTTGAAGGCATTGTTAGTATTTAGTATTTTAACCAAATCCTTTGAAAAGACCTATATCCTTTCAAAGTCATATATCTCATCTTAGCTCACTAACCTCTCAAAACCTGGATGGATCAATAACCTTCCTTTTCTAAACTGTCAAAAGTTTTCCTTTAACACTTCATGCTACCACCCTCTGTCATCCAGCACCAGAAGTCTCCATCGATACTCTCCCTCCCCTTCTCCTAAAACTTCTATATCATGACCAAATCCTTTCAGGACATTCACCACATTAAAAAATAAAAAATAAAATAAAATAATAAAATAAAATAAAAATAAAATAAATAAAATAAAATAATAAGAATTAAAAAAATATATCCTGTACTTATCTATCCACTGTAGTTTTCTTCTGAAATCTGTCAGTCAATGCAACTCCTCCATATCAGGACTAAGAAAACAATTTACAACTCTAACATTTATAAGTGCAGATTATATGTTTCATATATAAAGTAATTTGTATTCGTCTACACTGGCGTACGCTTCGCTGGGTTAGAAACTGGCTGGATAGCCGGGCTCAGAGAGTTGTGGTGAATGGAGTCAAATCCAGTTGGAGGCCGGTCACTAGTGGTGTCCCCCAGGGCTCGGTACTGGGGCCGGTCCTCTTTAATATCTTTATCGATGACCTGGATGAGGGCGTCCAGTGCACCCTCAGTAAGTTTGCAGATGACACCAAGCTAAGTGCGTGTGTCGATCTGCTCGAGGGCAGGAAGGCTCTGCAGGAGGATCTGGATAGGCTGGAGCGATGGGCTGAGGTCAACTGTATGAAGTTCAACAAGGCCAAGTGCCGGGTCCTGCACCTGGGGCGCAATAACCCCAAGCAGAGCTACAGGCTGGGAGATGAGTGGCTGGAAAGCTGCCTGGCAGAGAGGGACCTGGGAGTATTGGTTGATAGTCGGCTGAATATGAGCCAGCAGTGTGCTCAGGTGGCCAAGAAGGCCAACAGCATCCTGGCCTGCATAAGAAGCAGTGTGGCCAGCAGGTCTAGGGAAGTGATTGTGCCCCTGTACTCAGCTCTGGTGAGGCCGCACCTCGAGTACTGTGTTCAGTTTTGGGCCCCTTGCTACAGAAAGGACATGGACGTGCTCGAGCGAGTCCAGAGAAGGGCGACCAAGCTGGTGAGGGGTCTGGAGAACAAGTCTTACGAGGAGCGGCTGAGGGAGCTGGGCTTGTTCAGCCTGGAGAAGAGGAGGCTCAGGGGCGACCTTATCGCTCTCTACAGTTACCTTAAAGGAGGCTGTAAAGAGGTGGGGGTTGGTCTGTTCTCCTACGTGCCTGGTGACAGGACGAGGGGGAATGGGCGAAAGTTGCGACAGGGGAGTTTTAGGTTGGATGTTAGGAAGTACTTCTTTACCGAAAGGGTTATTAAGCATTGGAACGGGCTGCCCAGGGAGGTGGTGGAGTCACCATCCCTGGAGGTCTTTAAAAGACGTTTAGATGTAGAGCTTAGCGATATGGTTTAGTGGAGTACTTAGTGTTAGGTCGGAGGTTGGACTCGATGATCTTGAGGTCTCTTCCAACCTAGAAATCTGTGATACTGTGATACATGTGCATATGTACATATGAACACTTTGGTATATCAATAAAAAAGATTAAGCAATTTGTTCCATGTGTAAATGTCATGTGTAAGTCACTTAAAGGAGATGCGAATATTTATATTAGCTGTAAAGCTTACTACAGGTCTATCCCTTTTACCTTATTAATCCCCATAATCCTGGAATTTATTATTTTCTTTGTTCGTCCACTGCCATTTATATTTATATTCAATCCATTTACTGAAGCATTCTAGGATAGATACTAGGCCTTTTCCATAAAGCATCCAGAAAACTTGCAGCTGCTGCAGGTTAAAAGATTTAGCTGAACTTGAAGTCTCTATTTATTGGAATTTCTCTCTAATAAAAAGAAAGAAAGTAGTATAAAAGAAAAGAGTAACACGTCTACTCTCAAGCTAGCTCTTACGGCAAAATGGAATGAAGACACTGGAAATTTCTGTTGAACAGAAATGATTCACTGTGAATTGTTTGCTCACTTCTAATCTCCAATTGTACCTTTTCCACAACGACTGCAAATAAAAAAAATCATTGTTTTGTTGTAGTTGTTGTGTTCCTATAAATGATTTTATAAACTGTCTGCAGGCTCTTGCATCAAAACATAGTTGTCTAAAACTCCCAACTTATTTTTCTTATTTCCACCAACATTCGGTTGCCTTAAATTTTCTTCCAAAAAATCACCTTCCGTAACAAAAATCCAGAAGAGATTTCAGGTGAATCAGTGAAATTAGACAGTAATTGTACTTCGAAATCCAATTCATATGGGAGCACTAGACAGAACTTTGATAGCATTCAGAGATAAACACAAATTAAATATCACCAAACAGTATAATTATCCATTAAAAAAAAATCCTTTCAAATTGCTAAAACCCTCTCTTCCTCTTAAAAGACATGAAATTAATAATAACAGCTGGTTTGGATACAGCCCTGTTGATATTTGTATGATGCCCCATTATTGTGAATGAGGTCTGGCTTCCTGCCAGATTCTGACGTAGCCACAAGCTGTTTCAAGTACCAGCCAGTATTGAACCTGTCAATCAAAATATGTTTCCTCTATCACCACTGTGGTATTTTATGAAATATCAGAATGAGATGCTGCACTTGTATCTGATCTAGTGCAAGATGCAAAGTATCACCCTGGTGCTGAGCCACATCTTTTAGTACTCAGTGCCCATGGGTATGCTCACATCAGGACTGTTCTTGGGAGGCTAACTTTCTACTGGGTAATTTGGAATCTTATCAAAAGCCCATTGAAGTCAAAGGAAATATTCCCATTGATCTCAGAGGACTTTGATCAGGCCCATGGCGAGCATGTACTTTAGCAGTCTTTTAGTGCTCTTGCAACGTGTGCAGCCAAATGAATACACTTAATCTTTTCAGTAAAAATAGCATGAAAGTCAGCACAGTCGAGCTGACTGGAGTCAAAAGATCAGAAAGGGACTTAGCAAGTGAAATTTGGCACCTCAAAGCCTTTTTAGTTGCCAGTTCAACCTTTTGGCAAGCAACAGTATTCACAACTGCCTTTGCCTAGTTGCTGTTGATGTCTTAAGTCTGTCAGTTCCAATGCTTCTGCAGGTGAGGTCCCCAGAGCACTTAAAATATTGCTGTGGCATAAAGCTTTGATATAAAGCCATCTTCTGGTGCCAAGTTACTTTTTGCTAGTTTGCGCCTAAAACCTGCCAATGTTAATGAAATAGGTGTCACTCTACCAAGCACAGAGAGTTGTTCTAATAAGCGTGTTCATACCATAGCTAATCTTTCCCATGCGTTTTTGGACAAGACCCGTGCACTTCACATGCACAAGTCAAGAGTGAAAACTCTTCTCTGTTGGAGAGTTTTTATGTGCAGGACCTCCCACTGTCACTGTTTTAAGCTCTGTCATTTAACTACAGAGGATTTTAAATCTTGCCTGCTCTTCTCTGAGGTTTTAATTTTGCTCTAATTATTAGATTATTGTGAATAGTGGGCAGAGGCAGTTCTTTTCTGTCCACACTACACAAAGGACATATACTTCATCTTCTGGAAATCCCAAGATTTTTCCTCTCAGTAGAAAGCTGTTTACTTGAGGCAATCCTTTCTCCCTTAAGAAGTATTTCGGTGAGCCTCTCTCACAGATTGCTGATCTCTGTGAATCTCTTATGAAGGAAAAACTATGTGTAGGAAGTTATAAATTTGGCTGTGAGGTTTGAGGAAAACACTGTAGAAAATGTCAGTGTTGAGTTTATGTTGCGTTTTTGTTTGGGGATTGCTTCTGCTTTTGCACCTTTAAAACTACCCACTTTGGGAAAACTCCCTTATAATGTCTGTCTAAAAAAAAAAAAAAAAAATTAAATTCAAGAACTACAAAGTTCAAAGCACGTCATCCGCTGCAGACCCAGAAGAAACAGTTGGTCTCTTAGGTAGTGTGTTTAACCCTGCTTTTATAACCAAAATTATTTTAGAATTGCACTGAGACCGGACTTCTCTGGAAACAGACATGCAAATTCATGCTTCTAGCTGGAGTAAACTTTTTTTTTTTTTTTTTTTAATGAAGTGACCTAGTAAGGGAAATCTTAATGAATACTAGGAAATTGTTGGTAAGATATGATAGCTCTGGCTGTTCTACTGAAACATTTTGCAAGGTGGTACCAACAGATTCAGCAATCTAGTGGCACATTGCTGGGGTATTGAAGTGTATTTGAAGGTATATTTTTATACCTATGGTTTGGAACATTTTTCTTTTTAGGGCTGCATGTCCATAACTAGCTACCTGTCTCCATACTGCAAAAAATTTCTGGCTTTCAGAATCAAAAATCAATGGTGATATACACCACTCGAAAAAATCAAGTCAGTCGTGCATTATATTTGAAAGTTAACAATGTGCTTTGGATTGCGTATGCTAAGGTCTATATGCTCTCTATGTTGCAGAGTGCTCATTAAAATGTCTATAATCATGGGGCAGAGTAACTGATAGGTGTTTGTCCTGTTATCACAAGCAAAATCTCAATTTCTGCAACAGTCCATTACTCACGTAAGGTAATTAGACACGTGCTACAAGCTGATATGATTTTTGAACTTTTGCTGGTCCTGTATTCAAACAGATGAAGGAGAAATATTTCAAATGTATCAGTGACTTAGGGGCTTGAAGCAGACACTTCAAAAGTGATTCATGCCAATTGAGTTTTTAAGGTCTTAATGTGGTAGATAAGCATCACAAAAAACTTTTAAAATTACTTGGCCCTGAAAGATATCTGAGATTATCGGGGTAACTTTGATTACTACATAACAGGACAAGAAGTACTGGTTTTAAACTAAGAGAGTGTAGATTTAGATTAGATATTCAGAAGAAATGATTTACTGGTGGTGAGGCACTGGAACAGGTTGCCCAGAGAAGCTGTGGATGCCCCATCCCTGGAGGTGTGCAAGGCCACATTGGTTGGGGGCTTTGAGCAGCCTGACCTAGTGGGAGGTGTCCCTGCCCATGGCAGGGGAGTTGGAATCAGATGATCTTTAAGGTTCCTTCCAACCCAAACCCAAATTGATCCTGTGATATTTGAAAATGTGTCTGGAGCTCCTAATTCACTCTGGTGAATTTTAAAGTGCTACCTGTTGTCCTTTTCCTCTGAAATTAAATTTGCGTCTGTGTGCCCAGGGAATTTTGAAAAACTCTCTGTCTGGGAAATGGTTCTTCAAAGATTTGTGATTAGAGAAAGTTTTGACAAGGGTTGTGCTTAGGAAAAAGAAAAGGTTTGAAGAGGGCCACCTGTACAAAAAAAAAAAAAAAAAAAGTGAAGAAGCTTAAAAGAAATCTTTGATTCAGAGAGCAAGCTTAAAAATGATCTGTTTTGGTAGAGAGCTTTAATTGGCTCTGCTCTCTCGGACCACTGTATTTTTTCCCCACATGTTTATGATAGGGAATTGATGATAGGGAATTGTGTCTTTAAGATGGTTTGTTTTTTGGCTTGTTTCCTGCATTTGTGGGTTTTCCACAGATTATGCATTGTGACATTTTAAAGGCTTCTACACAAATTTTAGCCATTTGAATATTTGGAAATCTGTGATAGAAACTGTGAAAAAGGTGGTGGAGCACTACCTACCAGTACTTCACCGTAGAAACAGAGAGAAACAGAGACTGTTGTAAATGTTGCCATGGTGAATAAGATGGGAGTACTTTGTAGCTGGCAAACAAGAACAGACGTTTTCCAGACTGGTAATGCTATGTTCACTTCTTACCTGAAGGAATAAGGTTGTTTTATATGAATAAAAATTGTTCCTTATAATAGGAGAAATAAATTTGTACAAAATCTGTGACTGCACACCACTGGAAAATCAGCAGATGACATTTGCAAGCATTTTAACACCATAGATTTTTCTATACACTGTATCATTTTGGGGTTGGGTGAGTTTTACTTTTCTTGTTGTTGTTCTTTTTTTTTTTTTGTTTATTGGAGAGGCACGGGATGAGGGGTCAATGCATTAATGCTGTAATGATACAAGTTGATAAAATATTAGCCTGAGTGGCTAGCTGCACTCAGTTTGATAAAGGAATTTACAATCGTCTTTACAAACAACATTTCATCCTCAATTATTTTACGGAATTTGTTTTTAGAAATCACTTGCATTTAGTTTTGATGATTACAGAACACTGAACTCCAATTTCTCCTGCCACTGCTTCTGTAAAGAGAGTCACACTAGCAGTCAGGCATACTACATACATAAAAATCCCCTTGTTCCAGCACAGAAAACTTTATTCCAATAAAATAGACTTCTGATCCTCTGCTGCAGCTGATCAGACATAGCAGTCTATACGTTAGTCGTGGAGTCTAACCCACAGTCACAAAACAAAATAGAAATCATTTTATCCCCCAAGTGGTCAAACCCTATTCAGTGTTAGACTGTGTTATTTATCTATCTATCTGGTATTGTGTCATTTTTTATTGCTACAGTTCAGTGACTTTGTGAAAGGAGGATATGTCTTTTGAAATTCCAGTAATGGATCATGCATTGGAGTATAAGGGCATCCTAGGGGAGCAAGTATCAGTGTGGGGGATTATTCTTTACATAAGGAAGATTGTTAGATCTCACCTAGAAAATTGGCAGCTAATTTTCCTGTCATTCATATCAGTAATCATTTAGGCTATACCCATTCTGCCCTCAAATTAATACATTCAGCATCAATGAATGCTAAGAAGACAATGATGTACCACAGTTAAATCCAGGGACGACGTGGCTGCAGGGTCTTTTTCCAAGAAAACAATCAGTGGAAGGTGGAGGTACTCCAGAATACAACAGGTTATGTCACTGATTCAAGTGCCTAAACTGTGCATGTGGGTACCTAAACTTAAATATTTTTTCATATTATGTATTTCACAAGTGTACATTTAAGAAAGCCTCACTTTAATCTATTGTGACTTCAAGTTCTGAAAAAAATATTCTTTTATAAATACTACTGTCTAAAAATGATAAAAATTCACCAACATTGTAAAACTGATGAAATTATCTGCACAGCTCTATATACAAGTACACTGAACAAGTCCATTAAACTATAAAAATAATTTCCTTTTAAAGCTAGGCATTGAAAAAGATGATGCAATTTAATAATTTCTTGAACTAACATAATTTAATCTGTGCACTGGGCTTGTATTTTGAGATTAGAAATATAGGTTTCTAAAAATCAACGGATCTGCAAATGCGTATCAGGGTACTTGCGTGTTTTTCTTTTTTTGTCACCACAGATGGTACAGTTCAGCTCATCAGAACTTTGATTTAAATCTCTGAAAGTGATATAATCAATATTGAATTCAGGCACTCATTTGCATCACACAAAAACGAGACTATTTTTAATGACATATAAAAAGTTTCTTCTTAAACAAAAGGTAAAAATCAGAAGCTAATAATTGCAAGCAGAAATAACATTGGTAGTAATTGAGTAATCTATTCCTACACACTAAAGACGTCTCCTTACCTTCTGCTTTATATACATAGATTCAGATAGGAAATGGTGAAATTTGTACTTAACATGAAAATAGCTCTAAAAACAGAACTTGAGATGTTCTGATCCAAAAAACATCCCCAAACACATTTTTTTTTTTTTTTAAAGCTTCACAGTCCCCAAACTACACACTCGACAAAGCCAATCTTTGCCAAGGGAAGTCTATAATATAAGTATGAGATGACATGAGCAGATGTGTAAAAAAATAATTTTATATAAACCTACTACATTCCTTTTTCTCTACAACCTTGGGGCATAGTTACATACCCCTTTTTATTGATTTTAATGTTGTCTTAATGAATCACCATTTCCTCCTCTCTCCTTCTAATTTCTAATCCCTGATCCCTTTACTGTACTGCCACTAACTGTTTGTACAGCTATGTACATACGAGGAATTTTAAGGAGCTAATCCATAATAAATAAAACACTATGACATATATTTGTATGGATATTTTATATTTATATTTTTAACCCTGACTTCTCAGCATTTCTTAGCTCAGTCCCACAGGTATTTCTGCCAGCACAACTAAGAAAGTACTATATCACATGATAAAAGACAAGCTATGGAGAAAGGTATGGAGAGAAACATCTTAAGCCAGTTTTACCTCTAACCTGTTTGGAAATGAAAACCTTGGTGTCAATTTACATCTTGGATTAGTACAGAGCATTGCTCTATTTTTTCAGATTATTTTACCAAGGTTTTACTTAACCACACAGCACAGAAAACCTTTTGAAAACTTATTAATGGTTCCCAATTAGTTCTGGGGGAAAAAATGGGGAATATATTTTTTTATTATTATTAAATCATTAAAATTATTTTTTGAGCCATAAGCCTACGCTGAGATTAGAAATAGAGGCTTGAATCATTCCAGTTGTTTGTAAAATAAAAACTGAATGTGGACAGAATTTCTTGCAAGTTAGATAAAATAACTTTCTGAATATTGTGGGAAAATTTCTAGAAAGTTATTATTCATGAAGAATTTTTCTTTTATTGATGTTATATCTGTTCAAATATAGCCTTCATCAACACAACAGCTACACCTAAATAAATTAACATGTCTATAAACACATCTGCCACTGAAATTGACCTATATAGTAGTTTATATAGAGAGCTCTATCTAAAATGACAATAAGAAGTGGTGTGACATCACATGGATTGCCTAGCGCTCACAGATTTGGTATCTGAATCCTTTCAGACCATTTCAGAATGCTGTTAAGCACACAGATACTTTGGGGATATCCTGCACGTTAGCCTTTGGGTTTACAGCTGCTTTTCTTCCTCAGATCCTCCAAAATTCTGTAGCCCACATCCAAAAATGATAAAGATTTGGGAACCAACACCGATAATATCTTTTCCTTAGCTCCTCTCTGTGAATTTGTCATTCTGTAGGCTACCATCTTTCCCCATATGCCATGCTTACTCAGATATCTACATACACTATGATATCAATGTAGACTTTTACAGGTTAAGCTCCTGCTTTCCATTTGAGACAAAATCCCAATTTAAAAGAAACAGTTTTCAAATGTTTCACATGATTCTTATGGCTTCTCCAATTTATGTACAACTTCATTGTCTTCTTTCAACTTTGAAGTTAGAAGACTCGTCAGAAGTTTCTATATGGTCAACCTTAATGATGCAGACATATCCCACCTCAGCATTGTAGTAACTGCCCTCTGGAAGTGTTTCTCTTCCTTTCTGTGATAAATAGGTTTAGCAAGTCTGACTTCATAACTTAGACACCTAAGCTGAATACCCAAATTTAGGCAATATCAGTACATTCCTCAAAATACATTATTTTCTGAGACAACCTAGATTCTAATCTATGAATGGTATATATAGTTTTTCAAATCTAAAAGTATCTGAAAAAGTTTCAAATCAAATACATTTTTTGTCTCAGTTTTCCATTTGTAAATGCTTTTATTCCAGCTGTGTCTATTTTTCTTATTTGTCATTGTTATTTACACATATCTTATATGTTGATATTTTTTGTATGTTTTCTTTGAGTATGCATTATTTATATTATTGGTAATTACTTGTATTATTTTTGCTCAACACCATCTGTCTGTCAGCACCCATCTGCTTTCTCTTGTTTTAGACCTAGATTGCAAGCTTCTGGAATATGGTTCATCTTTTTTTCCTGACCCATTACAAGTTACTCTTGGGTACTATAGTGCCTTGGAAGCCTACTTTTGAAACAGAACCCCACTGCAAAAGGTGGTCTACAAACAGAATAAAATATCAATCCATGCTTCAATCAGATGGGATAACAAGAATAGGCAGACAGATGGCAGAGTACAAGAAGGCAATGCGACAAAATTAGTCAACATGATAGACATTGTATTACAACATGAACAGCTTTCTCATTTTCCAAGTCTTTTACAGACATTATGAAAAAAAAAATCATATTACAGGAAACTCCTCTCAGTGAGGGACATGTCTCAGTACTAGGAGAAAAACAAAAACAAACAAACAAAAAAAGATGCTTACTTGAAAATTCTGTGGGGTGGGGATGAGGTGGGGAGTGAAGTTGAGAGGTGAGATCAAAGTAAAAAAATTCAGAAAAGGAAAAGGTCATGGAGAGCACCTAAAAGAGAAGCAAGTAACTTAATTTGATGTCATAAAGGAGAGAGTAATAAGAAAAGAATGCAAAACTGAGTAGGGATCTGACCAAAGCAATGAGGTAGGAAAACAGTATTTAAAGTAAAATTTCAAATGGCTGTGAGAGGGGCAAAACAACAAGGATGACAGTGAGGAAGGTGCAGCCAATGAGACAGGAGACAACGGGAACTGTGAATCCTTTGGATATTTAAATATGTTCTTAATACACTTAACGAACTGTGATTGCCGAAATTACAGGCAGATGAAAACACTAAGCATAATATTAAGATAAACTTATTGAAAATCTACTTTATCAGTCATATTTTAACATTGTTAGTAGAAGACTAGATAATTATTTTGGAAGAATTCTCTTCAAAACTCAGCGTTTTGTTGCAGAAGTAAGTGGTGAAATACACAGCCAATGTTTGTTCCAGCAGCTCAATGGCAATGTCTTGATTCTAATTCTTTCATGGGCAGACCAGAAGAAAGTGCCAGTTAAAATTTTTCAGGTTGTCTTAGCTGTCCCAGTGTCTTCGGTAATTTATAACATTTTCCATCACTGCCATACATTATTTAAATCTGTGAATCATTTCAAGACAAAGACAGAAACTGAATAAGAGATTGAACGGAGACTTGGTAAAAATACAGCTTCACTGTACTCACATGACATGTCTGCTCTTTGTCTCTACATATATTTATAATAGAGAACATATGAGAATGGGTTCTGTAGGTCATAGATTCAGTTATTCGTGGCTTTCGTACTCACATTCAGTTGACTCTGAATAACTGCATTTGCAAAAGACAGAGTTCAAAGAAAGTTTACAGTAC